>NW_024962267.1:15641354-15920113 GCF_019238085.1 Lagopus leucura | reverse complement strand
AAAATAAAAATAAAAATAAAAATAAAAATAAAAATAAAAATAAAAATGTTGTCAAGTGAAGCAAGACTCCATCCAAAGGCTGGATCATAGAAGCACAGAATCATTAAGGCTGGAAAAGATTTCTAAGATCATCCAGTGCAACTGTTTACCTACAACCAATATTATCCAATAAACCACGTCCCTAAAATCTACATCTCTAAAGATTGTCATGTCAGAACCTACTTTAGAGGTTCCTGGATCAGGAGAAATTTGATCCTATGCTAAACAATTTCAGTATAAGCTAGCAAAGCGAGCAAACAAGCACTCCAATGATGGTTAGTAAGAAAGCTACTTCAGCAAACGAGCACATTTCTACCTTACCGGGTACTTCTCTCATTTCAAAATTAGTGTCTTTTGCTTTTATGGTGGTGGAATATCATGTCATTCTCTCAAATCTCCTACTATAGATTCTCAAAGCCATTCCCAAATTTCAGTGGACAATCATAAGATTATGTAAAATACACACCAATTTTAGGAAGCTTTACTTAACCACTATAATTCCAAAGGCAGCTGAATTATTGACCTACAAGGAGTACGCACAAGATCACTGTTCTAAACATCTCCTGACTTATGTAGCACAAACTGTCCCTATTCTCCCATTTCATACCCCTGAACAAAGACTTCCAGTATCCAACTCTGCTAATACTACTCTCTGCCAGTTGCTGAGACTTTCAGAAATTCCCTGAGTTTGAGAAATATTGACTCTGAATGCCATTATATGCATTACGTTTAGCAATCGGTTCCCTCCGTTTGTGCTCCTCCTAAAAAAGATTAAGAAAGCTTTGAGGAAAAAAGGTTGTTTCTCCTTTTTTATTCATGTTGAAGAACTTTTCTGTTGACCTCATTCTGACTTTTAATGCAGTAAGGAAAAAAAGAAAAAAAAGTGACAGATTTCTCTGTTTGGGGAAAGAAAAACAACATATTTTTCTCCCAAATTGCTTTTTAGGATTTCATTTCTACAGAAACATACAGAAAAATACAATCTTCATAAATTCCAGAAAGCTTTAGTTTGAAATTATTACTTAATTTGACCAAACTGAAGTACTCCATACATTTACAGATCTCTACTACTGGGAGCTTCCATGTCTGAATAAGTTACTAGAAGATCTCATGCTGTGCTATAGCAAGTTCTTCATATTCCCCTCCACTGAAAGTTCTACTGAAAGTTCTTACTTTTGGGGAGCACAAAACTGTGCTTTTCCAAGTGAAATTAGTTCTGAATGACATCCGTGAGCATAAAGAGCAACTCACAATTCAGACTGGAATTCTATCAGCATAGTTTTTACTCTTAACTACCTAAGTATCAATTTTTTTCCACCTGAAAATTACCATGGATACCTAATTTTATCCTATATTCTCATACAAATGTATTTCAAGGAATACAGTTTTAAACAATTTTCTTCTGCATGTGGGAGATCAAGGGCTACATTTTGCAAAAAGCATTACAGCAAAACTCGTATCAGCTTATCAGGAGGAATGTGAAAAATATCTTATTATTAGACGGGATTCTATAGGAACATTGGTGAGAAGACAGACCAAGAAGAGTGTATCCTCCCCCCCTCCCCCCCCCCCAGCTCTGACAAATGAAAACAGAGAACTCACTAATAGAGACATGGAGAAGGCTGGGGACTTAAAGAGTACTTATAAAACAGGAGGGAGACTGACTTTTTACATGGGCAGATAGTGACATGAGGATGGAGAATGGCTTTAAACTAAAAGAGGAGAGATTTAGATTAGATGTTAGAAAGAAATTTTTCACTGAGAGGGTGGCGAGGCACATGCAGGTCAGATAAGGCCTTATTTATGCCTAATAATACGTGGTCAGGTACTCATGTCGAGAGCCTGAGCTCTTGACCAGAAATTGACAAGGAAAAAAGAGGAGAACACTTTTGGCAAAGACACAGAAAATATAAAACCACGTGATGATGATTACCACAGAAACAATCCCTCACGTTTTTGGAAACTAAAAATGAGGTCTTAAGGAACCAACAGAAGTTTCTCATCCTTTCTGCAAGTTATGTGTTTTCCATATGCATGTTTATATCTCAGCTTGCATACCTTAACTTAGTACCTACTTGCTTATCATGAGAAACCATTTGTGGAAAGGGTACATAGCCAGGATGCTGGAGAACAGCTTTGGAATCTCCCTCTCAGCTGGCCTGGGACTTCCCCAGTGTGCAAGCCCACGGACCCAAACCTGCAGCTGACGCATCAATAAGACAGGTCATACAACCTTACCTACCCTAAGTTTACCTTCCCTGCAATACCGATTAGTTATGGACTGTAAGTGTAACAACCTGCTCAGAATACATTTAATCAACCTGTTTGAGTGCACCTGACCTGTATCAGGGAAGTGTGCAGTAGTCACTGCCTTCCCTCAGAACATCAGTGGTTTCATATGCAGACACACGTGTTCTTGAGAAATGGGATAAACAAGAAGAAATGTACGTACGAAAAAGAACCAAGGTCAGGAAGGTACAGACAAGCAAAGCATTGTGTCTGAAAATGGATGACTAGCTTTCTATTGATTTCTTTCCACATCCTTAGGAATCAAATTACTTTAAGACTCACTTTGGAGCTCCCAGGTTCTTGTTCATGAGATTTAGCTTCGATTTAGTAATCCTAACCTGTGACACATCTGTTCTAATTTATTATATTCAAGTCCAAAAAAAGGATTCATGCCTCCTTCATGTCTTCCCATTGATTTGATATTCTCTGGCTACAAAAAGGGTCATTAGGCTTAATGTAGGTCATCAGGATGCATGCTGATTTTCTAGTGAATGTAATGCAAAGTGATATTAAGTGTTTAAAAAAAAAACAACAAAAACACACAGCTAAAACATAGGGCGCTGTAGAGACAGTCAAAGATTGAGATTAATACTCTCCTGAGGGAGGAAGTAATTGCAGAACACACAGAACACAAGTTACATTCTGCTTTCCAAAAATGAACTTCTCTCTGCAGTAAAAATAATTTAAAAAAAGGTTACAGTTGAGAACAGTGGTTACAGGTGAATGCACAAGGACTCTACTTTTAGGAAGTTGAGAAGGAGGAAGACCCAGTCCAAAGGTGATGCTGAAACTTTTCATCAGTGGGCTCTCTGTGACCACTGTGGACTTCGTAGAGCATAAAATAAGTCTATTCTTATAAACTTGGATCTCTAACGTTGCAATTAGCAGTCACTAATCTGTTACTGCCTTGAGGTGTTTTAGTGTTACAAAAATAATACTGTAATGCCTCTGTTTAGATCAGGAGTTTTCTAAAATGTTATTAAAATCTGTTATTTTAGCTAGAGGCTGTGCAGCAAGCTTTGATAAGTAATGAGTTTTATTCCATATTCCTAGCCAAAGCCCAGTTAACACTCCCTCATTTTTCTACTAAAACCCTTTGTTAACTTTCACATATAAAAATATTTCTGCTTTCAGCTGTTTCAAAAGCCATGCATTCAATACATCAGGTCAGGGAGAGCCTCCCACATCATGGCTGACCGGAGTTTGTTATGGAGATACATCATCCTACGTGCAAACTTCACAGTCATTTTGTGTATCTTCCTATGCACTTCTATACTTTTAGATAAAATATGAACTTTGCATGTAGTAGTTACACTAGCTGCTATTTTAGTGGTGATCATTTTGCCTTCTGACAGCAGAAAAAGTAACTTCGTTTCAGTATGTTAGAAATGGATTTCTGGAAAGAGAATGCAAAACTGTGCTTACATATAGAGGGCTTACAGCTGTGTGTGCTTGCAGCCCAGAAGGCCAACAGTATCCTGAACTGCATCACCAGAAGAAGGGGCAGCAGGGAGAGGGAGGGGATTGTCCCCCTCTACTCTGCCCTCATGAGCTCCCACATGAAGTTCTGCGTCAAAGTTTTGGTCCACCAGCACAGCAGGGATGTGGAGCTGCTGGAGCGGGTCCAGAGGAGAACCACGAAGGATCACCAGAGGGCTGGTGCTCCTCTCCTATGGAGAAAGGTTGAGGGCATTGAGCTTGTTCAGCTCAGAGAAGAGAAGGTTTCTGGGAGGTTGTTGTGACCTTCGAGTACTTGAAGGGAGCTTACAAGCTGGAGGGAGACTGTTTACACGGTCTGACAGTGATAGGACAGGGGCAAATGGCTTTAAACTAAAGGAGGGAAATGGTACTCAGTAATTCTGATTTTCCAGTACTGACTGTCACAGACCAGCAAATGATGTCAAGAGAGTCCTTAATGTTTTCCGTTTCTCACTTCGTTATCTGTAAATAGGGAATAATTATTTTTTTCTTCACGATGTGGTGACAAGACAGATTACTGCTTACAGCATACATCACCACTATGTATACAGAAATGTAAAATATCAGAGATGGTAACAGATGGAAATCACTGCAGTTCTTCCGTAATTTCTTTGTGCTAGAATGTTCATTGAGGGCCCAAAGTCATCCAACTGCAACATTACATTTTATATATGTAAATGTATATGTATCACATACTTGTATGTGCATATGTATGCACATATTTGTGTGAGGGTGTGCATGAACAGATTCTCTGTAATAAGGCACAAATTAGAGCAATCTCATTTCTGCACTGTGGCCCAGAGTAGAAAATCCAGGTCAAATTCCGTTATCAGATCATCATTAAGGTTGTGGAAGGACAGGGAAATGCACTCTCAAAAAACTTCAAGTTACCTTATAAGAGGCATATCTACCTGATCATACTGATAATTGAACTGAGAGCATCAGATTATTTTGTTATGTCACTCAAAATTCACAGCCACAGGGCAGTGTGCTCTGCTTACCTTAACAAGTTCCATTTATGCAATACTGAGAACATGTAATCAGCTCAGAGGTTTTAAGCCATTCCAAGAATTACAGGTTTGAGTTTTCCTCTCTCCTTGTCACATACACCTTATACAAACAAAATCATCCTACCTGCTGTTAATAAGGGAAGGCAAATCCCATGAGGATCACGAGCACTCAGCACGTCTTAATACTGATTCCAAAATTAAAAGCCAAAGGGACTTATTTTCCCTCTCTCTGAGGTCTTCCAGCAAAATATTGATTCTTGCTGATCTCTTTCCATTAATATATTTCTTTCTTACAGCCTGAATGATTGCATTGAAGTGCTTAGTAACTCTCTAATCATGTACATCTCCTGGGGCTGCAAAGAGCTTTGGTTTTAAAAGTAATTTGTTTCAAATGAGGCCTTATGAATCCTAATGTGAGGGTCAGGGGCTTGGGGAAAAAAGTAAAAGTAAATTTTCAGGGATAATGTGTGTGAGAATACAGAAGTTTTAAAGCCATTTAGGGGTTTGACAGATTAAATATTCAACTACAGAACTTCTAAAAATCACTTACCCTTAATAACCTCCTATGAAAACCTAATACTATTAGAAAGAGTGTTTTTGAACCTTTCTGTTCACAAAAATATGGACTACTAGAACAACAAGAAATGAAGTTAGTAGTCTGCAACTTTTGGTAACCCTAAAGTGAGATGGCATCAATTCAAAGGAGAAAAAAAACCTGAGCCATAATGCTTAAAAAGACTTATTTCCAAAATATTGTCAACGCAGTGTGGTCTCATCCAGCAAGTCCATAGGGGCTGCACGATGCCCAAGCGTTTCTCCTTGTTGAGTTACTCCACCAGGCAAAAAAACTCAGTGCTACCATTGTATGGGAACTGCTGAGTCACGGCCTGAACCTCTGATTGATCACCTGCAGCAAGCCATGAGTCAGCCAGAGGAGCACAGGTGAAGGCAATTCAGCTTGCTGCCGGAAGGGGTACAGCCAGGCTCCACCCCTCCTAGACCTATTTAAGAGCTGGCTACCAGTGGGGAAGGATCTCTTCTGGAGATCCCTTCCTCTGGTGTTTTGTGGTGAGCCCAGCATAAGGGTAAGCCTTCCATTTATTCTCTCTTGTTATCGTAGTTCACTTCGCCTAACTCTCTTGTTTATTTTGTGACTGTAACATCTTGATATCCATCGATTATACATACCATCTTATGAAATAATTACCAACTATCTGCAAGACATGTTTCTACTACACTGCATTTTTTTTTATCAAATCCAGTTCCCTTACCATTAAAACTCAACCAAAATAATGAAACATGACCGTATACACGTACCACAGAATACATCAGCACAGAACAGATCCACTTACAGGAATGAGATCAGGATTGTACATTTTGGCCACATAGGATGACAAAAGATGTACTCCCCCCAGGTACCCTACTTAGCTAAAGGAAATCCTGAAGCTTCTTTTATTTTTAATTTCAATGCGATATATGTTGAACACCTTCAGTGCAAAGCCCATCGTAACACTTAAGCTGGAACTGAAGTACCAACTAAGCCTCAAAAAGATAGTGGGATGAGTAAAAGGTTTCACTTCCAATGACACAAGCTTTAGGTCAGTTTGCATGAGTTCTTTAAAAACTACCAGTGGTTACAAGCTGTCTGGAAAGCCCTGGTATGCCCAATTCACAATCACAAGCAGTCACAAAATCCCACGCAGCAAGGTCAGAGAACCTGTAGCAGGAGTAACAAACACTGAAGGAATGGAGCTGAAGAAGGAGAAAAAACTTCTCTAGAGGTGGATCAGACACTTTGCCTCTCCTGAACTGCACTGTAATCCATCTAGGTAAAGCCAGATATGGAGACTATCATTACAAATGCAGAATTTTGATGTCATTTTAAGATCTCTCCTGTTCCGGACAATCATTAAGAGAATCGTTCAGTTATCAGATCACTCAGACTATAAGGCCTTCAAGTTTTCCTACGATAGCTAAACCAAACAAATCTGCGAAACAAGGATTTGGGCATTACATTTGCAATCTGCTCAGTGACAGGCTCCCCAGCACAGTGGTCGCAGCACTGAATTGCCAGAGCTCAAGAAGCATCTGGACACCACACTCAGACATACGGTCTGATTTTTAGGTGGTCCTGTATGCAGCCAGGAGATAGACTCCATGATCGTTATGGTCCCTTCCAACTTGGGATACTCTGTAAGTATCAGTCAAGTTCAGGCCTTCTGTCAGTAGAACAAAGTAGATCGGATGGTTCATCCCTCACCCTAACAAATCACACCAGGTGAAACCTTGCAGAAGTTTCAAAGGAAGGAAAACGTTTCCTTTTTCATTATATGCAAGTCAAATGATTTTCAATACAAAATAAAAGATTCAACCTGAGACTCATGGACTGTCGTCTGTTCTGCTTCATCTATCACACCTGCTTAGCAGTGTAACACCATTTATTGGTGCAGGCAGAGGAAGGAGCAGCCAGAGATCTCTCCACAACAGTTGCTAAAGATAAAAGAAGTATATACTGGTATATTGATGGAGTGAGCCTGTCAGAGAAACCACATTTCCCCTCCTAAGAGGATTTGGTTCCCTGAATAAATAGGGCATGCTATCAAACTATTTTTGCTTATCCAGAGGATATGCTGCAACTTCCAAAGTGCAAAATGTGATGGATTGGAAAAACTGCCAGCTGTTCACCCTGTAATATGGTTTGTTACATCTCAGAATAGGCCCTATCTCTACAACATGAGAAGCCTGGAGTCAACTGCAGCTCAGCATAAATTTCTTAGCAGGGACCCTTAGCTTTTACAGATCGGTTTAGCTTCAGTTTGAATCCAAAAACTGGCCAAATTGAACCAGACCTCAAATTTAAACAAGTAGAAACGTGAGTCACTGACAACCAAATTGCTTCCTTTTAGAAAGCTCTGATTTTCTACATCTGGTTGTTTTCCATTTAGTTCTCTCTACTCAGATATGCAGTATATAAAATAGACAGCAAACTCAGTAACACTCATCATCTGTTGCCAATAACTTAATTTTGAGACCCTGCCAATCCCCAAATTATCCAATACAGCAAAACTAGATCCCTAATTTTCACTTCATATATCATCTTTGTCTTCGGGGAACTTGCTACAGTCTGAAGATGTGGGAATTTCTTTTTCTTGCAGAAAGAAAATAAAGCCACAGCAAATCATTAATTAAAGCAAGTAAACAAAAATACACTGTACCACTGTTAGTTGCTAAAATTACTACTAAATGAAATTAGAGGGTAGCTTTTATTTTTCACTTTTAATTTTTTTATTGCTAAAGTCAATTTGATTCCATGCATACACTGGGTATCACGTTACTTGGCATATTTTTGACCAAGTACTATGCTAAGAAGCAGATGTTTTAGATGTTATTGCCATCCAGAGGAAGATGCCTTAAGCACATGGGTGCGTGCACGCATACGCATGCCTAGAGACCCCTGTTGCAGCCTTATGTATGTACCAAGTAGTATAAAATAGGGCTGTTATGCTTAGGTTGCTGAAAATAAACCTCCTAGTTCAACAGGAAAGTGATTAACAGAAGCATGGCTGAACGTGGAAGCGGCAAGGTAGGTGCAGAAGTTAATGTACTCTTCATATTTGTGACATCACTGCACCTTCTCTCCTGCTCTCACTGAGGCACAGATATTTCTCCCCATTTCAACAACAGTACAACCTACCAGCATGACCTAATCATCATAATTCCCATCTGCCACCACAAACACGAGATCACCAGACACGTTCCACTTCATCTGACCTTCTCTTGTAGAAATACATTAAACATGTATAAAGATTGCACATTTTCTTTCATTGATTTCAGAAGCTATTCAACCTGAAAGCAACAGAACATGGATTTCAGGACCTGTCAGACACTCAAATTACTGCTATTCTGGGTACCAAAGCACACAGGGCTCAGAGAACATAAAAAACAAAGCTACAGTTACATGCTCAGAATACAGAGGATCCAAAACACAATTCAAATATTTGCCAAGTTTCCCAAGTCTGACTTTCATTAATTTGCACGTTTGCTATGCAGGCTACTTAGGGACAGTATATTTTCTGCTCCCTCTCTCATTTGAATACTAAATATTAATATATTCTGTAGCTACTGCTGCATAAAACTTTATATGTGTATGTGCACGAACATGAGTATAAATATTTATACACACACCTACCTAATTATTAGGGCTTTTCTCCTGCGCATTTACATACAGGCTTAGAGGCAGAAATGTCCTTACTGACTTCCAACTGGACTACACCCACAGTTACAATCCTATATCCTGGCATTAATGCTATCCTGCACAGAACAGGATCAGACTTTCAGACTTTGCAGGTCATCATGTTGTGAAAAGAGATATCAGTAGCAAAAAGGCACAAAAACAATGTGCAAATCCAGTCTACAAAATAAATGAATAATCATTGATAGTAATGATCTTTCTATAGAGTTCAACAAGCCATGTGACACACAAATGGAAGAGCACTGATCTCCAGCCACTCACCCACAGTATCACAGAAGATTGCCTGCTGGTGTGTGCTGCAGCTCGTTACCCAAGGGCTGTGGATTATTGATAGTAATTAAAAATAAAAAGAATTTATCATGAGATTTTAATAGTTGGTTTAGGAATTTACTGTTACTATTTCATCTCATCAGCCCACGGTGGCCCCAATCAGGATTTCTGTCACATTGCTTATAATTAATGTAATTAAACTCTATTGTGTTTCTGAAAGAATTTAGGCTATTTTAGTTTTCTGAAATAATTTTTTTTAAGCCCTCCAAATGAGGTAATGGCCATATAAGCAGACACAGATCTTGCATTCCTTATATTTGAGACTGGAAGGATCTTTGTGTAGAAGACCTGCATGATGTAGAAGGCAGCACACTAAGTATGGCAGCTTTTTTAAAAATTATTATTATTTTAAGCAGGGGGGGGGTTGCCAGTTATTATGGGCTTCTAGTTGATTCCTATTTCCTTCATGTTGTAATAAGGAGTTGCTAGACTGGTTTGGAAAACCATTGCTATTTGTATATCCTCACTCCATATTACATTGCACATCGTAGGTGTAAATCAAGACTTCCCTTTCTTATAAATTGATAGCTGGCACACAGAAGTGCACAAGCAGCTGCTTCAGTCCAGATGAAGCCACTGAGTGCTTTCAGTAATCACACAGCACAGGGAATACCTCTGGTCACTAGATACTCTCAAGCCAATCTCTGCAATCAATACTAGTTTTCTCACACATCATTACTGGATGGTCTGGACAGAATTCAGTAATACTCGGAACTTAAATTTTGGCTCCTTTTTTCATCTGATTTTTATAATTGGTACTAGCATTAGTATTACTAGTATTTTTAGGACGACACAAAAGCCTATTCTTTCATTTAAATAAATTTACCATTAAGCTTATTTGTAAAGACAGGCCTCAGATGAAATGAGAAATCCCAAATCATTCATGATGAGGTCCACTAATTTTATAGTATTACTTCTTATGTGAAATTTCCATGTGCCAGACTGAAGGGTTGGGGTTTTTTTTTGCTTTTTTTTTTCTGGTAGGGAAAAAAAAATGCTTCAAAACACTCCCTAGAGAACAAAAAGTAGCTGTCACATTGAAGATAACACATTTAACATAACATATTTAATCTCTCGGTTACATTACGGCAACTTAAATAAGCTTTATTGTACTCTGTTACTGTATAGCAACCCTCCAAAAAAAAAAAAAAGAAATTACTAAGTAAGGAGCATGATGGTCTGCATGTCTCTACCCACTTAATAATTAGATTAGTGCTTTCAAAATAGTCAAAGGCAGCAGTAAATGCCTTCCATAAAGGCTGGCAAACACAGCAAGCACATCAGTCATTCGTCAAAGCACAGATGACAGCTACTTTCCAATTTTCAGTGATTCCATTCAATTTAGATTCAAATTAAATATGATTTCTATCTTCCTATTGTAAACCTTGCACCACTCAAGACCCATATACTGGTATTTCATCCTTATTTATCATAATGCCTCACTGAAACACATTCCATTACTGACATGAAATTCTTTAAGAATGCTGACTACGCACAGAGTTTGTTCCAGGTTTTAAACAATTCTTTTAAAACTTGCACCTGGAGACCAGAAATAAATTATGCAGTTACATCTAAATGTATCATAACAGTTAAAAAACAGTGCTTAGCCTCATCCTTCTCTTCTGCCTGAAGTGGCTGACGCAAACTCAGTCCCCATTTGCTCCATGCTCAAAATGAACAGCAAAATGCCACATGTAGCACAGTGTAGTAATGAGTGGCACTGAAGCACAGAACCCATGTAGCCTGTGCATGGATCATGCAGCTAACTCAGTAACAACCATGAGCCCCGCTTCTGCTCTGTAACAAGGGGTGCAAACTCACATTGTTGCTTAGACCTTTATTTCTATTATTTGGCAGTGTGAACTGCTGACGTTTTCCTTTCTCATATGAGCAGGGAGAAAACATCTTGTATACTATCTATAACTGCAGCAATGAATGAAGCCATTCAGAACTTCATAATCAGTGCAACAAAAGTACAGCCAGGGATGATTATCTGGGATAAAATATTTCAGTATAGGAAGAGATGATCTGACAAAACAGAGCTAGGTGTTGTCACAATCACAGCTCAGGTGGTGACACATCCAAGATAAAGCATCAACACAATCAACTAAAAGCCACAGAAAAGTTAACAAGTAGTTAAAAGGAATCATACAGATGAAATCCATAGGAAAAAAACCTCACAAATATTATAAAATTACCTAATTAAAAATAAATGACGAGACCAGCAAGTTATCTATAAGCAGTTAAATACATTCACAAAGTCACTGTGCTAATAAATCTCCACTCAGGCAGAGCACACAGCTCATTTTGGAAAAGACTGCTGAGAAAGATGAGCTTTCAAATATTCCCCTGAGGATGAGCCAAACAGAAGTTTTGGAGTGTGCTGGAAAAAAAAGCTAATTTAGATATTCGAGACTATGAAATGCTTCATGGCTTCTTTTCTATCTATAGGTCTGCAATTAAAGACAGATGTTAAACATATGCTTCAGTCTATTTCAATTTAGGAAGTCAGTCAAGCATACGCTCCAGGCTTACATTCTGCACAGGAATCATTGTTGAAGTGGGGAGTTTAGCAATAAGTAATACTTAACTTTTAAATAATGGCTTGGATTAGTGATGTGAAGGTGTTTAATGGAGGAAATCACTATCATTAGCTTCATTTTTACTTCTGGGAGACAGATGTGAAGCGATTTGTCTCCAGACATACAAAAGGCCAATAAAAATCCTACAAGTAAAACGCACATCATCCAGCTCTAAATTCGAACTTCAAGTCTCAGCAGTTGTCCAAAAATGCAACTACAAATGCAACTACCCCAAATGTTCTATTTGGTATAAAAATGGAACTATGTCAATACAGTAAATCATTAAACGGTGCTCCAAAAATAGTTAACTATCAGATCCTCGTATGTTCTACAATACATAGAACACAGCCAAATTGAATCTCTTCCAATGATGTAAACAGATATACAAATTGATTAAGCAATTCAAGTCCTGACCTGTGAAAAAGTTGGCAGTCCACACTGACTCAAGATGTTTCCCTCCACTGCATTCATGATTTCTGAAATAGTCTCCTGTTCTGGCAGCAGCGTGTGCAGAAGAGACACTCATGTGACCACAACCCTGATGTTCCTTCATTGCTTAATCATCCAACCAAGCCTTACCACTCCTTCTTCAAATTCTCCAGTATAAGATTCATTGCAGTGTTTAAAAAGATGTGCCATGGGACCCTCAGTAGCCAGTATAACAGCTCCAGCGATACCAGCTTTTAATCACTAGCAACAGTCACTGAAATAAGATAATTTCAGATACCGTCAGAGAAAAGCTGTTTGCACAGACATAGGTGATCACAAAGTATATGGTTTACATTCAGGATTCATGGGCGTTTTAACACAAGAATCGGTGTTTTTGCAACTGTTATTTTAGTATATTCTTGAAAACGGCATGTTAACAAGACCACAGTAATGCTTATGTTTGGAAAAATCAGACCCTCAGAGTTTCATTACTTATTTCATAATTATTTTAACTATTCCCTCAGCAAGACTGTTGTTGCTTACTTCTTTAGATTTCACAGTTTCCGTACAGAATTGCCTTTTAACAGCCTCTCTCTGGGCTCCCACAACCTTAATTCACTTGAAAACTGTATACAAATCTCTGTGCCATCTGGTAACTTTTTGCAATATAATTATCCTGATAAATGTATGCAGGATATTAGACATTTTCCATTACAGAGGTGACTAATGTTGCTTCCATATTTACAAATCTGTCTGCAGAATTCTGTTGCAGGTCCATTTGAGACAGCTAGCACACTTGATCATTTAAATTTATATCTCATGGAAACCTGACGCCAAGGTTTTGTGCCAAACGTTACTTAAATTATGCACTACTATTTAATAAAATCAATTTTCTGCCTTGTAAATTAGACACACAAAGTAATAAAAATATCATAGAATGTGTTTGCGCATTTGGACCAAGTTATTTTTGTGCAACGGGAGGAAAAATAATACTGCAATTCATTTTTTTCCTCCTCCTCTGGGAATTTTAGGAAGGTTGGTAGTTGTGTGTCTAGATGTTCAGGTAGGAGAGCTGATTTTGAAGTTTATGTCTAAGTACAGTATGTGATCTGCAGTTACGTAAGGCTACTTCAATGTATTATGAAAGCACACGTAGCCCAAAGCTTCCTACTCACACATTCACTCACCACACAAATGACACATGCTGTGTTACAGTACCCTTCTTTTCTTTGTCGCAAAGGGCAGTGACATCCCTGACTTGAGCTACAATTCTCCTATGTACGGGGCATTATGGAGGCAGCAGGGAAAGGGCTTTTCAGAAAAAGCACAGCATCTCTGCTTGAGGAGAGCCCTGCCTAATAAGGTCTACTTTCTCAACTCCATGGCATTTAACACGGTGGCACGTCACATCCTTTTTGTTTGTTTGGGTGCTGCAGTAAGGGTTCCCCTGGGGAGATGCTTTCCCATGGCTTTATTTATTTATTCATGTATTTATTTTCAAGATACTACTGCAAATTGTGACAACTGCGAGGAGAGGATGCCAACAAACTAAATCAGCAAACTTCTTCTTTAAGACTCAACATTTTCCTTTTCACTGAACATCACTGAATAGAAAACTGAGATCCACAATCAGATGCACCAGTGCAGAAAGTACATCAGCTACAGCTGAACATCTTTGGGGTCTGTTTGTTTTTTACACTGAATTCCACTGAAAGAGGAATAGTTGGGCAAATTAGATAGTCACAGTAAATTACAAGTAAATATACGGTCCAACTATGCCATGTGAAATTTGCTGTAAAGGCTTAAAAAGTCTTAAAGAACACAGAAATGCAGTAGGCCGATGGTAAAGCAACCACTATTTCATAAATATTTCTACAGACCGGCAAATAGGGACATCCAATTAGGAAAAAAAAAAACAGAATGTGCTTTTGAAAGACTTCGGCAAACATCTTGAATAATCCAGCTAACTTGATTCCTTTTTTGAACTATAATTCTTTTCCATTTTTCTCTTAACTACACACTGTTAAGAATTACAAAGGAAGATATGCTCTGCACAGCAATTTGTGTCATACCAAACAAATAACATCTGAATGATCAGCAATCAAGGACAAGAAGTTTTTAGAGACAACTACAGAGAAATTTCAAGAGGAAAGCTACCCAGATTCAGAAAGCAAGAACATTACCGCAAGACCTGAAGCAATGACTACTAGCACTGATCAGGACACTGCATACGGCAGAGTTCCATGCATCCTGCTTGGGTTGCACTGCTTTCCTCACTAAGAACACTGAGTCTCAACACATATCTGCTGACCATAGCAAACAAAAAAGCACACCATGGATGGCTTCTAGTCCAACAACAGTGACAGTCACATGAATATCATCTTACAACATGTGAAGAAAAGCCAAGACAATCCAAATACTTAGCAACCAAACAAGTCTGGAAAACAAGTGGAAATCCTTTTAAAAAAAAAAAAAAAAAAAAAGATTGCCACCAGGCAGTTAAGGCTGTGCTCTAATGTAAATAAGCATTTACTTAAAAGGTTGAATACGATGCGTCAAAAGGCCCAACTTCTGTCTCCAAGATCAACCTTCCTCTAAGTATCTGGTCTTTATTTCTGAACATACAGAAAACTTGCATCGTAACAATCCAAATTCAAGAATGCCTCAAAACACAAAGGTTGTAAGGGCCTGCTTTTGAAACCTAAAAACTACAGAAATACTGGTGAAAATAAGGATGCGGCTCATCTGCATGTAGCATGCTTTCTAAAAGAACATAAGTCAAGTGTTTTCCTTGCTCTCCTCACGATGTTCAGAAAATAACTGACATGAATTTTTAAACACCTCAGTTAATGCTGAACATACTGTTTTAATCATTTTCTTTTTTAAAAAAACATCTGGAGATTTGATGTTAGCATAAATCCTCCTACACATGCCATCATAAGTACAGAAATGCTTTTTACTGGAATCCTTATTTCCTTCCATTTCAGTGCTGCGTTGTGCTATAACAACAACTTCCAACGGCATCCAAATCAGTAGCTGGAAGGAGAGAGCCCAGGGAGACGTAACAGATAAGAGAGAGCAATTTAGCATCACAGAGAGGCAGTTATAGTAAAGACTGGGGGAAGAAATGCAATAGGTGTGCAGCAGGTAAGTTTTAGGGCACCTTATGCATGAAAAAATCACTCACTAGGGCACAGTGAGGCATGCAAATGTTTGAGGTGTATAAAACACCCAGCGTTCTGGTGCAATCAGGAAACAGGGAATGAGAGCATTTCTAGATGATTTGTACATTAGGAATGGTACATCTTCCTCGTTAGATTAATTGAGAAGTAGGAAAGGTAGCAATTGTGCAGATGTCATAGAATGCTGCAGCAATATGCACAGCTGTCAGCATCAGGTACGGTGCCATTGTGCTTAATGCTTACATGGCCTGCATGTGACAGCCTCAATAATGAAATGCTAGTTAGGAAGAGAGCAGAAATATAGCCGCTTGCTCCAAAGAAATTACATGGCTCCAAATCGCCTGGAAACAGCTGCCAAAAAACTGTTTGAGTTACACAACTTGAGATTTTCAGAGCAGTAGGAATAGATAATTTGCCAGAGCTCAGCAAAAACAGGCCAGCAGTGCCAGAGGGACCAGAGCTGGGTTTACTTAGTGCTGCAAGGGGAGACAGAGTAGACGTCTCTTCACAACTGAAATATATTCATTCATATTCATTTGCAGTTTTGACGAGACACAATTAGCCATGGGAAATACGGCTGATTCACAGAAAAGGACAAATTATTGCAAGTGTGTGATGGAAAACTTCAGTCTCACTCTTTTCTGCAAGACCAAATAGCGTAAGCCTGATTTCTAATTACAGGTCTACCAGGAACGATACAAAACGTGGACTGGAAGTTACACAGCTTACTCAGTAGGTTACTGTGAGCTATGTGAGCAGCGTCAGATGCACTTACGTAAGAGAAAAATAATTAAAAAACCAAACAAAAAACCAACACACCGAGTTAAGTCAGATGTCACAGTCACTCACTAAATATTTCATTAATAAGTTTTCTAAGTCTTTTCATGCAAGAGATTCTCCTGTGTTTACAACTACCCGTAACCTGCTGTGCAAATCTCTTAACAGCTGAACTGCCGCAGTGAGCGAAGCCACAGGAGGGAATAATGATATTCAGCTCATCATGCTCACATCTCAGTGAGCAGCGTTTAAGTTGACCACGACTCTCAGCAGCAGTAAAATAATTTAAAAATATATATTCAAATATATACTCAGACTCTAATTAAACATAGCAACTTCGGAGTCTCGATCAAAGTATCTGCAGCATGATTCATATCGTGGCATCGTCCACAGAAACCAGACCCCAGCCATTCAAGAGTATCAAAAAACCCCTATTTATCTGTCAGTATACAGAAGTCCCTTTACTTTCAGGTTGTGAATGTCCTGTTGGAGTTTTCTTATTCCTCGCATATACTTGAAACTTGCTGACCTTTGCGAGAAATACGAATTTTTAAAAATTGAAAACCCAGGATTTAAAGAAAAGGGCTATTTTCCTAGTAATCAGATTGTATTCAGCCACTGAGATCACTACCACAATTAACTTACAATTTCTCCTAAACTTAACACTTATAATCAAGGATACCAGTGAAGTTGATCCTCTAAAACCTCACAGTTACGTTGCTCTATTTTTCATAGCTTCGAGTATTTCTGCAAACTTCAAAGGCAGATCTAACTTCATAGTTTTTTCTACTCAAGACTGATTTCTCATCACAAATCTCCCGAGGAATGCAGTTTATTTATCAAGTCACAAATCATTCCTCTTGTTTTGATGACAGTTATTTAAATGTGTTGATGATTTCTTTGTGTAAAAGAAAAAAAGAAGCTGTCTAAAACACACAGATGTTCAGCGCTGATTCCCAAACATTCATTTACCGATTATTTCATTATCAATATAAAAGCAAATATTGAGAAAAGTTAGCAGAGTCTGTTGTCAAGCTAATTACTTTTCCCATGCCATGGTTTAATTTATGTAGGAACGTGCTGACAACACTGTTCTCTTTCAGTGACTTGCTACTGATGCTGCTTTCCAGAACTAATTGTGCATTATTAAAAATTAGAATGAAACGGTGACACCCCCAGGTACTACCATATCACACAAACTCGCATCAGTTAACTTGCAGTGAAGCAAAATAGACATCTCCATAGGCAGTGAATACAATTCCTTCTAAGAAAATAGTTAAAAACACTCTATTTAGCTTACTGACTTGCTGAATTCGCTAAAATGCTTTAAATTTTATTGGCAATATAGTGCTGGTTCTTCAGTATATTAATAGAGCTCATAAATGAATACAAAGTTCTGAACTGCGTGCAGTTCTGGGCTCCCCAGTACAAAAAAGACAGGGACCTCTTGGAAAGAGTCCAGCGGAGGGCCACGAAGATGGTGAAGGGCCTGGAGCATCTCCCCTATGAGGAAAGGCTGAGTGAACTGGGTCTGTTCAGCCTTGAGAAAAGGAGACTGAGAGGGGACCTGATCCAGGTCTATAAATATCTAAGGTGTGGGGGGCAGAATGGCGAGGCCAGACTCTTCAGTGGTGAGTGGAGACAGGACAAGGGGAAACGGCTGGAAACTGCAGCATAGGAAGTTCCGCACCAATGTGCGCAAGAACTTCTTTACAGTGAGGTGACGGAGCACTGGAACAGGCTGCCCAGGGAGGTGGTGGAGTCTCCTTCTCTGGAGATGTTCAAGACCTGCCTGGATGCCTACCTGTGTGACCTGGTGTAGGGAACCTGCTTTGGCAGGGGGGTTGGACTCGATGATCTCTGGAGGTCCCTTCCAACCCCTACAACTCTGTGATTCTGTGAAAATATTAAAGAAGGCTGGAATTCATTTCTGATAAAAGCAACATATATGCACTGAATTCTAACACATAGGTTAGCAATCCTCTCACGGACAGCAGCAGGGACACCCACAAACAAAGCAGGTCCTGGTCTGCATTTGCATAAATGCAGATTTTTTGTAATTGTAAGGAACGTAGAATACTGTCCTCAAATCTCTCATGTAAGTGTCCAAGATAGATAATTTTTTTAGTAATATTTCAAGTGAATCATTTCATCCCCTCCTCAGACCAACTTAACCCTAAAATCATGGCTGAGAATTTTGTTCTCAAGTCTTGCTTTTAAAAGAGAATTTATACACAGGCAAACATTTTCTATCAGTTACATCCATATACTTTAAAAATCCCCACATAGCTATAGGAAAAGATCCTATCAGATACACGATTTGACGTGATACATCAAAGCACAGAGTTCACAGTATAAAAAGAAACCGTGGCAAAGATTACCCTTCATTTTAGGCTCACTGAACCTGGGTAGCAATGTCTTTGAAAATGTTAGTGAGCCATTTTAGGTACTTCATATCCTTAAAATTTCCTTCATTATTTCTTTTACTCTTGACAAAGTGGTTACAAGGATTTATACTGCTGTGCAGCAATATTTTTCCCCCTGTTCCATAATCACCTTCAAGTATGTAAACAACTGAATTAAACAGCAGAACATTGTCTTCCCTATAAAAAGCTTAGAGAGATAAGAAGCCTCGCTTCTCAGACATTTCAGCTAAGAACTAAGTTGGGGGTCCTTTACTCCCTCAGAAAGTCTACAAAACAAACATGGCAGTTATCCCTGTCAGCTGCTGTTCTACCAACTTTTACTAGCCAATCCTTCTGATATGCGAATCATGTAGAGGCAATAATTATGATGTTAATAAGCTTATGGCTTCATATGTACACCTCTGTCCACCCTTCGATGGCAGGAAACAATAGCAGCTGCTTTGCCATGTAGTGCTTAAGGTAATGCACTCTACAACCCCTCATAAAGCAGGGGAAGCACACAGTTCTCCAGCAGCTATTCGGGCTGAGGAAAAGGAAGGGAATCACATGCTGTTCTTTGAAATGAGCATCACAAAATAAAATTAGTGAGGAAAAGTAATAGGGCATGGAGGTAAACAAATGAAAGCCTTCGCAGCTTTGGCTTTACCTTTTGATGTGCTCTTTCTACCCAAGAGAAGCCAACAAGTAGACTTCATCTGGGATGTCAGTGAGAGCAATTCAGGGACAAGATGAGTTTCTTTTTAATCAAGAAAGAGGGAAGGAGCTGTTAAGACAAATTCAAGAATTGAAGTGGAGAAGGCCATACAGAAGGCTGATCCAACAGGTCTTAACCACTTCAGATCCACTTCACAAATCCACTTCACAAATCCACTTCAGATTTACTGATGCTAAGACAAGAAAGTAAGGTAAAGAAACACCTAAGACTGTTTCAACTTGTTAGTGGTCTAACTTATTTCAGTAAACATCCATGAAAGCAATAAAAGATGAAAACAAGGATTTTATCTAACGTTCTCAACAGTACCAAAGTGAAACTCCAATCCAACTTACGGCCTAAAGAGATTTTTTTCTCAGTAGTGTGACAGAGATAGGGCTGCTCATTACCAACCTACTATCTTATCCAATCTCTCTATTCCTAGCAAACCAAACCGCAGGAGAAGAAATATACTTTAGGAAAGATGACCACAGTAAAAGAGACAAATATTTGGAGAATGAAAATGGATGTCTTGACTATTTGAGTCAAGGATCTCCAGGTGAGAAAAATGAGAGCATATTTGGCAGGCTCAGGGTGATATTTCTCTGTGCCTCTTCAGCTTCTAATTTGGTGCAGATCAGTACGATTCACAGGTCCTGTGTTTTACCAATGTTTTTGTATCATACCAGAGTGCAAACCCAAAAAGAAAAATCTGTTGACAGCAAGAAAAATAACAAAAACGGTTTATTTCTCATTTCGACATAATTATAATCCAAATAAAAGTAGAAGCAGAATGATGCTTTTATTCACTTTCTGGTTATTCATCAAATAAAAACTAACAGTACTGTAGCCTGTAAATTTGTTCTTTCCTTTGCTATAATGAAATATGTCAAACCACAAAACAAAAACAAAAATCCCTCAGCCTCCACAAATGATACTGAAGCAGTGCTTTGTGTGTCTGCTTTCTCTCCCAAAACCTTTTTTGCCTTTACTTTCACAAAACAGCTCAGTGCTCAGTGGTCTCATTTTGCAGAATGTTGCCCAGTTTATATCTTCTGACCTGTTCTTTCTTGAGATCAAAGTGGCTTTGGTATTGATTTCTCCAACAGGACATGGAGTGCATACTACTGAAGAATGCTGAAGCTGTGGCATTCTGATCTTCAACACTGACCATCAAGTGCCTGCAGCTATACAAAGACTTGCACACTGACACTTAAATTGCAGTAATTTTCAGTGACTTCAGTGCCTACTTTGCTATTCGCATGCTGCAAGTGTATGAAAAACAGCCGAAAGGCCAGAGCATAGAACTGAAGGTTCCCACATCTGCCCTCCCCCCTCCCCTACAAAGCACAGGAGAACAATGTAAGCCCTCCTCCTTATTGTCACAAAAAAAGATGGTGGCATCAAAAATAGAAGCTAACCAGGTAAAATGGTGGGGACTCGACGAGAAAAGAACATGTGTGCTGTGAAGGAAATAGCTCTATCAGTAGACTCCGCAAGAAAGAATTAAACACAATAAACTGTATGTAATTCATATATCTGACATTCTTGATAACCTTTCTTTATCATGATGGCAGAGGTGCCCACAATGATTTCACAGAACTACAGCAGCTCTTCTATAAACCTGCATGTCTGCAGGTAAGTTATTAGCTGGCATCGACAGGCAGAAAAAAAAAAAACAAGATATTTTCCTGACTTCAATAAAATGAAATCTAGCTTAATTATAACACCTTAGCACAAGCTGCACAACATTAGCATCAGAACAAGCTCTCGGCATTTTCAGACGTTATTCTGAATGGCATTTTCATGTAAAAGATTTGGGGAAGGTGACTAATTTTTTATAAAGTGTTACTCAATTATGTCTCCAGTGTTTGCAATTATGGAGTTTTGGGAAGCTGAAGCAATAACATGTTCTCATTAATTTATACAGCAATAACAATTCTGGCATGAGGTTAGCATCACGGGCCAATAGAACAGATGAGCAGGCAAAACTGTCTCTCACTGAAAAGACAATAAGGCCTCAGTAGGCTTTCCTGCAAAGTCCATAACTAATAAGTATTTACACAGAATGACTGATGGGAAGACCTTTGCCAACCTTTTGGGATGTGTGCGTGGGAGGCAAGCATCCAAGAACAGGACACGAAAAGAATTCCATATGGTTGCACATACCTCTTGCTTTCACTAGAGTTAATGAGATACTAGTGAAGTGATGAAAAAAGATACCAACACTTTATCGTGATGTAAGTCAGCATTTACTGCCTTTCAAACCTCTATCGTAGCCAGTATTGGTCTTGAAAAACTTTTTGCAAATATTAATTACAGCTAAGTATGCAAAAACCAAGTTTGCAACAGAGTAGCCTAATGAGCTCTTCATTCAAGAACGCCCTGGCATAAGAAACCTTTTTTTAATATTTAATCATGTTAAACCTGTAAAAGATGAACAATGAAACATTTTGACATCAAAGCCCACTGACAGGTTTCTTTTGTCAAATAGTGTTTTTCTTTTTTTCTTTTTAGTTATCAAATGTTTCACTCTTCACCTAGGAACACAGTCACCCTGGGAATTACTGTCATCATACTTACTCCTACTGGCATAGCTACACTTAAGCTGGTAAGACAAACCCAACACTAAATGAAAAACAGTGCTAATTTCTGATAAGTGAGGAAAACAAGAGTTTTAGAAATAATGGTGCACTTTCATATTTCCTGTTGGTTAGCCACGTACCAAAGTGCCTTGACATGAAGCTTAAGATCGCTAACTGAAAAGTACAAGCAATATGATTTCTGCATGCTTTCCTTGGTTTCTAAATCAGATGGCTCGCTCACACCTGATGCCATTTTCAGCCAATTTCTAAAGACACTGCTCATTCCCCATTCTCCAAAGCCCGATTGTTCCCAATAGAGAAAAAGCAGTATTTATCAAAATGTGTCAACCTTTTACTTTGCATTTCAAGGTTACAAAAGACTAAGTAGAACCACCCACATACAAGCACGTCTAAAGCCGTACGCACACAGCCCTGCGTCCTGGACAAACACATACGTTGTTCTGTTTCAGAGATCTAGTTAGACTTTGTTAATCCTGTAAATAATCCATTAGTGTTCCAAGGGAAGGTTATGATGTTTATTTATGTAGCAGCTAATTTCAGGATTAGATATTTGATAGTACTGAAATGAATGTTCATTTCCTATATTGAATTTTTTTTCTACGCTTCAATTTTCTGCCAACTCTTCTAATGTTATTTCTCTACACATTACCTTCTTAAATAAAATAAAAACAAGTAGTTACAGAGAAATCAAGTATAGTGAAGAAAAAAAAAAAATAGGTTTATCAGGACTTCAAAATGAAAAGGCATAGTTTTTACTTTTTCACTTTGTCTGCATCCCCTGCTGTGGGACCAGAATTTCCACCACCATCAGGCAAAATTCTCCTCTGCAGTAACTTCTACAACCCTCTGCTACCAGTGATGCCCAACTGCCACTTCACCACAGAACAGGTTCCCCAGACCACTGGGTACTGCTCTTTGGGCCAGGGTCCCCTCCTCACGCCAGAGCAGATCACAGTCAGAAGGAGATTGGAGGGAGCAGCCTGCTCTCACTTTCATTTCCCTTCTGAAGTCAAGGATTTCAGCCATCTAGATTTATGCACAGAGTTATCACAGCAGACCATTTAAATGCAGAGTAGTTATTACCATTAATTACTTTTACAATTCAATTAACAATTAACTTTCATTGAATGAGCACAGACACCGAGACACGTTTCAAAATTGATTTAGCGTGGACCACTCCTGTTGATATTCACTGAAGTTTAATGTAGCAAAACAACAGCAGCAAGCTCAGCTGCAAGCAACAGGGCTTTGCAGCACGGACTAAAGCACTTAACTCTGCTTCTAGCTTTCCTACCACCTTTCAGTAGGCACCAGCAACACCAAGAAGGACCAGTGGTGCTGGTGCCGTGGCCTCATAGCAAGTGGGTACACGAATTGTCAGAATCTCACACTCAATAGAAGGTGGTAAAAGGGTATTTGGCTGTTTGTATTTTATTTATTCCAAACACTGAAGAAACAGTAGCAATGGAGGTGCTGAATGAAAACAGCGTTACAAGGGTGGAGGAGAAGAAAAAAGGGAAACACAACCACAGGGTCAACTCAGCATAGACACTTTTGTACAAAGCTGCTGACATCCTAATGCGTTTCTTTCCTCCTCCTGGAATAAACACTTGAGAATGGCAATAGATGACTAAGAAGGAAAATAAGCCCTCTTTGTTGTATTGTCCAAAGTGCTGTAAAACAAAAGGAGGCAACGGAATCTTGTCTTATTTCTCTGTAGGCAGGTAGATGAAGGCAATGGGCTTTGGAAAGATTCTCGGGATTATATTTTCATTTCAGCAAGTCACTTTTTGTCTGTGGGATGGATGACTGGACACAAGGTATGTTAAAGTGAAAGGTTAAGAATACCAGGTGATGATTTGCTACAAGACATCAACACAAACCTTCTCCTTAGATTCCTAATCTTGATTCCTAATCTTCCCAGGTTGGCTCCTCACCAGTGACTGCAGAGGCAGCGAGATGATTCATCTTTGCCTCCAGCTCAAGTGCCAGTTGCTTTTCACAGGGTTAAGTGTACTTGCTAATTACATGTCCTTAACGTGTACAGATAGCTACATGCACTGCCCTTGTTTCTCTGTGCTGTCAGTCCTTATAATCACTTTAAGAAGATGAAGACTACGCATTGTAGCCATGTGCTGTCTGATCAACTGTGGGAACCTACCCTGGTGATGCTTAGCCATCTGCCACGCCAAACATTTTTTTTCCACTGACAAGTGTATTCTCTTCCTCTCCTCAAGCATTTCTCCCCATTTTGCCAATACTCAATATACGGGTTACAAACCAGCCCCTCAATCACATGCTAGGGAGGAATTCACATTAAAAAGAATTTATTTTCTTTTACTAGCATAACTTGAGATTTTTCTCCAATTTACTGATGCTACTCTCCTTTACATTGAATAAAGTTACAATTAGTGAATAAGTAAGAAGGGTGAATAATTGAAAGAGACTAAATACACTGTTATAACTATCAAGCTTTTCAGATACGTGGGCTGTGACAACACTGCAATAATGCAATAGGATGCTCCCAACATGCACATGGCATTTCCAGCCTGTTGTTATGCAAAATAGAATATGAATTCTATTAGGGAAATCACCATTGCTGGCCCCCTGGTCCTCCTGGCACAGTCTTGTATAGAAGACAGTCAGGACACCAGGGACACTGTCACACACCAAAGTGCTTTCTATGTTTTTTACAATGACATTTTGATACCTGACACGTTTTGAAGACCTCAACTTTCTTCTCCCATGTTCCCATTGCTGGAAACACTAGCTATCAAGAAGCAGCAAGCAATTCTTTTACACTAATCTCATTTGGTGTTCTTTCTTACTTCATCTGAATTTGCAATTTCAATGGAGGAAAGAAAACTGTAACCTCATACATGAAATCTGAATGACATTTTCCCTTCCCTGCAGGCTAGATGTCACTAATACCATTAGGAGAAATCACTTGGAACAATCTGCACATGGGACTTACATCCTGCCTAGAGCCATAGCATGTAAAAACTGAAGTGAAAAATGAGAAATCATTGCAGAACCAGAGTGAGTTTAGTTTCTTTAAATGAAAATAGAGAAAAAATGCGGTCACTTACTACAAACACTCCAGAAAGAGGAACAGAGAGTGGAAAAGGTAATGTCAAAACAAGAATAAATAACAACAAGAGGGGCATCAATACGTTCAGGCTGAAATACTAGTCAGCTGAGCACCGAAGTTCTAGAACAACCTCTGACTTGGAAAGGTCAAGTCCGTCATCTAACACTATGTTGATGATGATGGATGACTCCAGATCTCTTTTGTGTTCTTACCTCCTTAGGCCTTGATCTCTTAGTGTTACTGAGGTGCTGTCACTCAGCGTGACTGCAGTGTTGAAGACCTAAAAACGCACATGAATCTTTCTATTCAGAAGTATGCAAATGGGTATACCCTATCATTTTGTGTTGAAGATAGGATCTGCTCTGATTATTCGACACAGTTAGTTTAAGTGTACACAAAATATACCGATGATAGATGTAAAGCTTTCCAGTTTTACCTCATGCATACTCAGAAAAGAGAAACAGCGTTGACCTTCTCAGTCATGCTTTTACAGCGGGATCTGCCTGCTAATATTTCAATAATTTGTTCTTAACTAGCTTCCTGTTTCTGAGCATACATGGCTGACACACTGGCTTAATTTGTGACAATTCAATTCTCAGGTGACAAAGCACAAATCACAGCAGCTGGGTACACAAACAGTCAGAATCTCATACTCAATAGAAGGTGGTAAAAGGGTATTTAGGACACTTGCTGTTATTTGCATCTCTAACAGCAGTTGGGAATGTAGCCAAAACCCTATGATGCTGGTGACAAGCTAACAAATCCCTCCTATCAAAGTGACTGATAAACTCTTTCCCGTATTAGTAATTGTTTTCCACAATCTGTAAGAATTATTTCTACCCTTTCTATCCAGCCTCCTATAGCTGTTCACCAACCACGTCCCAGCTCCTCATAGTTAAACAAGCCATTTCTTTACAAGAGCTGAGAGAAGATGAATAGAGCTTGCTCTCACCCCAACACCCAGCACCTCCTCCATCATTTCTTCTTAACAACATGACTGGGTTCAAAAAATAGGATGTTAAAAAATTAAGCCAAATAGAAAGAGAAGAGCAGAAGAGAGGACTAGAGGAGAAAATCTGTACATTGGATACAGAAAATAAATGTCTCCTAAAATAAATGTCTACTAAACGAACATATAGTTTTCAGGTATAATTTTCAGGTTTACCCAACCTCCCTCCCAGAACTTATTCTGCACAGTGTCATAGGTTCTAACTTGTTTTACAAGCATTTACTTTAGAGGCCAATGTGAGCACCAAACACACCAGCCTTAGGGCTGCTCAAGTCCTCACTGCAGTTCATGTACCATGAAAGTATCATTCTTGGAGAAAAATGCATATTTTGTAGCAGTAAGATCTGGTATAACTTTCTATACAAATATTAAGTGTCATCTAAATTAAGAAACAGAACCATTTTGATATGGTTCATAATTGGCAAATCAGGTCATCTCATTATCTCTCACCTAGGATCACACTGGGATGGCAGCACTTACTGCATGCCTCTGAGCTGCTCTCCTTTCATTTTACTTCAGACTTGCAGAACAGGGGGGTGAATCATGACAACGTTCAGAAAGAAATTATTTATAAAAAAGCACTGTGAAAAAGCCAGACTATTCTGGTGCTATAAAGCAGTTACAGCTTGTATTTACTTTGGGGCAGCGTTGTGGTCCTTTTATTTTAATAGGAAATTAAAAAAAAAAAAAAAGGCCTCTGTTTTGGTTCCAGACGTTTTTTGACAGATATTACATGGTGTCAAAGCTGCAGCTTTGGCCACGATCCGGACATGCAACCTTTGTTTTAAAAGTTTCAGTTACCTTTGAAGAACAAAGGGGTTTTTGGGGTAGTTTTTATTCAAGCTTTTCAATATCAACTCAGAAGATCAGTGTATCTAGTTGAAACTCCTCATTAAAACGCTTAATTCAAATACAGTATATACTAAAAATAATAATAATACTTGATGGTTCAGTTACTTGTTATTTAATGCTCCAAACAACTACTGACTTTCTCTCAATGTCTTGCACACAGAGACTACAGTGGTGTTGAAGTATTATAAATCACTTCTGTGCATTCCTTTCCTTGACAAAACATGACATTTGCTAAAATCTTACTTGGAATTGTGTTAATAAAAAAAGAAAAACTATATTTGGAAATTATAATAAATGTGGTAAGTAAAACTGAATGAACTAATTGAAATGTTAAAAATACGATTAGAATGCACATGAAAACAAACACAGTGCAAGACGGTAATTAAAGCATATTTATGGAGAACTAATAAATCAGTTCCTGTTGGCGAAGAAATCTTCACATCCTGCCACATACAGAAGAAGCCAATCTGACCATCCCAGTTATCAGGACAATATTTACCAAACACAAACTATCTCAGTGACTAAAATTCCACGAGATGATTTGGACATTATCTGATATAAGAACTGACTTAGTACTACAGGATCAAAGTATGGTGACTGTCAGAGCCTATGGGCAGGGAGGAAGGGAAGCACCACCATCAGAAAAGGTAGGTTTTCATTCCGCCTCAGTGAAGTTGCATTTATTATATGTTATATACATTCTACATAAATTGTGCTCTTTTAAATGAATGACATTTCAGATAATAGTAAAGATGGATTTTTCCTTACTTTTGCCTTCCGGTTTCGGATAAAATACTTTTATTTCTGATACTTATCTTCCATACGAAGCTTCAGGTTATATTTACGGCTAAGTCATAAAGCAGAAAGACAACAGTGAAATTTCAGGATGCATTTTTCTCACAGCTTAGATCTAAAGCAAGCTACAGGGAGGTTGGTTGGCACCCCTGTAGAGTTTGTTGGCAGTTGTAGTGCTAACACTGACTCTGGAGTCAGTCTCCTCATTTAACATTCTGAAAACATGACACCTTGTACTAAATTTACTCTTGTTATGAATAATATGTTGTCTGTTAACATAAATGAACAAACAGCTACTTTTATGAGGAAAAATGTATATTTTATATTTTCCAAATCTACTCAGCACCTAGAACCATCCCTTTATGACTGGATGTGTAAGACAGCAATAGGAGAAGTAAACAAACATCAGAACAAAATTCTGGCAGGAGGGCAGCTTTTGGGAACTGCTCTGAGATGCATTTTTTTTATTTTTATTTTTAAAGGCTGGTCAGTCAGCCTTTAATCAGGGGTTCACTATGCTCAGTCACTCTTCGCTTCATTCCCCACCACACTGAAGAAACACAACAGAACAACACAAGGTACGACGATAAGATGAAAACGCCCATGACAGGGCTTCACTTTCATGTCTGTGCACCCAAAGCTCCTCCTCAGTTTTGTCATATATATGAAAGATGAAACACAGAACTTAGAACACTTCTTTCATGAATGGATTACATTATCGCAAAATACAGTTGAGTCATAAAATATAGGTATAATTAAATCTCAGCATTTTAGTCTACCCCTCGCCACCATACTGGAAAGAGACACATTTTGGGACAGCTAACACAAATGACTACCTGAGATTTAAGAATACTTACTATGGGTTACTTAAATTCAAGAACTTTCCCTGTGGATTCAATTATCTTTTAATTAATATGTTTGCAAAAACATAGAATAAAGCATTTTTTCTCCTCACTACTTAAACACAGTAGACAAATCACATGACTCTCACTCAGCAAATCCTGCAGAAAATTCAGGCATCTGATACTGATAACAGTAACACAACCTGACCCATTTGTAACAGACAATCCATCAGACTTCCTAAATGCCCGCTCCTGGTCACAGGTGACACAGGGAATCTTGTTCTGATAGCAGAGATGCATGAGTTTCAGACAGCCACAAATGCATCCACTTCACCAACATTTACATCACAGTACAGTCTTAAATTTGATGTAGTCACATCATACAGTCACTTACAGATATGCACGGTCAAATAAACTAGAAAAAAATATGACATGTGCCATGACATACCAGAGCTGTATGACATACCAGAGCCATGACATACCAGTATGGAGGATAAAACATTCTCCATACTGCAAAACCTACTTTGAGAGCAGTTGTTCTTGGCTTACAACAAAGTTGATCATAACTAGTAAAACTTTTTCTGTACATGCAGGTGATAGTTTTCCTGTGTCAGAATTCAGACTTGGCACTTATTCTTCAATGTGGTCACTGAGAGCTGTTTCTGACTCTGCATTTGAATTCGGTATATGAATGTAATGCAACTGAGTAAGTTTTTCTGCTGGTTTCTTTGTTTGGTTTTGTTTTGTTGTTGTTTTTTTAATAATAACATGTATCCATACAAAAAATATATTTCACCCATATGTTCCATATGTGCAGTATCTAGTTTAAAACTTCCCTGAAAATTAAGGAGATGCTCCCTCACTCCCACATGGAACATGAAGGAATTTGGATCAGGATTTGCATCAGGTTTTTACCCCCACAAAATTTACCAACAAGACATCATCTACCTTCTAAGATGATACCATACCTTTTCTAATCTGATACTAACCTAAGGTTTAAAAGCCTCATTTTGTGCAGAACATCCAAAAAGGACAAAATCAGCTTTGTTTTATAAATACAGAAACATAACCACTTTAAGCATGCCTGCCATGGAGCGCACATCTTTGTGCAGCATGATTTTCACTAATTCACATGTGATGGCCTTTAATCCCCAAGCTAGTCACTGCTGACTACTTCGAAGATTATGCAAACAACTAACTCTGCTTAGTCAGGCAGGGAAAGGGAAAACTGCTTATCTACAGTTGTTACATGCATGCATGCACTCTCTTTCTGAGATCATTCAAAAGAATGAAAACTTCACAACAATAACAAACATCCCTGCTTTTAAAGGATTAAACATGGGGATATAGGACCAAGTTTTCTGATGATGTCAGATCTCATTCACGTCTCACAAAATGTGTATTTTCAGAGCATTTTTTAAAAAGCTTAAAATAACTGCCATGGTTTCATGCTGGCAAATTGACATTTATTAGAAATCTCAGAACAAAGTCATCTTCAAAAGATAGTACTGGCAAAACAAAAGAAATCCTTGTAGCTGATAACCTTCAATCTATGATACAGTTACAAAAAGAAAAAAGAAAAAAGAAAAATGCCGCAAACAAAACTTAGATTTAAGGATCATAATAATGCTTCCAATTACATGGATTAAGAGGGCAAAAAACGTAAGCAGGTAGTATGCTTATTAATTAAGAATACATTAAGAGTAGATGTTTCACAATGAGAACAGATCATTTCTTCTGGCTTATACTTAATAACATGATGCACATTATTTACTGGAGTCCTAAGAACCAAGCAATGTTTTTTGAACATCAGCCTTACACCTGAGTAAAGCACCTGTCCTGCAGCAGTCATGTTGAACAACCCTGAACACCCCAGGCAATTCTCTCTCAAAAGAGGTGTTAAACCAGAAATAGACCAAATAATGCAACTAACTAAACACGATGCTAATATAAACATAACAAAAAAATAACAAATCAAAGGCAAAAAAACCACAACACAATACAACAACCACCTACCAAATGAGTCAGTATTCACGTGGGTGAACAAAAAACTCTAAGTATATAAGGACACTGAGCTGCCTGACTACTGAAGGTCAGTCATATTTCTGCCTGAAAGCCCATAAATGCCCCAACAAGTAATGAGGAAATTCCTCTTCCTCTCAGGTGGGTGTGATCAGAAAGATATATAGTACAAAGAAAAAAACAAAAAAAACCCCACAGTGTCATACATACATTTTATGGTATTGCTAGCTTTCTATCTTTCCTGGGAGCTACTGCTTTCATTTATTGATAGCTATTGTTTCAGGTTACAAGAGACTGGAATAAATTTGCAAACAGTTTACTCCAACATCAATTTCTTCAGCGCCTAAGCATACTTACATTTCCCATTTCCTTGAGAAGCTACCTTTTTATCTACCTTGTGAGCATGCTATTTGAAACATGCTCTGCAGTGGTCCCCTAACCACTGTACAATAAAATGCTCAAAAGTAGTAATTACTGTCATGATGTCTTGGTCCATCCAACTTGAATCGCTGTCTTACTAAACAACTTACAAAAATGAGTGGTTTGGAAGCACACTGCCTTCCTACACATGAGTGTTCTGCAGGTTACTGACTCACACAACCTCTTCCAGTGACTGCACTGGCTTGGTGGTCTCTTGACCCTTAGTCTGAAAACCTTAGCTCACCGAGTTTATCAGACGTAGGTCTCACACAGCCTTCCTTTTATTTACCATACTAATAGTGGCAATAACTTCAAGGTCCTGACCTTAATTTTCAGAGGTCAACAAAAACCAAGCCTGCAATGCAAATCCTCAGTCTCCTCTCTCCTCACAACTCACCTTGGTTATTAAATGTAGGAGGAGAAAGGCTGCAGAAGGAAGTTCTTCAGACAACACTACAGCAATTTGATCTATATAGTACATGTCATTGGCAAAACCTAGAGTAAGCTTCGAGGCTTATGCTGTTCAAGTATGCAAGGATAAGCAGGTAAACTGAAGAGCAATCACCTTGCACTTAATGCTGCAAGTCTCTAACAGAATCTGATCACTGATTAGAAAGACCTGAAAACCACTGGAAAAACAAAACAAAACAAAACAACAACCAAGAGGCACCGGACACCACAATTTGCTTATGAAAGAGCAAGTTCACAAACTCTTTAAACAAAAAAAAAATCATGCCATGAATGTTAAGCTTCAGTATTACATATAGCAAGTTGAATGGCAAGGTGGGAGAAAATGGTATGCAACTATTTTAGGAATGATCTTTGCATTCAACAGATCATTTTAACAGTAACACATAGCACACCAAAATGTGCCAGCAGTTCTGAAGACTAAAATTATCAAGCGAGAAAAGAGAGCATCATTGGACAAGCTTTAGAGGCCTGAAAGAAACATCAATTGACAATGTGATATGTAACTGTTTTTGCCAACTTTTGGACACAGCCTCCTGTAATTTTATCTATCTATATAGTAACCAAGTAGTAATCAGCTTCTAAAACCATAGGGGATTTATTTTCCTCTCTTTTCTTGTAGAAATCTACAACTGTGTAAAACAAAACAACAACAAAAAAAACAAAAAACCAACAAAAAACAAACAGTAGTTCTATAGTCAGCGCAGCTTCGCTAGGGGATAATCACAGCTATTCCAAGTTTGTTAACAGGTTTCCTTATTGATGAGAAGCAAAGAAGCTGATTTCACATGGTTGTTTGCAAAAAGCAGAGCAGATTATGTGTTTCTTCAGCTTGCTTTTTGCTTACCCTCTTCATCTAGATTTGATTTGGCTTCAGCAAAACAAGGCTATACAACAATTTTAAAAATCTGTTCAAAGTTTAATTTGATGAGTTTCATTTTGGGCTGACACTTCATTATAACAATGACATAAAATACTTGGGAAACAAGACAAGAAGGGGCTAAAGAAAAAAGGTTTTCTGATTGGGCTCAACAAAACAGAAACAAACAACAAAGTTTCCTGCTTTGAGACAACAAAACAGAAAAGGAGACCAAAGGAAGATTTCAAACAGAGTGAAGAAAAAAGTAAAATGGATGAAATCCACATAACCACCAGTTAGTAATTACTTTTGAAGCAAGCCATAAGAAATATGAACCCCAGGAAGAATAACATCGGGACCGTGTTTTGCAGGCTTCAACCTGCTTGTGCTGGCCAGGCAGAGCTCTTTCAGGGTGACTACCAGATAAAACTACCAAAAGGAGGAAGCGTGAGGCACGTCCTTATGCTCTGAAGTCAGTTCCACTCCTTCCAGGTGAGACCACGTTCAAATTGCTATCTAGAATGCTGTTCACATGAGTGACCTTAAAAAATTGTATCTACACAATAAACAAAACAATTCCAGTAGAATTATTTGTAGGAAGACCCTGCCAGGTCAGGCATGGGCATCTAAATCTAAATCTGACATACTATTTCTGAATTGCACTTATTTGATTCAGTAGGAAATCTGGTAATACCAGTACAGAAACAGTAATCCACTTAAGCCAAAGAAGAATCATTTAAGTGTAATAACTGGCAACTAACGCAGCTCAAGCACTGTGTGGTTGGAAACTACATTTCAATTCTGAGAGAGAAGTGGGGATATATTTATTGATACAATATAGTGACTTAATAAAGACAACTGACTTAAAAAGATATGCAATGGCAAGGTACCCTTGATTATTTACAACAAAGGGGTAGAGGTAAACACACTCATCTCTGAGAGGCCCCACTGAGTCACAAGGGTTCAGAGCGGACCCCTTTTCTTTCTAAACTCCTTCTCAGAAGAATCTACATGCAGCTGAATCCAGTCCTTGTCTCAGACTTGTTTAATGGTTTATGTTTAAGTGATTACATGTGCACAAAGATATAACCGTAGCAAAGCTAAGAAACCTTCAAGGTATTGATCACTGAATGAGGATCTGAATGAATGAGAATCTGAATTCAAGGTGTCAAGCTACAGGGAATCTCTGTGCAGGCGTAGCCTTGAAAGGCATCCCTACGCGAGGAGAGACCCTAGTGTGCAGCTTACTGCCATGCTGGAGGGCCTCAGAGGCTGCTCACACTTAACAGCCTAAGCTGGCCAACACACAGCCATAGTATGGTCAATTGTGTACTAGCACACGTTCAAATGGTTCTCAGTTGCTGAACCTTGTCTGATGGTCATTTTTTTCAGCCCTCCAATGTGAGACAGATTTATGGTTGCTATTTCTCTTTGCAAGACAGTCTTATCAGTCCTGAGCAGGGCCTTGGACTTCTCATTGCCTGCCTGAACGAGGCCTTGTGCATAATGGCCAAGCCAAAGGAGAAACGAGAAGGGGAACAAGCAGGACACCGTTACATAGTTTACAGCCTATTTCATACGTTCTTGGAAAATAAGCTCATTTTTCCACTTAACAGTTTTAAATGGGGAATCATGGTTTTGATGCTTGAACAAGCCTAACTTATTTCCTTAATCCAAAATTTCTAAGAAGACTAGGAAAACATACAGTGAAAATGTTGAGAAAATGTATTCTAGACTTGATTAGTTTTGTAGTTTAGTTCTTGAAAAAGAACTTATGCTTAGATATTTCAAGGCTAACGAACAGCATGATCTCAAGAGGCAATATCAACTGATAGATGCAGCAGAACTACTAGAAATGATTGCATCGTATTGCCAACAATAATACAAATCTTAAAAAAGCAATTCTCGTAGAGACTGTTTGCATAAACCCTGTTATAACCCAATTACATCTTAAGCTATCAGCAGATTTAGCTGTTATCATTTTAGAAAGCAAGATAAAAATTTTAATTATTGCTCCTGTGTGTGGAGCACCAAAAGCTCTGCTAACACTTGTGTGGTTCTGTTGACTGTTTGGAACAGGCTGCGCTGACATGAACTGGAACTGAATTGATTACTGAACATGCTACTGCCATTGCTATCCTTCCCAAGAACATCACATAACTTCCTCTTTTAATTGCATTTCATTTCTGGAGAGAGACTGATTCCATTTCTAGGAAGAAGAAAAAGATTTTAAAGAGCACCATGAGCTGCCCTGTTATCGGAATTGATATTGCATCCCAGAGAATACAGTAAATGTGCTCATTTAGACATGAAATTATTCTTCCTACTAGCAGAGCAGATAAGTAGTGAGTCAAAGCTGAGTATATTTGTTCCTTTGTTATTTACAGTTGCCCTTCTAAAAACACATGAGCAGACTGTCACCTTTAATTGAAGCAATCTATGAGGTACGCACGACACTGTGTACTCTCACCATCACTTAAAAACATCTGTGCCTTTTAAAGAAAATAATTTAAAAAAAAAACGAAAACAAAATAAATAAATAAATAAATAAAAAAAAAAACAAAAAACAACCAACAACCCAACAAGTCACAACAAGGCAATCACCCTTTCTTGATCAAATCCAGCCAATGGACTGAAATACTTAGGAAGAGGATGACAAAGAACACACAGAGTAAGAGGCTGCATAAAAATTGTTTCCATAGAAATCTTATCCTGTAAAACAGTGATAGAAATCACCATGGTAACTAACTTGGAGAGTTATGATGGAGATTTGAAATTCTCCCTGGTTTAAGCACTGCTGCACTAGCAACTGCATCTCTCTCGAGGAAAAGTTCAAGATGTATGCTTACATATACACACACGCACAACATTACATAGAATTTCTTAGCAAATTCCTGTCCGAAAGTTTAATACAGGTTTAAATAATTGTAGAGCTTTTGTTTCAGTTAACAAAATGAATTGCAAACCAAAACAAACACAAATAAAAATACACACGCATTAAGATATGCCAGATACTGTTTCAGAGCACTCTATAAAAATAAAAATCAAGAATTTGGTAGAAGACATAGAAATTTCAGTGATTCTATTTTCATCCCAAACAGCAGCCATAAATATTTTGGTGCATCCATCCCTAAAAGGAATCGGCATTACCATAGGAAAACAAAAACAAATTTTCCCTATTCCTATGAACCAAACAATGTATTCTCTGTGACACACAAATTATGTCCGTTACCTTTATATCCTAACTCTACACGTGTTTTTGGTCTGTTTATTCATATTCATACTATTTTAGAAAAAAAAAGCAATCAGACAGTGACCTCCAGCTGACCAAATTCGAGAGGAAAAAAAGGCAGCTGATAAGAATGATTAAATAACTCTCTTATCTGAATAATACTTAATTTCTCACAGGAGGCTGTGAAGCCTTAAGGTATAAACAAATAGTTCTTCATTTTCCCTTCATTTTTACAGAATCATTTTGCTGCTGCCATCAGTTTCAAGAACTGACATTCACTCAGAAATCCTATTCCGCGGAAATTTGCAATGGAACCTAATTTAGACAATTGAAATGGTGGAAGTTATCATGATGAAAAGCTCTCTTGGCCTTCCTTAAGTCCATCCTCCCCGCTGTGTTTAGGTCAGAGACAGGTGAATAACTCCCTATCAAATAATAGCCTGTTCAAAACATAGATTTATTTCTAATGCAAGGGCTATTTCTGGAGAACAAGCAACATACTACTATGAAGCTTTAACATGTTCAAATCTTCCTGCTTCGTAATTCTGTACACAGTGTGCTTAAGACTATATATAAGAATTCCAGCATTTAAATGTAATCATAAAACTGAAGATGCTGTGGTGAAACTCGGCATAATGCTTTGCTGATCCAATTCCCTTCCTTAACTGAAGGGTAGCCACCCTTCAGAGTCTGAATTTGGGAGCTCTGACTAATAAGCTAATGGGAATCTTCACAGTTTTCTAACAGCTGGCTTGTATAGGAACAAGATATCTTGGCACAGAGAATTATTTACATCCATGTAATTTCAGCACAACAGATGATTTGCCACGTAACAATAGAAAGCTGCAAAATAAGTGATTTGAGAAAGAAATTATTATCCCAGCTTTTGGCTGAACTTCTCTTCCATCATGAACTCAACAATCAAGATTGCTGATATGAAGAGGGAGTATTTCAGCAGTTCAAGAAAACCTCCATACTTGGCATGCAATCAGCAACAACAAAAACAATACAAAAAACAAACCAACTCATCACACAACACTCATTCTCTAAAGCATATGAATTCTTTTTTAAGTAGCTGTATTCCTCTAGACTGTATTTACAGGACATATTAAATGGGCTGGACATTTTGCTTCATGTCACAGAGATTTTTACATGTTATCCTATTGCTAAATGTGATTAGTTGCTAAAATGCTATTTTTACGCCATGTAGTTTAATTTCTCTTGCCCTGTGAATTATAATCAAGAAGAGAGAAAATGCAATTGGAATTTTTTTTTTTTTTCTACTGAAAAGAGTTGTTTTGCCTTTCAGTGACATACAGTTTTTCTGTGCTTTACAAAGCCATTTGAAACAGTCAGGAAATACTTATATAAGTTAATAGTAAGACAAAACCACCTCCAGAAGAGTGCTTCTGCTTCCTTCTACAGCTCTAGCTCAGGTCAAGGTCAGAAGGTTTGATAGCAAGACTTCTGCCATAAAGATACACAAAGAAAGAAGAGGATTTCGAACCACGGCAGAACAAGTTAAAACCATGTTACATAGATAGATAAAAAATGAATCACAATTTTAAATCAAGGTCACTGATAAAGGCAGGTGGTTCCTTTCACCTTGTTGCTTTTGTGGAACACCTCATACCTTTGCTGTAGTACATTTACTCACGATTAATGCCTAGGACAGAAGTAGCCAACTGCAGGTTCATCAACTGCAAAAAATTCTTTAAAAATTGCAGATCATCTTCAGGAAGTCTGGATTGCTCTGTGCCTGCCTGCAGCTCAGTCTTTGAGAGTTTAAGTTTGGACTGAATCCAACGCAAAAGGGAAGCCTTCACCACCAGTCAGCTTTTCTCTCATTACTACCTCCCTGATTCTTTTCCCCCTTGATAGAACTGACGATTCATTTATCTGTGCAGACCTAAGCAGCCACCATCAAATGCTTCTTCCTGATGCAGTTCTGATACTGTTGATGGGAACCTCCCTCACCTAGTATAACAAACAGTCATCCAGGCTTTAAATTATAAAGAAGGGAAACAGACTTGGGCCATACTGGACAGAAAAAAACACGCTCATCCTTCCACTTCTCCTGAATGTTGATAGGTATTTTTCACTAATATGTAAGGGAAAAGCAAAGAATCATAGAACGGCTTGATTTGGAAGAGACCTCAAAGATCATCTAGTTGTAGCCTCCTCGTCTAGCAGACATTTGGGTGGTTGAAACCCCTCATCAAGATGAGAGCCTGTGAGTGCAGCGCTTCTTGTAGTTGAAGCAAGAATGCCTCATCAGTGAGTCTCTGTAGCTCTGTAACACTTGAGCTGCCACTGCGGCAGCCAAAACACTGACACATTTGAGTCCTTAGCTTATAAGAAACCTTCTCGGAAAGAGAGATGGAAAAGAAACTCTCTCAGCCTCCATAAAATGCTTGCTTCCAGTTAAGCGTCTGAGGAAGGGAATCCACTGCCCACAGTGCATAACCGTAATCATCTGTTTAGCCAACTGCCATCTCTTCAGTAAGGTGAGTCAAATAAACAACAACAAACTTCACTACTAGGGAAACAAACAAACAAACACACCTGCTCTACCAACATAACAACCAATAAGTAATGGTGTCAGCATAGAAAAAATAGATCAAAATCTATAGAACAAGGCAAAAACACATTGTCAGAATATCAGAAACAATACATTCAAGAGTATTTTTTGCTGTAATACACTTGTGATTAAATACTCTTTGGATGTACCTTTTGAATTCAATAATAACTGCTTAGGGAGCGTTTCAGAGAGTTACCATGTATTTGGAATTATTCAGATGATTTGTCACCTCACCTTTATACGGCTAAGCTCATCACAGGAACCAATACGTATTTAACATCCTTTCACTAAAGGCTTAATGATATCTCTCTGTCATATCCTTTAGAGGAGGCCACCTCAAATGTGAAGTCAGCCTTTCACATCCCCTGCATGAGACTATTAAATCCAAGTGCTTGAAACAAGATCTTATTAAGATTACACAGTAAGACCGGGAATACTACCGAGCACCTTAGAGTCAGCTTCACACTAATGCTAAATTCAAAGATTCACTAGTTGAGCATCTTAATTAGCTAGCCATAGGCCAGTAGACTGTTCAGCCTCCTCAGCTCAAATTTCCTGAAAGGGTTGACAGTTACAGTATTTTGTTTTCCTTATGTGCTTAGTTTTGGCTATTTCACTCTCTTCAGTCACCCTCACAGTATTTCTCAGTATTACATCAGCCTAGTTCACGTTTGACCCGAAATATGCCATGTATATGAAAAACACCCTTAAAGTTCTTTAGTTTTTGAAATTTTAAAAGAAGAATAAATAAAATTATCTGTTGTAGAAAAGGCAACAATTAAGTGGTTGTATTATGCAGCTACATTAATATCTTCAGCCTGAAGTCTCCAATCATCCTTCATCATTAACACAAGATTCACTACCTAACCCTCTCAGGAATTTATTAGACAAGGACTTGCCTTCAATATTGCTTCTCATGGTTTATTTTTTTTTTTAGTATCTTGATTGCAACTCTGACAGAGAGAGACAGCTCCAAAAAAACAAAACCTAATTTTCCTGGTGCTTATCTGAACAGAAGCAAAATGCATTGTCCATAAAAATGAGACTTCTGAGCCCGAATGGGAATCAAAAGCAAAATAAAACCCAAATTGCAACATGCACGAATGCCTTGTTTTACCTACATAATCAGTGTTATTTGCAGTGAACTAGTTCAAATGAAAATCCTACTGACTCAGTGAATGAAGAGACACAGGAACAGTTTTTCATTTGTAATGCGTGGAGTTCAATTTACACGAAGAGTCTACTCACAGGTATACATTTTCAAACACAACTCATTACACCTGTAACTTCTAACTGTGCTCGGTTCTTCACCCCAATACATACCCTTAGCAAAAACCTTTACAACTAAACATGTTGCTTGCTATTTAGTACCTTGACAACTCACCACTTTTGGTGATTTAGTCCTCAAAAGAGGGGAAAAAAAAAAAAAAAAAAGAAAAACTCATGAAAAGAAATAGATAAAACAACTATTCTCCTCTTATTAACCAAAATGCCAAGTCTTTTTTTGTCTTCAGACACTATTCCCAGAACCTTTACATCGTCTGAAGGATCTGCAAGGACAGTGCTCTGATTTCCATATCTTATACTGGTGACAAATATTCTCAGTGATATCTGCTTTGGTTTATATCCTCTGGACAAGTACTGAATACCCACAGGAACCTTAAGACTGAATCTTAAGGTCTCACTTGCTGGAGACATACTTTGAGGGCTCCATTTCCATAATCACTAATTCATTAATTCATTCTGCCCAACTAAGTGAATATTTACATTTCTTATGGAAACCCAAGGGGTTAGACCAAGTTCATTAGGACATATTAAAAAAATTCATTTCTTCTGAGTCTAAAATAGCTCAACTCTAAAGGATGAATGGAGTGTCTTTAGAAATGGGGTATGTCTAAGTTTCTTTCAAGTGAGAATTCAATTCATTTAAATCCCGTCAGAAGCATAAGCACCTGTTGGTGAAAAGGGTGGAAAGCAGCACAGCCTTTTCCTGTGTATCTTGTTTTATCTTCTATTGTCTTGCATTTGTTTAAGAAAAAAAAATCAAACTGCTACTACAAGAGGAAGAAATTCACTTCTTAAAAACCATTTTCTAATTTTATATTTTACAAAAAAAAAAAAAAAAAAAAAAAAAAAAATCAAAATAAGTGGCAAAAACTCCAGAAAAATCAATTTCTAATTGTAATTTTGTTTTGATCAACCAGTCCTCTCTTCCAACTTATTTCCAAAGAAGGAATGAAATATGTCAAAACAGACCAGCACTTATAAGAAAAATGTGCTTCTACAAATGCTGTATGCTCACCTTAGAATGAGTATCCAAATTATACGCAACGCTTCTAAAACCAAGTAGAGGCCAATCAAATGCGCCTGAAAGATATTGAATTTCTCTTTGATCAAGCTACATTGACTACCTAATTACACAGAAAAATTATTGCTGTCTAATGGAGGAAAAAAGGAAAAAAAATAATCTAGGTTCCCAATTAAACGTTTCTCTTGGGATTCAAGAAAGCAGTTATGTCAGTTTTCTCTGAGACTTCTACACCATGCCGTGATTCCTTATTTGAGCAGCTGAAAATGGTTCCAACAAAACCCAGCAGCACAGTTTTTCACCTATTGTAATTTTGAACCAGCCTGTGAAAGTCTGATAAACTTCCCAGAAGCACTTGGTATGGGGATTGAATTTCACAAGGCAAGAATTCTTTATGAACTTTCTTAAGAACGGCTAGGCACATGTTGGATTTAAGAGCTTCTGACCAGCTCTTCAATTAGCAGGCATGCATCCTGACCAGAAAGCTGAAACAGTATCTGCTGCATGGCCCTAAGGCTACATACACTCTTACCTAGTACCAAGGAAGAAAAATATATATATATATATATCAAAAGATATAATACTTTCAAAAGATGCCTTAATGGACGATTAGTTCCTCTTTACAACTTTTGGTTACAAATTCTGTAAGGGGGGAGGGGGGTGGAAGGGGGAATAAATATTCTTTTCCATGTATTCTTTATCCCTTGAACAGGTAAAATAACACAAGAAAAAATCCATAGGATGTAGTAGTAATGTGAAATAACTTCAGCTTAACATTAATTAAGCTTAATGGCTTGATACCCATTCACCAATAACAGCTGTAAGATACTAACACAATACATTGTGTTGGCTGGTGTGTTCTATACAGTTACCAGTCAGAAAAGAAAAGAAAGCACAGTTGCATAAATGACAGAAAGAATTTCATACTGATTATAACAAGGCATGAATCTTCTCTCTGAGGGCAAGCCATTTGTGTCCTGTACTGGACAATTAATGTCATTAAAGAAAGTAGAATTAATAGCTCTCATTAAAAGCATCTGGAGAATTTCAGAGCTACAATAACTGTGATCAACCCACAATGCTGAAGTAAAGTCAAGGTTACATCCTTTACTCCTGCCTTCAACTTTTGCTGTAATAGCTTTTATTTACTAAATTACAAAGTCACTGTGTCACACATAGAATCACAGAATGGCTTAGCTTGGAGGGGACCTCAAGGATCAAGTTCCAACCCCTGGCCACAGGCAGGGTTACCAACCACTAGATCAGGGACTAGATCAGGTTGTGCAGGGCACCATCCAACCTGCCCTTGAACACCTCCACGGATGGGGCACCTGCAGACACTCTGGGCAACCTGTGCCAGCACCTCACCACCTTCTCAGTGGAAAACTGCTCCTTGAAATCTCATCTGCATCTTCCCTTTAGTTTAAAACCATTCCTCCTTGTCCTATCTCTATCTACCAATGTAACAAGTTGATTTCCCTCCTGTTTATAAACTCCCTTTAAATATTGGAAAGCTATAATCAGGTCTCCATGCAGCCTTCTCCAGACTGAACAAGTTCAGCTCCTCTAGCCTGTCCTCATAGAAAGAGGTGCTGCAGCCCTAAGACCTAAGACAGTTAAAGAAAAACCTTAACTATCATCCTTATCAAAGATAATCACAAGCAGCATATTTCCTGTGCTAGAATACTGATTACCTGGAATTATCTTACAATCACAGAAAAGAACGTCCTGAGTTGGAACAGACCCTCAAAGATCAAGTCCGACTCCTGTCTCCACAAAGGACCACCCAAAATTCAAACCTTATAAGTGAAACCATTGTCCAAACACTTCTTGAGCCCTGCCAGGTCAGTGCTGTGCCCATCACCCTGGGCAGCCTGTTCCATGCTCATTGCCCTCTGGGGCAGAATGCTTTCCTCACACCCAGACTGACCCTCCTCGGCGCAGCTCCATGCTGTTCCCTCAGCACGCATGATCTCAAAGAGCTCTAATTAATGAGATTTGTAAGTTTTTAAAAATGGCAACATCAGTCAGCACATAAAAACATCAGAGAACATATAACCATTCCAATCAAAATAGCTGTCCTACCTTTTGCAGTCACAGTCGGAGCCTCTTGACCAGCAGAATTTATGCAGGGCTCAAAGTTTTAAGGGGAAGACTCGCACACAGCGCTTTTGGAGAGATCCTGCATCAAGAAGTGGAGGAGCACCAGTTCAGATCTTCCATATCTGAAAACAGATTAACAGAACCTGCATCATCTTTGCCACAAGTTTTTGTAAACCTCTTGCCAGGAGCGAAGGTTAATTTTTATACACCTCAGCAGTGCAAACTTGTCTTGGATACATGAGACTACTGCTAAGTTGTAAAAAAAGACTCGTGAGAAACTTGAGAGAGCTAAGCAAGGCAGAAAGGTAAAACTACAGGGAGAGGTGAGACTGCTCTGACCATGACAGCTAGCACCTCCTGAATTCAGGAGGCAAAACAACAGTATGAGAAGGTGTAAAACCGCATGGGGGGAAAAAACATCAAGCTGGAAGACAGCAACTCACTAACTGTGAGATTAAGCGCATTTCAAGTACAGCAGTGAGAAAAAGACATAACTTACCTTCATATATACGTGAAGATACATAAATGAGGCAGCTGAAAAAGACGGCTGCAACAGTCTCATACCCTGAATATTTCCTTTCTATACCTGGGAGAAAAGATTAAGCTATATCAAACATTCTGGAAATAAAGTTTCTGGCGTTGAATTGCCAGGAGAGTACTAGCTTTGATTTAATATAACAAAATCCAGCGACCTTATTTAAAAGAGTAGAACTTGAGCTTAACAAACATTAGAGCAAGAAGTCAAATATTCTTCTATTTTCTTTAATTATTTAAAATTGTCATTTTGCAATGCACTGTTTTAGAAAATTCAAAGTTATTCTTCATTCTACTGAAAACAACAGTTACCCTAGTAGAAGAATTTGAATGTTGATATATTATTAAAAAACTAAGAGACGGGAGCATTTCCTATAAAACTATTCACCACCAAAATTCCAAAAGGCATCTTAAATCTACCATTTATATGCCTATTAATTTTTTCATGGTAACATAAAACAATTTAAGCACTTCACAAATGGGAAAGCATCTAAGAGATTGGAAATACAGCCTTGTGAAATTTCCAGAAGTAACTGCAAAATAGGTGATGCATCTACTAGAGAATCTTGTGGGAGAAGAAGATTGAGCATTGGACACTGAATACAAGTTGTGCCTTAAGCTTGTTTCTCAAGGTGATTAAAAACCAGTCAAATTATTTACACTGATCAAGCACCCTTCAATGACACTTCACCAAAACTGCAAAAACAAACAAACAAACAAACAAACCCACATGAAATTACCTCCTCTAGACCAAATATTACTGGACATGACACAGTATCAATGGTATAAAATGGTGTGAGCATTTCAAACAGTATTTCTCAATAATGTAAAGTAAACATCTGTATATAATATACAAAACATTGGAGAAAAACTCAAAGATGATGCACCAGCAAAGGAGCAGTGATGAAATATTCTTTCTAGATCTCCTACCCCTACAAGGGTACAGTATCATTTTCCATTTACAGGCAGAACAAATCATGACCATCAAATAAGTTTTAGGTGCAACTTTGCAAAGATCAAGCCTTCACATTTTCTTTAGTATCTATAACCATTTTAATCTCTTTTAATATATATACACACTAAAATATATTTAAGTATTAATCATTAGTGCATATATAATAATATATGTAGTAGCATGAAAGAAGTGCTCTACTGTGCAGTGTCTGAGCACTGGATGACATTGCTCACAAAGGCTGTAAAGTCTTATCCTTGGAGATTTTCAAAATCTCCTAGACATCTCCTCTAGATGCCCTTGTTTGAATAGGGGGATCCAGTGACCTCCACAAGTCCCTGCCAACATCAGTCGTTCTGAAATGCCAAAATGGAATTCAGCATCCTCGCATGAACACAGGAAATCTTTGTAGTTCATTAAGTTCAACCATAACCCTTAATTTCTTTACCCAGAAAATGGAAGCTATATTGATGTGTTTCTCATCTGCTAGCAGGAAAGGGGAGAAAGGAAGAAGCGCAAGAAACTTCCTCATTAATTCACAAATAGAAGCAAGGAACAGCTGAAGCATGTGTCCACAACAAAGTTCACCTCTTCATATGAAACTACCCTCCCCTGCCTCACTATTTCTCAAGTTAGAGTTATCACACTCCCTAAGCTCCAAGGCTCTCATTAAGGTGCACAACACAATGCTGACTTGCCTAGGCAACCACCTGTCCTGTGCAAAGCTGCACAGAGCCCGTGTAAGAAATGGTTTACGCTCACCTAACAAACATACGTGTGCATTATCTTCCATCTGTTATCACCACAAACAAGCAGCAATAAATGCTGAAAGAAAATTAAGTGGATGCTTCTAACAGCTTTCCTTACTGTTTATCTAACAAAAATGCAAACTTGAGCTCCCTGGATTTAATGCCAGATCCTGGGGAAGAATCACTCCTCCTTCTTGTCATGCTTCTCCTCCTTGCTGCCCACTTGCTCCAGACCAACAACCACAAAGAATTTCCACATCTCCACTAGCCAACACTCAAGGCAATAGGCCTGTTTTGGGAAAAGCGAGGACCACATCACAGGGAATGGAGAGGAAAAAACGTTTTCTTTAAAAAAAAAGTTTAACTTCAGGGTTTGATGAGAGCACGAGCTCAGTTTTAGCATTTAATTTACATTGTGACTACCAGAATTAAGGAACAAGCTAGAGTCATCCTAAATTAACTTGGTCACTCAGGAATTATCTTTGCAGTATGGGCCTTGTAATTGGCCACAAGTTGCTTAGTTTATGATGAGAAGCAAAGTGGCCGAAGTGCCATTTAAACTCGAGTGTTGCACTACCATAAACCCCATGACAAGTTTATTAATGATGCTCACTCTACTGTTTGGAGATCAAGTAATCAGCAGCACATTAGGTTAGTCTTAGGTTAAACCTAAGACTGTTGGTCCTCCAGCTAATAGAGAATGCTTGTCGATTATGCTTGTGAATAGGTCAAATGTTTAGCTCTATCTCAGTTAAAATATGATAATTAAAATCTGTAGAGCAACGCATCCTTTTTTCTTCACAGAACAGTCTAATCTATAACAGGCTTCAGGAAACAAAACCACAACATTATAAATTATTGATATTCAACCAGTTGCTCTCCAATTTTAATGTAGCTTACTTCCCTGTCTTGTCAATAAATCCAGCAGAAGGTTACACATACTGAAGTTTGAGTTGTGTCTAAAACAAAGCTGCAGCCTGCTTCCCAGGATGTGTTTACATGCATTATTATTGTTTAATCTTCTTTCTAATTTCCCAAGCAATGCATTTTCCCTCCTCTGTCATTTATTTTGAATGCATCATGTTCACAAATGCTGATTACTTTTCTGCTAGGGATTTTCGCCATCTGTGCTAACACAGTTGTGAAAGAGTTGTACACAATAGGAAGAAGAGATAATAGTCGTTAACATGAAACAACAGTAAGAGACCTAAATTTGTAAGCTCCAACTTTGCCTATAGTTTATGATTAATGTAAACGAGCGCTTACTGAAAGCTGATTATGTGCTTCATTTTGTGTCAAGCCTGAGGGGCTGAGGCTTAGAAGACTAAAATCCCTCAAATTCCACCCAATTTAATGTCTCTCTCAAATTAACTTAGTTGGTTCAATCACTGAGTCAGCACAACTTATGCAATAAAAGTCATTAGAACAGACTTTCTTTTGCCTTGCTAAGGGAAGTATCAATTGATGATCAGAGCTGATGAAACAGCACAAGACAGCACAGCATCCCCTGAAAATTATGTTCTCTTTGAGCTCAAAATTAATGATTTTTAAAGCATTACTTGAACTCTAAGCTTAGCTTTGAGTTTAGACAAAGGCCATATTTCAGTTCTCTAGCTGGGTGTACAGGACAACCACAAAATTGTGAGAGCTGGGATCATTAACGCTATGGGAGTTGGGGCGCACAACCTGGAGCTGCTGGGGATAGAGAAAGAGAGGACTTCCCCAAGCCCATGCAGCCCTTCACCAGCCTCTAAGCTCCCCTCACCACATCACTTTCATTTATGTGATTTTTTTACCTGACCTTCACACACTCTTAGACACGAGTCGACTGATATGACTAGCTTTTGTACTTATGTTTTGTAACTTACTCTCAGTGCCTCCCCGTGCCAAATGAATAGAACTAAGAGAACTCATTAAAACATAAACCATGCAGTTAGAAGCAACAAAGGAAGAACACGATAAAAATAAAACAAAACCCTACAAAACAGAAATATCCACTACCAACTCATCCCTCTCTTACCCCACAAAAAACACAGCCTGCAGCTGCTTTAAAGAAAGTCCTCATTCAAAGAAAGAAAAGATACCTCTACATTAATGGCAACCAGTTTGGGTATTATTTGACATTTCCAAAGAAGAGTATTGAAGATGCCTATAGTGTTTTCAAGAATATTATTTGGAATCATCAGGAAAGTGGACACCATCGCTTCCCTTCATCTCCTAAGATAAATACTTTGATTACTCCAACTTTAAAACAGACAGAGGATAAATGAAACACTAGGCTCAACGTGAGTACTGGCAGTATTTCTGTAACTCCCCATTGTGCATCTCAGAAAGAAGCCAGACCACACCTTGTAGCAATTGAATTCCCTTTTGTTGTTGCTGTTTTAAGAAATAGCTGCCAATTGTTTCTTACGCCACTGTTCATTAGTTCTTATGGCCTTCTTGGCATTCATGTCTTCTGTTCTGCTCTTCCTACCTCTCAAGCACACTCAGACTGCTGCATCCACCTCATTCCTATGCAGCTGTTCCCAGCTTCCAAAGACAGAGCATCAGCTGCCACAAGTCAGCAACACAATTGACTTTTTTTTCCTTCTAAAAAAATCAAATTACCAACAGCTTGCAAAGTAGCCTATGAAGGCAAATATTATAGTGCCCTTTACACAAACAATCAATATTATTGAATCTAAGTTGTTCTATTTTGGAACAAAATAAAGTTCCAGGGTGCATAATAGTCGAGGGCAAGAAAAGGAAGAATAAACCAGCTACTTTACGCTTCCTTTATTTTTTCTCAATAGCTGCCTCAAGGTTTTCATTGAATTATCAGCAAGCGGACATTCATGGCAAATAAATTACCAGATTAAAGTGGTTTAAACAGTCAATGCCACAACTGGAGAAAAACTGTTTAACAACATCCAGCTTTGTGTTCTCATTGCTACGAGGGGTGTGAGCTCACAGGTTTTCTAAGATACACCTAAGGAGGACCTGATACAGGAGAGAATTTGTATGAAGGGGCACAGTGAGGCAACTATCTGTAAATAGTGGTCATCTCCCCATGCCTCATTCCCAGTCTTTAAGTTCCCTTTGCTGAGCTGGTTTCTGACCTTATGCGCTCACTGCAATATGCTAGAACAAGACAAGAAGTAGACAGTTCCTAGCTTGTGCAGTGAAAAGCTGGGCACAAGAAGAATGCTCTGAAAAAGTGCAGTCAGCTGCTTTGTCTGACACCTGAAACTGTACCCCTGTGATAACAAATAAGTTCGGTTGCTGTTGCTGTCCGGAACTTTTTTGAAAGAAGTAATCCAGTGTGCTACTTCATTTAGTTCCTATTCATTTATCTACAATATCCTATTAATAACGACCTTGTGACTGGCAACCACACAATAGCTCTGTATTTCTGTAATTTATTCCAATACTTTTTTTTTTAATTTATTCCAATATTTGATGGAAGATAAGAGTACTTTTGAAATGTCTATCCTAGAGAAAAAATTAATAACCCTAAAAAATGTTCCTTTTCTGATCCTTTGAAAAGTGACAGGCTATAATCCTGACATAAAGGATCTAAATTAGAGTTAAAATAAAGCCTTAAAATTATTTAATCATTAGGGTATTTAATATAATTATTTTCCAATGGCAAAAATAATCAGAACATTCAGAATTATCTGTATAAAATAAGTAATAAAGTAGCACACTGCAGTCTCAGTAGTGCAGCAACTAAATTTAGAAATGACATTAAAATGCAGATTCCCCTTTCAAATCCTATCCCTCTATGCCTTAAACCAAATCAGTTCATTAGTCTAGTCTGTTTCTATCTAAATAGGTAGGTTGTCCTGAAAGTAATGCCTCACATTTATATACATAGGAACTACAACTGACACAAAGAGCACAGTAACACTGTTTGACGGAGCAAATTCTCGCCTACAAAACACTATTTTTCAACATAGCTACCACCATTAGCTGTGCTTTTCACCAGCAATGAACAAGAGCCTGTGTGCTGCGCTTTGTAAGACCGCACCAGCAGAGGTGACCCAGTGCAGCCACTGCTGATATGCACCACCCACCACCTCTCTGTGTTTGCAGAAAATAGGAGGCAGCACTTTTGGAGAAGCCTTCATAAAATGGACATGATAGGTTCACTATAAGAGAAGTTCCATGTGCAGTATTTCTTGCCCTATCGCTTTCAGCTGCAACATTTCAAAATCCACTCCACTACGTTCCGCTCACAATTACGCAATTCTTTTTAACGCCTCATCAGCACTCTGAGCAAATCATAACCACCCATTTTATACTTAAATTCCCAGATTTTCCTATTTTTAGAAAAATCAACAGCTATAACCTTATGTTACAATACTAAAAATGTCCATGTTACTGCAGTTTTAGATAATGCTTTACAGTTCCTGGTAAATGTTAGCTTTGCAGAATATGCAAACACTCCTCTACTGCCTGTCAATAGAAAACTATGGCACTGAAATCAATTTATGTTCTACTTTGTAGATCTTATTTTATCTGAAACATATTTTTGAATCAATTCAGATTTTTATCTTTTATTTTTTTCAGAAGAAATCAATTCTATCAGTTGCATCGTATGGAGAGGAGGAGTTCTGGTGCCTTTTAGAAACATCTACCATGGCAGACTGTTTGCTTCCTTCCAAGGCAGCTTTGCCATGATACATTTGTTTTGTGTAGGAATACCAAAGCAAATACTCTTGTTGGAAAGATTCAGTTGATATACAGGTTCTACAATTTTGGGGCTACTCTGACAGAAATTGCACAGTTTTGCTTAAAAAAAAAAAAATTATTTCCAATTCCTCATTGTTACATTTTTGCACCAGCTCTCAAAGAAGGTGAGAAATTGTGAACTATTGAAACTATTTGCGATACTTCATGACAAAAAAATACAAACAAAAGGGAAAAAGTTATTCAAGTTTCAGCTGCACGAAGCCCACTTCAGTCCTTCAGGAAACAGTAAATGAACCACTGAGATTTCTGTGGGTTTTTTTTTTGCTTATGTAAGAAAAGTTAAAATTGTGAGATAATTACATTCATTATAGAACTACCCTTAAAGAATGAATACAGAAGGTTATTTTGAAGATTTAATTGAAACAAGTAATCACACATTCAAGGTCATGCTGGATGGGGCTCTGAGCACCTGATCTGGCTGTAGGTTTCCCTGGTCGTTGCAGGGGAGTTAGACTAGATGGCCCTTAGATGTTCCTTCCAACTCAAATAATTCTATGGTCCTATGATTCTGTTTCATTAGTTATGGTCACATAAATAACACATAGGATACCAGTTAATTAAAATTAAATAAAAGATGAAAAATATATCAATCAATCCTTAGAGCAAGATGAAGTCACATCTGATTTTCTAATAGTGCATTCTTTGTTACAAAGCACTATTAGAATAAATAAATACATACCTAGGGGAAGAGGTTTAATTTAATATACATTCTGTCCACTGCAATGTTTCTGATTTTGTTATGCCGATCACATTTTGCTATCACTCTTAGCAATGTATTATATTACAATATACTCTCTTGCAATTACATGCTAGATTAATGTGAGTGTATTGAAAACAGATGCAGCTGAGAAGCTGCAGCCACGTCACTATTCCAATAAAAATGAGGATTGTAGTGCTCTATTTTTGTTTAGAGTAACTACATTGATTGTACTGTAGTATACTAACAGAGCACAGTATTTTTATCAATTATCTCAGATATTTTTGCAATTTGAATTAAATGTAATGTTCATCAATATTGTTAAATACCCCCGTAGGTCTCTAACATATCCTAGTCCAGTTTTGTAATTCCTGCCCCTGATACCCAATCAGACGTGCTGCCATCATAAATCTATTTCTGTGTATTTTCAAAGCACTGCTAATGAAGGCTTCTTTAAGGATATTTTTCCTGAGACTCTACAAATGAGAAGAATTGAATTAAAAACATCAACAATAATACAAAAGCAGAAGTTTCGGGATTTTTCAACAAACAACTGCATGATCCTGTTTCGAGAAAACATTTAGCAGCTGTTCATTTCCATGATGTACAAGATTAAGCTTTGTTTGGACCACCAATCATCTTCACATCAACCATCTAGAAGGTACTTAGTATTTAATTTCAAATTTATAGCTAATTTCTCTTTCTGGGGCAGTTACAAGTGTTCACTCAACTTCTACCACCCAGTTTGTGCGTAACTGTAATAATATGCCATCAACTCATGAAATGAAGTTGAATTAACAGAGTATGCTGTCCTGTGAATTTGAGACATTGAGACTATGATGGCAGCCAGTTGGAAAAAACAGTTAAAGGTCATGCTAACAGTCAGATTTGCCCAGCTGAGTGCTGTTCAAAAACTCCTGACTTCCAAATGTGCAGTTTGTTTGAAGCACAGATCTTCAGATCCAGCACAAATCCTGAACTTCCAACAAAACCCATTCCTGAAGCACAGGGAGCCCTCACGTTTTTTGCCAGAATTCACATGCACCCCGCTAAGATTTATCTGACATAGAGCCCCACTGCACCTTCCTGGGAATAGGTCACAAATTTGAACTTATTTTGTTCTTAGGAATTAAATGTCTCCTCGTCACTGAAAGACTTATTTTAAACCCGCAAAGACAGAAGCACTTCAACTTGTATGGTTTGCTTGGTCTCCTCCTAATCCAAAGATTTCTATGAAATCAGGGAAAAATGAAAATCTAACAGGGAAGCCAGAAGTATGAGACCTGAGATATCCCACCCTAAATTCTGATACACATTCTGTCTGTCAAACAGTGGTAAGAAGAAAAATACTGGTAATAGCATATTAATAGCTGTCAGTAGTCTTATGATGGGGATCTATTAGTAACAGCTATAAATGCTCCTATATTGGCCTCTTTCTTCCCAGTATGAACTAATCATATCGCAAGACAGATGCAATCCTTTCCCTCTGCCATCATGAATTACAAAGCTCTTGATTAAAAAAAAAAAGAAAAATCTTTAGAGTACAAATTAAGAGAGTCATCAGAAGATTCAGAATTGATTTCCAGTAATTCCTGCAAGCCTGGAGGGGCTCCAAAAGCAGTGGCTATATTTAAACCCAGTGAGATGACTCAGCCAACCTCTGCCCATCAGAAATCTAAATAAAGGAATGGCATTCTTCCATGCAGAACTATTAATAAGGTTTTTACAGAGATTAAATAGATAAGACAGGTTTTTCGGCAGATAGAATTTTTTTTCTTTAGGCAGTGAAGGTTTTGATGTACACACGAGATCCTTTGTATTTAAGCCCTCTCAGATAGGCAGGATCACACACAAGATTTGTTTCCTAGGAATTTCAACTGTAGGAGGATCCCCCCTTAATTGCTGACTGTGCCCTGATTGCCTGACATTACACAAAACAACACAGCTGGGATGCCTAGCTCACATCCGTTACTTTTCCAATACTGCTTTCAGGATTACATTCTAATACACAGGAGTGACAGTGCAATGGCACAGTGCATGGTTTACTTTAGACGTCACCTGAAAGCTAGAATTTACCAATGTAGTGAGGAGCACTGCTGTTCCATTCAGTGGGACTAGTTTTACATTTCCAACAATTTTACAAGCATTTGATGTTTAAATTTCTGTCTGAGAATGGAAAAAAAAATAATTTCTGGTCAACAAAACCAGCTGATACTTTACAACTTGCTAGCAGTCCTAGAAACAGACATGGATTCCAAGGCGTTGCATGGAAAAGGACAGAGCAACACTGAAGGAAATGCAGATAAAGATTACTGTAACAACTTTTCTGGTGGATCAGTCTGGTCTAACCCATCACTAACACCTTCAGCTGTCACTGTAGTTACAAGAACTGAAGATACCCAGCAGGTCATTCATACCTCTTGGGATGTGTCTTAAATTAACTCCAATGACATGACCTCAGCAACAGCTAAGAAACTTGAACTTTGTCAATTAAGGGGACAATTTAAACTTCACTTCCACAGTTCCTCATTTTAAATTTAATTTTTACTATAAATTCTGCACAAAATGATTGCAACATAAATGAAAAGCTGAGGTGCTCTTCTGATAGACCTCAAAATCGTGAAGAAAAAAAAATAAAATGGTACTGAGAGGGCTATCCTTACCAAAATAAGTCAAGCAAAAAAATCATTTGTCACATTTTCAAGTGCTATTTTCCTCTTTTTCTGTTTCAGAGAGAAACCTTGGCAAGCACTTCCAAACCTGTCCCAAAAGGAGTGTTAATCGAAACTTTTCAAATATCATCAAGGATCTATTGAAATGATTTCAACATCTTTTTAAGGAAGATTCACTCATCATTAATCAAATGTCAAAGAGCTCCTAGCGCTAACCCTTTGCCTATGAGTGGGAAGGCTAACATACTGACTTCAACCTAAACTGACAAATACTTCCGATGAGAGTAAAGAGATCAGACTGCATTTGTTAGCCAACAGCATTGGCAGGCTACTATTACCAAAACTCACTGTACATAATAGCATAAAACCTCAGGCATTTCTTAACAAGGAGAAATATTTATCATCGCTAAAATGATAATGCTGAGCAAAATACAGCTGCTTTGAGAATATTACTCTATTACAAGGTTATGTATAGGCAAAGAATTTGTTTACAATAAAATCACATCACTACTCAAAATGTGAACTCGTCCATTTCAATTTCTGCTAACAGCTAAAAGAAGAACCATGTCTTTCTCAGCTATTAGAGCACTCTGGCAGCAAGACAGAATTGCAGCTATTTTCTTTAATAAGTGGGTGGTGGCACTGTTTGGCTCATATCAGACTGAGTTTACACAGGTAAGTGTTTAATTTGCCCCTAATAAGAGGAACAAAATAAGCTATGTTGCCACTATCATTAGCACGTTTTGGACAGAAGTTTTGCCACATCACAGCTACACATAATCTCAGAAGGCCTCAGTGCCAGGGCAGAGAAAGGCCACTGGCATTGCAAGCAGTGCCAGAAACATCAGGGAAAGGGCTAAGGATGCAGATCTTCACTTCTCCAAATGCTGGATCTGGCTTAAGACTCGTTCAAGAACTTCATCAAGCTGTATCAACAACAGCACAAGCCACCATGAGCTGTATGGTCCAGGAGTAACCTCCGTGCCCATGCTAACCAAGGAGTTTGTCTGTGTCCCCGCAGGTCACCACCACTTCAAAGCCTCACACAACAGGTATCCCATGACCCCACTGTGTTTTGGGATCATTACTTAGTCCCAATTTTACTCCAGTATTCATGCTCAGGTACCAAGCTTGCTGTTAATGGTAAGACCGCCAGCGTCAAAAGGGTAGGAGAAAAGAGCTATGGACAAGAAATCAGACTTCCCATTAAAAAAACATAATAGCATGACTGGAGTATTATCTTTTAATAACTTCTCATAAACTGCATGATTAGGACCTAGAAAATACAGCTTTCATTTTTTTTTAGCGGAAGGAAAATAGGCCAAATATGTTGGCATCCTTTTGCTAAAGCTTTCTTACAGATACCCTTCAGGCAAGAAGCTTAGGTCAAGTTAAACATATGAATATGCAGACTGAATGAAATGCAAATACGTTTACAGTTATGTCACTCTGCAACAGAAAGACAGACCTGCATTCCCTTGAAGTGAGGTCAGAGGAAAATATAGAGGGGTGAAAAAACAGCTAAATACAAATGTTGAGAACTCGGGATAATCGAAAACTTAGGCATAATCTTTAAGAAATGAAGATAAATATGCTATACCTGGGGAAATGGTAACTTCATAGATTATGTCAAAGATGAAGACATGCATAATTGATTTAGCTAGCTTAAGACAAATGAGACACAAGGGGAGCCAAGAAAGTAATAGCTTTAAGGAACATCCATTAAGCTTAACTAAGTAAAATACAGTTTAGAACATGAAGAGTAGCTACCATAATTTAGATGTTTCCAGTTCCCATATTTTCATTAGTGGATACATTTCAGACCTTGCTGACAAAGGAACAGTTCTAGTTTGAAAAAAAAAAATCCACATACACACACACACAATATATATATACACACACAAGAACAGATCAGTTTGCCATTAACCAGCTTAGGGATAAATGTAAACATGATCCTGTGCTTAAAGCATGGAACTTGAGAAAAAAATTCACAGTCCAGTAAAGTTCAGCCTATCTGCAGACTCACAATTTGCATGGCACAGTTAAGCTTTTTTTTCTATTTTTCTTAAGAATTCTACTGCAACTCAAGACAATGCATAGAAGCAAAACCAATTTGTTATTTATGCTCCTTAGGAAAACGGTTTGAGCACCATGGCAGCTCTTTGGGCGTAGCTGCTCTGCACGGACTGAAGACAGAATTTTTTTTTTTCTTTCAGAAACATGAAAGAGGATTCAACCATGAGACAACCTCTGCACTTGCTGCCCTTAGGGGTTCTTACTCTTGAAATCCTTTCTATCTTCTCTGATCTTCCCTTGTGTATATGTTTCCATATACAAAACCACTCTTCTATTACAGCCACACATACACAAATTTAACTATACTTTGCCATTCAGTGAGACTACTCTGATCCTTCTTGGTGAAACTAGATGTAAGAATTCTGTAGTTCTGACCGATTCAGTACGTAAAAAAAAGTAATCACTGGGTTAAATAGCTCTAATCTTTTCACTGTCACTGCAAATACACATTCAAGCATACATGTTATTGCTAACATCCCAAAATCAAGTTCCCTAGAGGTAGTATTAGAAGTGCTATTCAGAATCACCATTGCTGAATCTAAAAAAAAGTCAGCAACATCTGATTTTCTTCTTCAGAGCTGGAAACAGCAATTGTTACAGCTCAGCACTCTTTCTTTTCAAGGTCTGTCTGCCTTGAGACATGTCCCTGGCTATTACATAGCCTTTGCTTTTGCCCTCAGTCTTCCAAGGAAGGAAAGATATAAGGAAGGACTACACGTTTGTTCGTGTAGTCAAGCTATCTCAACTGTTCCTTCTTCCTTCCCCTATTAGCTGCGGTCAATAGTGGCATAGTTAAAAAAAAAAAAAAAATTACAATTTTTTAAAAGTTTATAGTATTATTTTCTGCACTGCAACTGCCTCAATTAATAACTGAGCCATCCAAGGAGCCATCAGTTGGATTAATCATCCCTATCTGAAGGCAGTTCAGAGTTTTCCTAGTGGCAACACGCACAGCGGTACTACAGTACAAACACAGATTGGTTAATAGACACAAGGACTCTGCAGATCAACAAAGAATTTCTTGTGCAAAAAAAGCTAATCATGTTATCTTCGGATATTGCAATATGCAAATAAGTGAGCTGCTCAGAATTAACATTTGTAATTTGTTCTGACATTATACTGCCCCTGAATTTTAAATTATACTGTGCATTTTAGTAGGTGGCTTTCTTTTTCGGTAGATTTAATTTAGATACATTCTGATTCAAATAAATGTGGACAGTTGCTCTGCATTTTGAAGAAGAGAAATAAGACTCAAAGTAACTTGTAGAAGAAAATAAGGGGGCTGCTCTGAAAGTAATGCCTCCTGCTTTGTTGTGTTGGCCCACAACAGCAGAGGTTGAACCTTCCCATCAATATTTCATTACATTTTATTGCTGTGCAACAGATGGCAGCACAGGGAATGGCTATGCAGATATCAAAATATATATATATATTATTGTGATTATTATTTTATTTTTTTACAAGCATAGCATGCAGGCTGTTGTTGATTGCTGGTGAAAATGCATAGCTAATGGAGGTGTCTATGTTAATAAACAGTGTTTGGTAGCTGAGAATTTTCTCTATCCCATGATGTTCTTGCACTTGTTGTATCTGCTGTAGCTTCCACAGTAATAAATAGGAGGATTTACTTTTTGGAGCAACCTATGAGTAAGTAGGCATAGGCAACAGCAACGCTTCCAGTCTGTTCCGCTGCTTGCTAGTCATGTTAAGTCAAGAAAATAACCCAATAAATAGTATCACAATGTAAGTTAGGTACTTGTTAACCTTCTCCTACATTTTTTTTTTTAAATTGAAGGCTGTCAAATACAATTTGTTACTAGAAAACATGATCTGATTACTGTGACTACTAGCCCCACATCATCAATGATACAAATCTATAGTGCTAAAGCCAACAGTTATCAGCCAAAGATCTGTTCCTGCATCCTCGTGAAGAGATGCATGATTATTTAAAAGCAAGACTTTAGACTTGCTTTTAGACACAATTAGCCATAACAGTTGGAAAGCTCCCACTTGACATGAGAAAGATATATAAGTGTATATTTTTTATTTCCTCTGCAGCAGCAGTGCTATTGAAGTGGCATACTATGAGCACACACCATGCTCAAAGATGCTGGTAAATACAAATTCTACAGCAGCACATATTCTTTCTACTCCAAAGACAATTTTTTTTCTATATATACACACACAGTTATTACAGAAGATTTGCCTGTTCTGTTCAAAACATTCTTTATGGAGATATATTTCCCAATAAAGTGTTTTTATACAGAAAGCTACTCAGTTAGATGCTTTAAGAAGTAAAGTGATAAGAAATTTTTTTGGGGGGGGATTGCTTATATATTGCATCCCAATTAATGCTTCATTTTGCTTAGCATGACACAATTTGTTGCATGCAGTGTAAGTTACAAGTATGCTATTCACCCAGTTCTGCTCATCTCTGTGGAACACGATGCTTGTCCATGCTTGCTGTATGAAAAGCTTTGTTTCTGCAGATCCAGCAAAGCTGATGCATGTCTACATAAAAACGCTGAGACAGAGTATGTATACACCTTTACTGAAGCTTTAAGGGATTTGGTGGTTTCTGTTCATTAAAATTAATACACAGGGAGAAAAAACTGTATTAGTTAGATGAGTAACTTTCACCTAAGCACACTTAAACTTCGGGGAAATACATCTCACTGGGAATGGAACGCAGTGATGCTGACATGCACCCTACTAAGCCTCACTTACCCGAGCAATGCTGCTCAGCACATCTTCCCATCTGATCACGCAGCCAACCAAGCTAAGCAATTACTTAGCTTCTTCCTCTGATAGGAAACATGTCTCTATGTGTGTCCAGATAACATTCAATATAGGGCAACTTCCTCTTAGTCAAACTGATCAATAAATTTAGTCAGTTTATCTGTGCAAGTTCTAAGTGTAATTTCCAGGACCATATGAGAAGCAGTATCACCCACTGAAATCAAGCAACATTTTCACTCCTCTATCTTAAGTAGAATTTTACCCACAGAACTCAATGCCGAACGTATTTAGAGTGCTTTGTTGACTTATTTTCAACATAACTTATTTTCAACAAGCAAGCTGAATTCATATCTGTAAAAAGAGAATTGTTCAAGTATTTCTTCCTTTACTAGTTGTCGTTTTTGACTCCAGAAAATGTAGGAAAGTTGAAGTTTATTATGTTTGTGGGTGGTTTTTTTAAAAACTACACTTTAATAAAGTATTAATAATTAAGTACTTTCCAGATATTTTTTGCTTCCTTTTACAGCCTAAGCAGTCATGTTTCATGTAATTATCCAGATATTTTTAAAAATAGAAAGCACTGTGAGAAATGAAGTTAAGTGAATACTTAGATGTTCTGGAAGAAACACAAATATTCCCAGGCACTGTGAAAGCTCAATTGAAAAGGTGATACCTAGCACTTCCAATCTGTACAAGAAAGTATTTGTGAACTAGTCAAGCCAAGAAATGACCACAGAACATCTGGCAATTTATCTACAGCTCCGTGCATTTTAATTCTAGAAGTTTTATTACTGAATTCTTTGGAAACCAAGAGTTTGGATAGCTTAACTGTTTCCCCCAAACACCACGGTGAAAAATGAGGGGCGATACTGCTTCTCTCTTAATTACCTGGCGTTACAGTGAAATAAAGGGGGGAAATTCACACAGACATACAACATATACCTAATGTAATGTTTGGGAAAGTTTTTTACATTACAGTGTCAAATGTGTCATAAATAAATAAATGATTTCTCCAGATATTTGGGTTACATTTTGAAGAGCTTTTATAATTTCACTTGGACCTTGCTGGTAACTTTGCAAGTATGGGATAAAAGGAAAGTCAAATGATCATAAATGCGTAGAGACACGCACAGAAATATGGCAAACCACTGTAGAAGACAACTACCTTGGTACACACCGTGCCAGCTGACCAGATAGCTTCAGTTAATACACCCTTCAAAACACGTGCAGACAGATAAGATGGCAGCTCTGAAGAATTATTTCAAGAATAAAACAGCCCTTAATTGTGAAAGATATGTTTCCATCAATACACATCAATGTCTACCATAAAATATACACCTCTTCCTTTTTTTTCTTTTTTTTGAGGGAGCAGCTGCAATTAAGTAATGCTGATCTTCCCACTTTTCCAGTGGGGTTAGAAGAGCTGAAGTAGCAGGTTGGGAAATGCACTTTTTATTAAACAAGCAGTCAAGCAGCGTGTATTACTGTTGTCTACTGTACATCAAGTTGCAAAATTACTCTGAGATCTCAGAGTGCCTGGCTGATGGCCCAGCAAGTATAAATTTTTCAAATTAGACAGAAGTGACAGCCTCTCATCAGCTTTTGTGCTAGTAAAGACATGCAGAAATATCTTCAGTAGTCATTTCTCTGGTTTTAATTAGGATTTGGTCTTCTCTGTCCAGAACCTAAGGAGGAAGTTTAACCAGTAATCTCTGAAACCAGCAGCAGTTCATGAAAAACACTCAGAAATTCAGAGCATTAGTTCCAATATTGACAATTAAGATCTACCAGAAGGCACTACTGGTTCTTTTGAGTCAACTACTTTTGAGTCAAGCTTCAGAAAACTGAACCATCACCTTCTCCTATTAGTGCATGCTACAGTTAATCTCCTTAAGTTGATTAGGAAAGTGTGCAAGATTCTCAATATTTTATCAGAGATATAAGAGGCCTCTCTTATTCCTGCACTGCACAGGAGCACATGCATGTTGCCTTCATCTTTCCTTGTCCTCAGTTGAATTTAACAAATTTCATAACTTCTGCTTTTGCCCTAGAGCCCCTCAGCCTATTTCTGCTTAAACTACGGAATGCACAACACTCACAAAAGCGTCTAAACAGGGAAAGGTCGTTATGAATCAGGGAGCTAATCGTGCAGCTTCACTCACGCTGTCACCTGAATGGTTAATCTCACACACAACTGTGCAAAGGGAATGTAGGCAACACAATTCCATACAGTTAAAAAGCTTTCATTCAGGACCTGTATCAAATCATTATTTTGCTCTCCTGTTAATGTCTCCCTTTCTTTGTACTGCAATTTTCTTTCGCTTTCAGTAAGTCGTTAAAATTAATTAAATTAAAAAAAAAAAAAAAGGCTGCTTGTTCAAGAAACAATCACAAGCTTTCTTTAAAAAAGGTTGCAAAGCCCCCAAACGGTCAATGTGACATCACTTTGCTCCTCAATTTTCAGCCACTTTGTTTAGTTTACAGTGCATAACTTGGGTCCAAAAAGCTGTAGGCTATTATTAAAAGAAACATTTTAGCAGATTGTCGTATCAGAAATTTCCCAACACCTAATGATGATAAGGATTACAAGAAACAATTTTAATGCTGGCTGATCATTATCCTAGCAACACTAAAACAGAGAAACGATCCCCTGCTTTCTATTTTTTTAAAGAAGTTATTCACACAAAAAAATAAGTATTCTCTTCTACCTTTATGACTTAACTTTAGGCAAAGGGAAAATACAGCCAAGGGAACGATCAAAAGTTCTTCTCTCTCAGAAGTGCAGCTATACCAAGAGTACTTAACAGAGTGTTGCAGACAGTGTAAGCCAGCTAAAAGTTCCCTGGGTGGAGTAAATCAACACAAGTACTGAGATCAGAGGAACTGTATTCTCATGCCTACCCTCCAGCTCAGGCCCTCAGACTCCTTAAGCGTTTTGATGTTTGATTTGAAGTGTTAGGATGCTGGAAAGTGCAAATTGCGGATGTAATCAATTGCAGTAGCCTCTAATCTTCAATGGAAGCAAATATAGCTCAACGTGGGGTCTTTCAAGAAAACTATCCTCAGAAATCAGCAGCCACAAGCAGTTCTTGACATAAACCTTGCTAATACAATTGTATCCTTTCTCACTTAGTGTCTTCTTGTTGATTAATGAAAATAGCATTCTAGTTTCTGTGCGAGTCCAAGTAGAGGCTGGAAGTAAGGACAGTACAACTGCTCTCTATTTAACCGATTACATCTAGCTTTTCCTTCTTTCTTCTTGCTCCTCTATTTCACCAGCTTCCTGGTTACTGGTCTCATTGAAGGATCACTTTCTGAAGAAGCTTTAGATCCAACTGAATTGCTGGTCAAGCTTCCATTTCCCATATAACAGTTTGTTCACTGGCTATTTATGACACCATGCGATGGTAAGAAATTAAAACACACAAACAAATCCCCACAACCAACCCATTTAAGTGTAAACAACTTATTTTTTTTCCTTAACAGAAAATAATAATGGGCATTCTCAATCTTTCTCTTGTTGTGCAAGTGCAAGGTAATCCTTTTATCAGACTGTCTAGTGAAGGCATGACTCTGTGGCATCTCCTCTGATATTTAAAACTTCTACCTTTCATAATTCCTGAGGCAGTTCAGCTTCTTCCCATTAGAAATGAATAATAAAATTCAAAGCTTTCACCATAATGGTGTTAGGAGGAGATGTTTTGCTTTTTATAGCTATAGCAGTGATTGAAAAGCCACTTGTAAAATTAGGGAAGAGGTCGTCAATACAAGGCCAGTGAGAAAAAGCTTCTTAAAAAGAGCTTTTGGATTTAATTAAAAGATTATTTCTTGCTGGAGTGATTATTTATTTGTCTTGATCTGAGTTGAAACTCTAAGAAAATTTCTATTTTCTTCTCTTTTCATTTTTTTCCTTTATCTGTAATACCTATTCCAAAGTCATGGCAAGTTCTGCTTCCTGTCTGCTCAGCCCTGGTGAGGCCACATCCGGAGCTCTGGGTCCAGTTCTGGGTTCCCCAATTCAAGACAGACGGGGATCTTCTAGAGAAGGTCTCGTGGAGAGCCACAAACGTGATTAAGGGCCTTCTGTTTCTCCCTTATGAGGAAAGGCTGAGAGACCTGGGGCTTTTCAGCCTCGAGAAGAGAAGGCTGAGAGATCTTATCGATGCTGACAAATATCTAAAAGGTGGGCGACAAGTGGATGAGCCCAGCAACAGAACAAAGGGCAAAAGCTATAAACTCGAAAATAGGAAGTAAAATATGAGCACTAGAAAGAACTTTACTTTGAGGGCGATGGAGCACTGGAACAGACAGCCCAGAGAGGTTGAGGAGTCTCCTTCTCTGGAGATATTGAAAACCCACCTGGATGCTTTCCTGTGCAACCTATTGTAGGAAACCTGCTTTAACAAAGGGGTTGGACTAGATGATCTCCAGATGTCCATTCCAAACCCTGTGATTCTGTAATTCCAGATATATTCTGTTCTCTAGACTGAAGAAACCCAGCTCCTTCAACTTCTCTGCATAGGAGATGCTCCAAGCACCTCAGATCACCTCATCTCGCATGTGCCTTAACATCTCTTCCAGGAGTATCCGCTCCATGATCCTCTTGGGGACAGAGGTAAGGCACACCAGCCTCACTGCTGTCTGCAGTGGATACATTATTGTTGTCTAGGCAAAATTTACACTTAGCCTGCTCCAAAAGTAATGCCTCTTATTTATTTTTATGGGAACTACAACAGCTACAAGAAGTGCAAGAACACCATTGGATAGAGCAAGTTCTCAGCCTCAAAACACTGATGTTTATGAACACAGACACCACATTAGCTATGTACTTTCACCAGCAATCAACAAGAGCCTGCATGCTGCGCTTTTAAAGCTCTGCATAGCCATCCAGAATGTAGCTTATCTTTTGTGTCACTGTGACCATTATTGAAACCCACTGCCAACTGCCTCACTGTGTTGACATCCACTGTTTGGTCTCCATAAGCATTCAGCAAGTGACAGTGAATGTCAGTAAGTTCCATTTTTTCCAGTATGAAGGAATTCAGAGGCATGCCTGCTTCATTCACACTTCCATGTCAGACACCATTCTGTCAGACTGCCCCTCTCTTGTCATCTGCTACATGGCACCAAGATGTAATGGAATACTGGTGGGACGGTTCAACTTCTACTGCCATACCATCACCATCCATTTCTGACATTGTGGGTCAATATAATAAACCGAGGCATTACTTTTGGAGTAGCCTTCATATATATACATAAATACATACATTTGTTACTTTCACTTTCCACAAGAGGGTCTGCGTGTTAAAAAGTTTAGACCGTATGCTACACCATCTTCTTTATCATTGCTTTAAACACAAGTTCCACTAAACACACTTACTATACTTTAGCCAATAAATTCTCTACACTTCCAGACATAATGCTATATTGAAAGAAGTTTAAAACTGTGCCAAAGAGCTAATAGCAAGGAAAATGTATAACTACAAAACATACCATATGCCTCACAGTTAAGAGAAAATTTGTGATCGTGCTCATCAGTTTTACAGGAGGCACATTCATTCACAACACTGACAGAAATTACTGCAGTATTTTGCTCCAAATTGAGAGTTATTTACCAAATAGATTTGACGATCTTCCAGCTTATTAAAGGTGTTAGCAGTTAATGCATGCAATTTTTGAAAAAAGAAATGAGCTTCAGTAATGAGTTTGATTTTTCTGTCAAAAAGTCAAACTGTACTTGAAATTGTGCATCACTTATCTGTCTGAATGGGCCGAGATGCTTCAAGGAAAAATTATACTCCATATTTCTCAGACAGTGTGCCTTCAATAAGGTAAATATACATGAAGTTCCTGCCTATTGTACTGTACCTATTAAACTAAGAATGTTTATATGAGTATTCAATTGTGCTATTCACTGCTCAAAAAAAAAAAAAAAAAGTATCTACAAAAAAGTGCTTTTTAATTTCAATTTAATTACTTTAGCACACCTTATCAAAAGCCACGTGAATAAAATAGATGAGAGAAAGCTTGATAAACGATCCTTCATTTCTACATTTTGTATGTGATATCGTGGACAAATTTTGCTGCACTACACTTGTCTGTCAGGTCGCGTGTGAAAATGAACAACAAAAAACTTGCGTTGTCTTTCTTTACAGAAAGAAGTTTTATATGAAAGTATGTCATATTCAGCTTTATACCCAATTTAGATGTATCTAGTCTTGTAATGCAGTGACTTAACTAACCAGTAGATGCTGATAACGACAACTGGTTGTGTACAGACAACTGCCTTGTGCACCCCCAAGACTGTGATGCAAGACCAGACGCTAACAGGGAATTTCCAGCTGTGAGACTGGAAACAAGACGTCAAATTATCCACTTATCTTTTGGCACCGGGATTTGAATTCTGGGTTTTTTCTCATGAAAACTTCCTTCCTTCCCCCCAAATAATATACTACATAATATACTACTTCGTTATTTTTTTTTCCCCACCTTAACCATCTCTTTCTGAAAGCCTTATTTATTGTTTTGAATTAACTAGAAAGTTAATGGTTATGGGAAATACATGCTAAAATTTAGAAGCATGATTAATCAAAACAAAATTGCTCAAAGAAAGATTTTCTAAATGAACTTGGAAAGCAAATTGGGAAGTGTTTCATCTTTGTTGCTTTTCCTCAGTTTAATTTTGAAGACATACTTAGTTGTGTTACCTTACCCCAGCTACATGAGTGTAGAGCAGGCTTTTTGATAGCAAAGCCAGAGTAAGGTAAGTCGTGATACTGTTTATGGTAGAAGTGCTATGGCCCAGTTCCTAACCCAGCTGTCACACTCGGAGCACTGCAAACTTACTGTATCTACATCTGTTCCATACTACATCTTTGAAACATGAAATGCCATTAGCAGATAAACTCGTGCATATCATGGTACTAGACTAACTTACAGTAAAATAATAATATTATACTATATTATTTATTATATAATTTTATATAACTAGTATATATTATTATAACTATTTCTAGGTTAAAAAAAAAAAAAAAGCTAGCAAGTGATGCTTCAAATTTTCAAATAAACCTTTCATGCTTGTGCAATCTAACATCAATGTTCAGATTCTTAAGAGCACTGTCTTCTAAACATTTCTGAGCTGCTACAGCAGATCATTCAAACAAACTGCACATATCAGCTTTTCCAAGCAAAATGCTGGAGGCACAACCAGAGCACCGTTAAATCTAAGCTGAACAAATACACACACAAGCATCGTTGGTTTACCCCAAGTAACTCCTGTATTCAGCTGGTTACCTCACTACTGAGTGAACACATCATAGGCTTGTCAGTCTCTGGTTACCACACGTTCCTGTGGTATATCCTCAGAGCCAGTGCAGTGGGAATAACCTGACTGCAGGCAGGTGGACAGAGTGCACTCCGGGCTGGAAGCAGCAGATGGTGGTTATGCTCATTTGTACTAGAGTCATACACAAAGCAATTTTAACTTGCTCATAAAAAGAGCTGCTGCAAAATTTCATGGAAGGCTGAGACACCCTTCCATTTGTTTTTGAAAGTAGATTTATTTCAGGTTAAAAAAATAAAAGAGATGCATTGAGTAAGGCTGCTTCAAAGAAGCCACACAATCAGGTTACCTAATTTTTTCATAATATAATAAATATAAAATTTTCATAATATAATCGTAAGCCATTGATTAATTATTACCAGGTAGGCACATTATTATCTGCATTAACACAAAGAGGCATCTCCTACATGGCGGAGCACAGCCTCCACAGGAGCCTGTGGTACCATTTCAGCCCTCAGAGAGCAGTAAGCCCAACATACGGCAACACAGACTCCTAAAATACCAGGAAATACAAAAGATGTTCAGAAAAATCTAGTTAGCTTCATTAATTACTGAGCAGGAGAAGGAACTTTATGATCTACCCACTGATTCATATGAACTAACCCCATTCAGCGGATGCTGTTTGAAGATACTCTGTGCTGTCTCCAGGCTCAAAGCTGTGTTAATGAGGGCAGCTCTCCCACCGAGGGAGCTGACAGCACTGCAGCAGGCAACAGAGGTTCTGGCACCATGCTGAATGTTGAAAAGAAAGCCTGCTTCCACCCACTTTAATGCCTTCGTTTCCACATGAACATTCAGCAACGATAATTCAATATACAGTGATTTGCTAGCCGTGTTACAGAGCAATAATGCACATAAAACAGAAGAAATAAGCGTTTAAATGCATAAATTGTTGAGGAACACCAGTCTGAGAGCTCATTGTAATGAGCTGAGGCAAGGCTACGTAACGGCTATTATGTTTCACTAACACAGATGTTTCCTTGCTTTTCAAATACATCTTACAAAAACATTTGCATCTATGAAATATTTTTTACTGATTTCAAGCTAGAATTCCATGACACAGTACATTTGAGGCTAATGTTAGGAAATATGTAGATGCACAAAGTGTCCCAGTGCTAGAGTTTAAATAACCGAGTTTCCAGACACAGGAGTGTTTTAAACAACACCAGTGTACACAACTTTACACCAGCAGCTCGCTACGCCGTCCAGATAACAGCACAGAGTTGAAACGAATGGTTTCAAACATCAGCAACACACATTTTATGCAAGAGTGCACTGCTTTTAACTTCCAAATCCATTTGTACAACACAAACTTCTGAATTCTACATCTACCTAATGCAATCTCCTCCAAAGATGAAAAATACTTCGATATCCTGAAACATAAACTCTCCCTAAAGCATTGGGGAAGAAGTACTGCAGCTATAAATTAACCTTACTCCTTACTTAACGTCAGATGTACACTCTTTACACTGCTTTAATAATCACCTTTTTTTTTAAGAATCACCTTTTGCTCTACTGCTCCACTCATACAGAAGTTTAAAAAAAATGCAGCTTCCCACTCTTAGAGAAGAAAAATGACTTCACTCTTAAATAGAAGTGTAATGCTGAAGAAACAATGAGTAAAGTCATGAAATAAATTGCAAAATTAAACTACCTGATTTCTTGCTAGCGTGCTGTTTCAGACAACAGGAAATGATTAAATTATATTTTCATGAAGGTAGCAGGTCAGCTTTATCCTCAACACTTCAATCTTCCAGAGGTCCTCCTGCTGCAAGCTCCGTTACACTGAAAGAATAAATAATACAAATATAACTTGGTCATGAAAAAAAGAAAAAAAACTGTAGTTGTTTCATCTTAGTTACTTATAACAATCCCACTGATTGCCAGTCATTATCTCATAATTATGCTTGTAAATAATTACGCACATTTTCAAGGAATGTAAACTTTAAACCTTTTCCTATTTAGAAGTTCTATTTTTTAACTTTTTTTTTTTTTTAATACTGTTGAAGATGTCTAACTGTGAGCCATTGTGATTGAAGTGGTGAGTGGTATAGCAATTCAGGAGATATCAACCTTGCTCTTCAGCAGAGCTGGAAAATCTTTTTCGCAGATTAGGGTGCATGTACTGAAAGCCCTGATGGCCAAGGGCATACCAGAATTCCCAGTTTGCTAGGCTAGTTATCTTGCAAAGCTTTCATTCCAACACCTGTATGCACCAGAGTTCTACTTGTTGAAAAAGCTATAGAAAACAATTGGCATCCTCTTCTTTTCCTTTTCAGTCAGGGGAGAACTCCAGCTGGGCTAAATAGAGAACACAAATGTTTTCAATTGTATTCACCTGGCAGCAGGAGAGACGATTCTTCAACAGAGAAGGAACAAACTGAGAGTGGTGTAGATGCCTCAAACCTGTTATGACTAACCAGGTTTGCGAGAAGATAAATCAGAGTTTGGGAAAGAAAGGCTGAAAATTTGATTAAGGCAAAATCAGAATTCACTGATATATTTTTCCAACAAAGCCATATTTATTTACATATAACTAGAAATAATGAAGAAAATACATTTTAGTTGTGTAGAACAGGTCTAAAGGCCCAAAGCAAGATAGACAAGGAAGAATACGAAGCATGGGCTTCTTTCTTACTTAAAAGAGATGTACTGAGTCACAGGACATCCTTCACAGAAATACACTTTTTGTGTCATCCAAAGCAGTTACTTGTATCTGATAAATTCTGCATAGGATGTATTTGATAAAATTAATGGCCTAGAAGTTGCGCTCTAAACGAAACTGTCCTGTGTCACACTTTCTGACTCAGTGATTCCTTAACACCATATATTATCAACAGTAAACCTCAAAAACCCCAAACAAAAAATACCCAACTCTCTGAGAGTATGTAAAAAAACAGAAATAAAAAGGCAACAAAAGGATATTAGCTAGAAATACAGGATTCCCTTTGCAACACCTGGCAAAGCATTTGCTGCTTTGAAGGATTACAGTAAATCTGTTCATCAATAAATCAGGTAAAACAACTTCCCTGTGCAGAGTATTTTTGGAGGAGTACTAAAGCTGCAGGAGGAGATTGCTGTATTTCATATAAGATGACAGCTGCCACATAAGTTTGCATTTAAAATTTTTCAGAGGAAAAAATATGTTGCAGAAATAGATAGATATGTGCAGAAGCTAAAGATTAACAATGATGGAAGTTCTATTCTTGAGAAATAATATAACTGGGAAAAAGGTTAATACAACAGTTCACTCACTTAGAGCATGAGCTTGAATTGAACATCCATCTTTTTCTCTCAATCATAAAGGAATGAGTTGCTAACATTCTTCAAAACAGTGAAAGACACAAATGTTTAGCTAATCAAGTTTCTTAACCTTGCCAAAATTACAGATGTTATAGTTTAAGAATAAGCCATATTGAAATGAAATGAATTTAAAAATACATATTTAAAATGTCCACTTACATAACAGACAAGCTTTGAAACTTGGCAGAATAAAGTGTGAAGGCCAACACTTTTAACATAACTGAGCCGATGTGAGTGGCTGCAGTAAGAAGACAATGGCTGTCCTTTTACATCAGGATACACAAAAACTGAAGCCTAGAAGTTTTCTGCATTTTGATGCTAGGTCAAAAATTGAGCTCGGTTGTTGAATAGGAAAGGAGGCCTGAACACTCACTGATGGAAATAAGTGACACATTGTTGAAGAGCAGTGCTGCAGAACAACAAACTGCCCTGAACTCGGGGGTGGGCCTGTGCAAACTTCTCCTCTTTTGGTGGCTGCCTTTTATGTCTCCCCAGAACGATTAAAAGGATTTTAAGCTAGAAGGAGTTGTGTTGGAATATAGGCCAACATATTCAATGCTAGAGAAGCAAATGGGCAAGTAAAAGTAGAAATAAGGATTCATAAGCAACTCTGCCTTCTGCAATCATCATTTCCAAAGAAATTCTGAGTTGAAGCAAATTCTGCTCTGTCCTTTCCAGCCCCCAGGAGCCTCATTTATTTAATCCCCTCTGATGCTGCTCCTTGCTGTAGAATCCAAACTGCTACTGTGAATCGCTCGTGTCCTCCAAGATGGTCTTTCCCTGACTCTGCTCAATGGATCCCCGGGGAAGAAAAAATGTCCTCCTACTGTTTTTCCCCATGGGGTTCCTCTGTCCTGGCCACTACTTTGAAGAACCTCAAGTGTAATGGGAGCACACAAGTAAAATCATCCCTGAGAGTTAACGTTAGCTGCAAATACTAAAAGCAATACAATAACACCATCAGTCATAGAGACACGAACCTAAAATAGATGTTTGTATGTCCAGCTAGAATAGGATAAACTGAATACCTATGTGGGAGAGATTTGGAGCCTGCAGGCACACCCTCTAGAGCATATACATTAAAACAGATAAAATTAAGTCCAGAGCCGCATCTTGTCAGTGCTGCACCATGTGTGTGCCCATCTGATTCAAAGACAACAGAGCTGCCCAATTTCACTTGAAATGTACATGTTAAGATGACGATTTTCAGAAATACTTCCAAGGAAGTCAGCTATAGCTAACAAAGCAGGGTACTCGGCGTCTCGGCGTGGCACGTTTCCAACCTGTCTCAACAATTAGAAATGAAACTGATAAGGCTCACTGCATAAGCCAAAAATGCAAGGGCTGCCTCCTATTTTATTCTGTTGGCCATATCAGAGGCAAATGTTGGTATACTGGTATACCTCAGTAGATGCTGAACCTTCCCACCATATTCTGCTACGTTTTGTTGCAGGGCAACAGATGGCAGCAGAGAGGCAGACTGACATAGAAGTGCACAGAAAGCAAAGGTGTGAAACTGAATTCCTCCATGTGGAAAAAATGGCACCCAGTATGCTTGCTGAATGCTTATGGAGACCAAACAGTGGGTGTGAGCACAGTGAGGCAGTAGGTGGTGTGTTTCAGTAGTACTAACAGTGATGTGAAAGACAAGCTGCAATCTGGATGGCCGTGCACAGCTGTTGCATCACAAAATGAAGTGTCTTGATCAGCTCATTCATGCAAATCAGCTAGTGGTGGTAAATATGCTGAAAAATTGTGTTTTGCAGCCAAGAATCTGCTCGATCAAACAGTTTTATTGTGCTCTTGGTATGTGTTGTAGTTTCCATGGAAATAAATAGGAAGCATTACTTTCAGAGCAACCTACATACAGACTAAATGGAAAAGCTAACTGTGCCACAAGAAAAATTAACCCCCAAAGCCAAGATTTGTTTCTGTAGTCTTGGAAACAAGCAAGCAAACAAGCCCTAGCTCTGGAAATCTTAATTCTCTCTCGCTTTTCTGAGATCCTTTTCTAGAGCATACTTGGCTAAACAAAGAATTATATACATTTGTTTTCACTAAGCATATGGTATCTGAAATGAACATCTCTGGCAACAGACTGCAATTTAATGGGAACGGATTTAAGGAACGTTTCATGTCATGTGAGTAACATCAGTTTAAGCTCTTATCCTCAGCTCCTAAAAGACAGCAATGTGCAAATTAATATAGCGCTTAAACTGCAGAATTATAAAAAATAATCTAATTTTTTTTTTTTTTCACCAGAAAATTAGACAAAAAAATACCCAGGTTAAAAGAAACGGACATCAGAGTTGGTTACTTGCACATAAATAAAGAGACAGCAAAACAAACATAATTGTGCTTCTTAAAAATGATGCTGTGCATAACTTTGAGGGGAAAGAGCTGCTTTAAGTAGCTGTGTGTTACCCAAAGCCTTGCAATGCTTTGGAGTCAGAAGCCACGACTATGAGTACGTCAGAGAAATACGTGAAGTTATCTCCTGATCATTTGACTTGTTGGATGCACTGACACGGGACACAGATTCAAGCAGGTTCATCTGAGTCCAATTGCCTTCTACAAAAGCCTTGGAGGACTATAAAGACAGAAAGCAAGGATTCTTTATACAGTCTCATTGAAGATATCAATTTCTAGTGTGTGTAGTCAAATTAACTCAAAAACTTAGCTGAAAGCAATTCGACATTAGGTGTTTTGTTTGTTTAATTTCAAACAAGCGTATTCTGGCACAAAACCAGTTTCTAATCAAGGAATTGAATAATTCAATAATCGCTAGCATTTTCTGCCAAAAAAAACTTCACAAAGTCTCATCAAAAGGACTGCATCCTTCTAGGGCTAAGCAGAAGGATGAGAGACAACTGCATTTCAGCACATCACTGACAGAACTCAGCAGGAATCACTACAAGAGGAGTTACAAAGCATGTTTCATTTGAGGCAAAGTACTACAGTAGGAATGTCATTTTGCACATGAATGTTTCCTGTGTGATATTCTCCAGTCTGTTTAGTTATCCGCTGGAACTTATGACTCAAACATGAAGGTGACAGGAGCAGTCAATTTTGTATTTTCAAAGTGTAAGATGGGGTATTAACCTTTTAATGGCTCTTCATTCAAACCCAGCATTCAGAGTAAAAAGTAAAATAATCTATTTTATTGTCTCTGTAACATTAAGCAAGAGAGTATATCCACGTTCACATTGTGGAGAAACATTGCATACAAAGGATTTGATGCTGCCTGAATGTGTTTGGGAAGAGTCATATAGTGACCCACAACCAGCAGGATCATCAGTGGAGCAAAATAAAACCATACATATTTGAAAATTTAGCTCGAAGGCTTTCTACTGGTTATGATCCAGAAAAAAAACTTCCAAAAGCTTTTTTTTTTTTTTTTTTTTTTTTAATAATTCCAAACGTCAGTAAATGCATAGAGAACTTATTTTACTAGAGGGTCCAACAGGCTCAGAGAACTGATAACAGATATTATGGAAAAAAGTTGTGAAGACTGCTTAGAAATCACGTTCAAGAACAAGACAAGGAATACTTTCAGATGATTTCAATTGTCTGCGATGTGGATCACAGGCAGTTTAAAAACATAAACTTCTTATGTATGACTACCATCAGGTATTTTTTCTTTTTTGAGTACTCTCCTTTTAAGGCAAGAATCTAGATATGAAATAGATAAATGCTATCTGAAAATAATTCCTAGGAGCTGCAAAATGTTCAATCACTAATTTTCCACAACCCAGAAAATAAACTAGCAGGCATTGCAAGCAATTTTTTTTCCTGTGCTCTATGGGGTTTTATCAGGAAGAACACACCTTTTCCTATGCCCAATTTATCTAGAGGAGGAATTAGTAGCATTACCCAGCCAGGCCTTTTCCTACATTGGGTTACTGCTGTATGGCATTCTAGACAGGCAGTTTTCTTCTATTTAATTATGCCTACCACCTACATGTGTGAAGTCAACCTCACATACTTGACTTTCTGTTAGGAGCAGCGTATACTTTCCAGGAATATTCTGTCAACCTGTAACATATCATGAGTTAGCAGCTTTCTTGACAGTATCAGCTCAATCTCAGACAGTAAGAATATGGAAGATCCTCATTCACTACTGACTTCACGCCAGGAATCAGGGCCAAGTGAACTCTGGAGAGATAATCCATGGCATCAGTATCCAAAATAAGGAAGTATTATTTTTCTCACGCAGATACTAGCACTGTTAAATAAATTAAGACCCATGCCTTTGGCTCCTGAGTCGTTCCAGACTTTAGATCGTTAAACTGAGTGTCTTGTTTATGGCCATGCGCTTAATGTGCAGCATTTACTGAGATGCTATAAGTGCTTTTTAACATTAGAAGTGATCGTTTATTGCAACCAACTGGACTTCACTCTACTTCAGACAAAATTTCAACGAGGCAGCTCATAGATTTTCTCACTGGCCTCTAAAGAAAACCAAAACCATTTCCTCCTTCTGCCCAATTTCATTAAGGAAAAAACAGGGCCTTCACACAGCCCTCATCCAAGCTCTACAAAGGAAAGCTGAGTATCAGTGCAGTTTCCTTCCAGTGCAGAAGTACCTTGTCTCTTTAATTCTTTTAGATGTTAATTAAGACATTTTTTTCTCTCAAAAAGTGCTCTGTAGATGCAGACTAGCAAAGGATATGTCATGCTATGTTTTAGTTGCTATGGTAACTAATTCTTTCTGAAAGAGAGAAACAAAACAAATTTGAACATGCCCATTTTTCACTATGAACAAAGAAGGCTACTAAATAGTCTTTATTTTGCAGCCCATTGCCTTCCTTTGTTTCATTCTTATTTATAAATGTTTACAACTGATTTAGTACAGAAAATAAGTTTTTTTTCTTTCCAACTGAGCATTCTGAGTTTCCCATTTTCATGGAGTATAAGAGAAGCAATTCAAACTCAGAAATAAAAGGAATTTGTGAAAGAGGGTTGATTCAGATCCAGTTTTGTGAATGATTTTTTCATTTTTGTGAAGGTGTAAGATGAATGAAGAGTCTTTAGAGGACATAGTTTGGGTTAGAAATGGTTACATTTTCTAGAAAAAAAATATCTGGTGCAGAATTAGGGCGAATCTTATCATATTGCTCTACTTCTATCTGGAAGCAGAAGAACTTCAGGTCTGGAAAGGTTATTCATGTATTAACAGCCTCTATCCTTGCAGTAGAATGCAGATTTGGTTTATATTGCCCTTTTACTCATTCTGAGATATCCCATGCCTTAGGTATTGTTTACTGCTGACAGAGAAATTCTGAGCTGTGCTTGCCATGTCTGACAGTGGCCCAGAATAACTCTTCAAAGAGAACTACTGCTATCAATTGGATAAAAGAGAAATGTCCTCCTGAAACCTCTGCATCAGTGGCCTTCAGAAGCTCTCTCAGTTTGGTCAGCTTCTCCACAGACCCTCAAACAAAACAGCCACTGCAAGCAGCAGCCCTTTGCCCCATCACAGCAGTGCACCTGCTGCAATGACAACACAAAAACACTGCAACAAAAAGAGAGAAGTGGCCGTTTCCAAAGGTAGAATAAGAAAAAAAAGGTGATGGTGGTTGGTAAGAATGAAAAGAAAGTTTTGGTTTTAAAATAGAAAACAACCTCCCTAAATCACATGGAAAGAGGCATAATTTGTATTTCTTGTCCCCTTCTTTTCCTCTCTCCTCATTGCAAACAAATGAGCAATTACATTAATTGGCTTTGTTATCAATGTGCTTGCAAAGGAAATCCATGCTTCACCGCACAGAAAACTGCAGAAAAAAAGCTTTTCCTCAAACATCACTTAGAAATTACAATCATTCAATAAATGGCTCCACTTGAAAAAACTCCAAGCATCAAATTATATTTGTTCACCTGCCTACAACAACTACAACAAAGTCATCTACATAAGATAAATGTAGCTCAGCTGCAACAATGCTCCCCTTCAAGTGGCAGCACGTCAGAACTGGTATTCTGTAAAGGAGAAGAAAATCCTTAATCGCTGCCTTCCCTTGCCAGGAAACAAGCACAAGAAACATCTGCATGGTGCATCACTATTTTCTGTATTTAGAAGAAAGAACGGGGGGGGGGGGAAAGAAGAAAAAAAAAAAAAAGATTGTTTATTGCAGAAAAGAGTTCAATGATCATGACTGATTTTCCAGTATCCGTATCAAGAGCTGGATGTAAGATAAAATCCTGCATATCCTAAGAGACACTACCACAGAGATGGGAGTTACCTAGAGAAGCTTTAATTCTGCCCTCTTGAAGAGAAAACACTATTACATGGAATATTTTGTTTTAATGGTGTCAGCAAAGCAACTGCAGGAAAGAAAAGAAACCAGGTAGAAACTAACCTGGAAGTATGACTAGGAAATAACCTAAAGGATGGAGATCTCTGAAAATAAAGTGGCATACCCACACCTCAAGGAAAAGGAAGAGCTGCAAAGGCTTCTGGAAATGTTTAGGGCAATTTGAGACCAGCTAATTACACAGTTGAGGGAGCTGAGCTCAGACAGCTCTGGTGATGGCAATAGAGCTGCTTGATCTAGGTCACAGAATTGCTAAGGCTCAGGTTTTTCTGTCTGAAGGACTTTTATAGCTCCCTTTTGCACAGTATCTGAGAGTCTTACACACTTTCAATGTGTTTATTCTCAAAACATCCCTGTGAGACTGGGAAGCATCAATATCACCATTTTATTTATAGGAAACTAAAATTCAAAGGCCAGCAGGAAGGTCAGCGAGTTGTCATCATGCTCCCCACTCCATCCCCAGATCTGGGATCCCACTGACCCTGTCCTCATGGGATGCACCAGATGAATGTGACCCTGGGGCTCTGTCCTTTGCCAGGGCCCAGCTGCCAGCAGAAAGCAGTTGCAAGCTGAATGTATTATATCTTTCAAAGCCATTATCTTAGCATCCAAACACTCAGTGTAGTTTGGCCAAATATCAGCAAAAAACCACGAGGAGAGCAAAAAAAAAAACAAATCACTAGTGCCTGGGGCTGGTAAACAGGAAGACTGTTACTCTGCTAGCAGCAGAAAGCTCTGGAACACCACAGAAGATGCTCGTTCTAATGGAAATGAGGCTGGGAGACTGGTATGCAGAACTGACACATTTTTCCAGAATTAACAGTCAGTTCTTACAAAAGTATTTTCACTGAATTTAAAATGCGTCAATTTCATATTTTTGATACACAGAAATATTTTATACATTTTTTATACATTAGCAGCAACAAAATTCAACTAGAGAATCCTCTTCCTGCAAGTCGCTGTGCATATCAACTGCTGTTCTAAGATTCATTTTATCTTTTTAAACTGCATCTGTCAGCCTTGAACAGCTGTCAGTACATCTGAAGTATTCAACTAGAAAACCTGCCAAGCCTCAGCACAGTGAACAGGGATGACAGATGTCAATCATTTCTTCTGACAAGTCAGATGCTAATTTTTGCTTCAACAGCTTAAGTTTTGCAGCATTTGAAGTAAACCAGTAATTTCCACTGAAGTATAAAATGAATTAAGCTGCATAAACTAAGCACCAATGAAAGATGCATGCACCAATGGTCTACAATTACTAGCATGTGAACAAAGTATCAACTAGGTACAATAGGGGCAGCAAAGGCAGAGTACTGCTATCTATCAAGCCAGAAACAGATTTGTGCTACGCTGGAAATACTCTTACAGAAGTTAAAAGGGAAGCCTCAAACCCGACGAGGAAGGTTTACTCTTTATTTGCTCTATTTGATTCAATTACACAAGTCCAGTAGGTCCTAATTTGAAAAAGTGACATCTCAGCTTTTCCCTCCTGGACAAATACCAGGCTTTTTTCCTTCTACCATTCTGAAGAATGCTCTAGCAATGTAAGAAATGATCTTTGGAATGTAACTGATACTTTAAGGGTTACTGACCATTTAAAGGTTACTGACCATGACAGAAAAATGTCAGGGTGACAAACGTGTTTAAAGACCACCATTTTTCATGTTGGATTTAATGTCAGGTAACTGATTAAATACGCACTTTATGTTTTATTTGTGCAATGATCAGCAGCATACTAATACAATACAACAGGCCAGAGAAGCTCTGCTATCTAAATATCTATTCTGCACAGAACCTACAGCAAGTCCACTTTACTATAAGAGAAATGAACACTGCAGTAGGAGAAAGTCAAAGTTATGATGTCAGATGCTGAGCTGTCTCAGTGTCCACAAGTTTAGTTTTCTGGCAGACAGCTTTAAGTATACTCCTCCACCTCAATCCATCACATTCAATCCAGGATTGATAAAGTCGGAGACAGATGGGAGACAAAATTACAGATGAATAAACAAGTGCAACTAGAAGGAGAAAAAAAAGATTAAAAAAAATTTAACAGATTTGTCCTTACTATTAATTCTATCTGTTCTCCATCAGTATCTGCATGTGATAATTTATTAAGTGCCAGACTCCACACTTTAGACATAAATCGTACAAGGGAAAATCTATAGACAGATTTGGAATGTACCCATAATGTACCTCCTAGTTCTCGATAAGTAAAACCCAGGAATCTACTTGCTTAGTCTTAAAAATGACAGCTTAAGCAATAGGTAGCTCCTCTTGTATTCAATGGATTTGATTCTGTTATCATCCAATAATCACACACTAGCACATCTCAAGCATGTACAACAGTACATACATACAAATCATTGCAGTTTTCAAGAGTCTGTCTCAGCACCTAGCAAGTATTTTGACAAACACGACTGCAAAGTCTGTGCACAAGGCCCACAGTCTGAACAGCCAGACACTACAGCAGACCACATGCTGCCACACTCACAAAGCAAAGCAAGCTCTTTCTAGCAGGAGTTACTAGCTTAGCACAAAGCTCACACACAGACTGACAGGTACAGTTATAAAGGCAGCACATACAGAAGGCTTGGGATAGGGAGGAATGAGCTCTCACCATTCAGAAACAAACAAACAAAAATCAACAAGCACAAGGATAACAAAACTATGTAAATATATCTCATTCTTGATGACAGAAAATGAAAACAACCCACAAATCAAAACATTGGAATCTGGTCAGAAGTTCAAAAGTAGGAATCCATACCGAGGCCAGTTCAGAAGCCTCCTATCCAAAAAGCAATGAGATGGATTTATGACAATGTAATGCTGTTATTTTACTATAATAATAATAAAATATTACATTTTAAGAAGAGCAAGTCACTGGAGTGGACAAAAAGATGACAACTTTTCTGTCACATAAAACCTTCAGGAGCCTTCAGCTATTTAATCTGAACAGATTTTCTTTTGTTTACATTAAGCACCGTCGTTACAACCACATTAACACAACATTTCTCTCCTGTATATCACAATCTCTACCCAAAACCAGTAATACTGCATCCTATGAACGGCACAAATCCTTTGAACTTTGATGCTCACTCACTAGTGTTAAACCTCTCATCCCCACCATCAGAGAGCTTTTCACATTTTATTCATGAACAGAAGAAGAGATGCTAATAAGTTTTAACTCAAGGGTGCTATGTAACATAACTAAGCCCATATGGTTTAGCTCATGCAGCCAGCTTTCCAAGATTATTTTAATATGCATACTCTGGTCCTTGCAGTCAGACTGGACAAGCTGGGATTTTACTTGTTATCTTTTTTTTGTTGTTTTGTCTTCACCATCTGTTTCAGGAATCCTTGAATTTATAACATAAAGGTCATTTTTTCAGCAAACAGGGAATTGGGTTTTATTAATAAGGAAGAAGTTGGCAAGAATTAAAAGAATATTTACATTTTAATTAATGTATAGTGTTTTGGACCGTGTAACTTTGAAGTATTTGATAAACTTGCTTGAGTGATTCCTAGGGGGGAATCTGGAAACAATGGGCCCAAGAACAAGTTTTCAGTCAGATCATCTGGAATCTGGTTTAGATTCATCATATTAAAGACACATTCTCATTTTGTGGGTGTGTGTATAAGTAGGAAACCATAACAGCACCGTAACAAAGTGCAGCAATGTGGCGAAAGGGAGGAACTTATCTAAAAGTAAAAGCTCAAATGAGAAATGTTTCACTCAGACTCTCAGAATCTCACACTTGCCAGAACATGAATGTTTGGTTTCCTGTGCTTCTTGCCCAAGATTTGTTGTGATGACAGGAATGACAACAGATGGCAGCTGTCAAGTTTTTGTCACATCTAAGCGGTTCTTTGTAGGGTGGTGACAGTGTTCAAGTTATAGATGGATGTTTTTGAGACCTTCCAGAGCTTGCAGAGCAGCTCTCCATCCTGACCTATCTCTGTGGGACATCAGAAGCCATCACTGTCCTGTGTCTCCAAAACTGGGTGCCTCATGAAACCAGACCCAGGTACACTGATTTCTGGGTGGCCTTCCAACTCTGGTAGATTCAAGTAAGCCATTCAGAAAGCCTCCTTCCTCATGTTTGCTCCTTTGGTGCTTCTATACTCTGATATTCCCACTGATTCTTCCCTGGCCTATTACAGTTCTTGACATCTTTCTGCATGCATGTTTGTATGCATACTGCTTTTGGAGGGAATCATCTGACGCTCAGAGTCAAGCATTGCTTTAGGGAATACTTTGTAAGATATGAATGATTGTTCAAACATATCTTTAGGATGTAAAAACACTGGACAAGAGAACCCTATGCTCCTCATAGAGTATAATGCAGCAGATCTGCACAGCTACGTGGAAATACACTTCTCCTCTATGACCACGGGAAGAATCTCATAAAATAGCACTTCTAGAGATACTGAAACAGTGGCTACTACCGTGCAGTTTCCCACTGCTTCATTCATATGGAATGTCAACAGCATCACTGCTCTTTCTGGGAAGAAGGACAAGGGATGCAGGTACTGACATTCAAAGGATGCAGAATATGTGGAGCCTCCACCTGAAAATTCAGGGAGAAGACTCTACAGTTAACGTTGTTATTAAACCAGTTTCTAAAATAATGCAGGAGGAACAATGCAATGAGAATTTAGGACTGTCATATCATAGATATGTGTATACTGTATGTGTATACTCACAAGGCTGTTGGTTCACAGCTAGATGAGTTCCCTGATATCAAAATGGCAAGAGACACAGACATGCTTGATAATACTTTTGCATTTCTTGGGATAGGACAGCATTTTCCTTTGCCCATCTGAAAAACAATCATAGAGCAAGTGAATATTAGTTACATGGTACATCACCTTTAGAAATGACTTTCATAATAGATTTCTGAGATGTGATTTTTATTCTAGGATTGAAAGAGCAAATTTCTTGCTATTATATTATTGACAATTCTGGGAATAGTTTGTCGTTGCTTAAACTACGTAACTGAAAAGTTTTATTTTGAACCGTATTGTGTTGAGGAATTCAAAGCTCTGCATAGTTTTTTCAGTGAGTATTTGTGTGTTTTTGTTTCTGCAGCTTCACAGAACGCCTACACCGTGCTACATAAAAATAAGGTCACATTTTATGACAGTCTTTGAGAGTTGAAAACAGTTAAGAATCATCTGGAAGCTCAAAAGTTTCTTGTTGATTTCCCTGCTGTATACAAAATGCCAGGCTGAAATCTAGAAAACCTTCACTTCTATAACAAATAATACATTCCATCTAAATTAAATGCACAGAATTTACAGGAGAAAGAAATAATGGTCAAAATCCCAAAGACCTCAATTAGTAACACAACAGTATCCAAGCTTACTGAGTATTCAAATGATACCAACAAATCACAGCAGGCTTTACACCTTATTTCAGCTCCCACTTCCCTCCATACACCCATCCTGTATTTGCAAGTCAGACAAGTTTAATGCATGAGTACATAAGCTTTTCTCAGCTCCCTCTGAGGGGAGGTCCCCCCACAGCACCATGGCTGTCCATCACACTGAAGTGATGGGACAGAGCTTTGCTTCCCCTGGCAGGGATGGGTTAGTGGTGAGCCTCTGCCAGCCCCAGCTCACTCTTCACTGACTCTTGCAGCCCAAGACAAAAGCCTACAATGTCTTGTCATCCCCAGCAGCATCCATCAGAGGCTGCCTGTCAGCTCAAGCACTGTGCTGGTGTCTCCAGCTTACCATGCCTCAACATATTGGCACTACAGAGTAACAGGGATAAAAGGTTTGCCTCTCCAAATCTGAATTTTTATCTGCTTTTGGTTTTGTCCTGAAATCGCTCTAAAATGCACAAATGTTTATCTGTTTGAATGGAATAAAGTATTAAGTCCCAACATCAGCTATGATGACAAGGAGGGAGCAGAATCCTCCAGACAGTAACCTCAACCCCAGTGGTCTCTGTGAAAGGCGATGAACTGTGACCAGACAGTGGTAAATGGTCAGCCGTACATTCACACCTATAGACGATGCTTAGTGTTGTTACTGTGTTACTGTTTAACACAGCACTGTTATAACTCTTGTTACTGTTACTGTGGAGGATACTGTGGACAAGGAGCAAGTTTAACCACTTCGGTAACTCTTCACAACTAAAGCATTTAATTCAGCAAGCTGCAGAAACACAAGCATTATGTGCAATGCTTTCACAGGAATGCTCAAACCATCATAAAATTGTTTCCGGTTAGATAACATTTATATAAATAATTGAAGGTTACAACCCCAGTCAAGCTGCTTTTTCTTTGGACTTACACATCAACAGCCCACAAAGTTCTAAAAGTTTTAAGCATCTCTAAAAACCGAATTCTCACATTGCACTTCATTGTATGTTTCTTTCCAATTGTCAAAAGTAAAGCAGCCTTTGAATGGAAACCGAACTTCTGAGTGCAGCCACTCATGTGAACACAACCTGAAAATGATACTGTTAGAATCTGCACCATGCCTCTAAGAGGATGGGAAGTAACTGGAGTAGAGTCCTTCAGAGATACTGCAAATGTAAAATGACAAACAGCAACACAACGCCGTGCCATCTCTGAGACTCTTAGAAACCACAGCTACTGAGACATCTGTTGCTACTGTTGTACACATTCACCTACAGGTATTAGTTTCCCAACACAACTATTATTATTGTTTTTAGACAAAAATGTAAATACTTGAGGAAATAATTCCAGATCTTCCATACAAAGGCAGGTTTTTGTTGTTTTGTTTGTTTGTTTGTTTTGTTTTTTAACAACACTGCATGAGTCTGCAGCAATTTATTTCTCTTCCTGAAGAATTTTTGAGGCAGGCTCCTAAATTAGGTTGGCTCTTCCCTCACTCCAGTTGCAGAGAGCTCATTGATTTCACTGTCTGCAGGCTGGTGGAGATCAAGTCTTTATCCTCCACTTTTTAATTTTCTTTTTTTTTCTTTTCAGCTCAGTATTGCAGCAAAGAACATGCAGAAAGTTCCATGAAATTTTCAGAAATGTACCAGCGAATCCCATTAATATTAGTGACTGTGTTGGCCTGCCTGTATCTTAATCTATGTATTTTTAGTACTGATCTTAACAACGCAATCGAGACTGCTCTCATATTAAATATGTTAATATTTCCTGCATGTACTCAATAGGTGGAATTTTAATTTTTAAAAAGATTTTTCAACACTCCACAGCAAGTGGAGTAAAAACATTTAGTGATACACAACAGTAATCAATATTTACACGACTGAATGAGAAACAGAAGAACTTAAGTACAAGCATGCGCTCCTCCCATCGGGTGTATCTGGAAAGTGAGACAGACAACTCAATAGACAGCAAAGCAGTTTTCTCCACAAGATTAAATGTACCAGTAGGGGTGTGCGTGCAAGAACTCAAAATATATGCATAATTTAAGTACACAGGGTCAGCATACACCAGTCTAAGATCTTCCTCAGTCATATGCTAATAAAACTGTCCGAAAGAGCATAATTAAAGAATATGAAGACAGAACAAAGTCAGGAAGTGCAGCAATATACATGATGCTCTCTGCATTCCAGCTTTGGCTTCGTGCAAAAATAATATAGAGTTGAAGTGTGAAAAAAGTATTTATTGTGTGTGTGTAATGTTTCTTGCAGTTACTTGAATAAACAGTGAAAAAACAAAACACTACTCTGTGTTTGGGCAGTGTAAAGAAGAGTGACTAAGTAATAAAGACAGTAGTTAATAGAGCAGGATATTAAATGAATGATAATGAAACTCGGAGCAACAAATAGATAAGTGACTGATCATGCAGTATTGCTAAGCATTCAAAATGCAAATGCAGAGGGGACATGGGCTGCACATAGGTTATACAACCTATCACAGCTACCTAAATGCCAAAGAAACCCAGAACAGAGTCAGATCACGTGCAAATTTTGCCCAGACTTAATTCAGCTATGAACAAGCACAGGCCTGAGAGGATGAGTATGTTCTTAGACAAAGCAAGGCAATAGATAACTTGGAATCGAAATACAACTAACAATTACAGATAAATGATGGAATCTGTGGAAAATGTCGCTCTGAGGCTCACAGGAATTTGAGTTCTAGCACTGCATTGCAACCAAGGGGGTTACAGTAATGTATCTGAACAGATGAGTACTTCATGCTCAGAAGCAGAAAGGTTGTTTTATTTTGGACAGGATGAGTGGCACCCTAGAATTCTTAGTTTTCATCCACCATGTAAAGATTATAGGAATGAGTGTACTAATCAGATTAAAGATTCATCCAGTACTGTAACCATCCTTTAAAAATAACCATTTGTGGAGGCTCAGGACAATTGTATGAGCCCGGGATGGAGCGATGCTTCCCGTCTCTGAGCTTCCAGCAGCTTCCAAGCTGACAGTTCCGTCCCCAGTATTGATTATGCGACTTTCCATCCTTTATCTAATCACATTTTGAATCCATCACAACTTTTTGTATCTAAAATCTCCCTGGCTCAGAGTTTCTCAATTTAATTATGCACAACACAAAAAAGTTCCCCTTTTCATTTGATATAAGCTGTCTGCCTGATCATTTCATTTTGTGTGCCTTGGTTTGTTTCTTTTGAATAGTGAATAATCATTCCCTCAAGACTTACACCATGTCATTCAGGATTGTATAGATCTCTATAATAACCATTCACAGTCATTTCTCTTCTAAGCTGTAGAGTCTTAGCTATTTCAATTCTTCTGCATGTGGAAGGTGTTCAGTACCTCTGATCATTATTCTCTGCATTTTTCTAGGTTTCTACACCCTTTTCTGAAATGAGGAGAGCAGGCACATAGCTTACATTTAAATGTGAGTCCCCCACAATTGCGTGGAGCTGTATAATGATTTTTCATCTCATCTTTTTCAGTGTTTTCTGACACCTTCACTTTTCTGCCCATCATCTAAAAAACCAAGATAACATCTGCAGGTAACCACAGACCAGCTTACAATAATGGCATACTGAGAACCTATCAAGCTGTTAAAAAGTTTTGTTTCCGTCTGTGTGTACCATATTTTATGATCAAATGAATTTAATTTGCTGCCCACTTGGCACTATGAGATCATAGAACTCCTCAGTTTCCATGTTCTACTTCGCTATTCATCCCTTCTTGCTTACACAGGAATATGTCAGATAGTAGCCACTCCAGCATCCCAATGAAAATAAAATAAAAGGCCGTTTCTTCCCACTCTTTGCATTCTAAATTCACGTTGGTTACCAGTTTCTGAGAATACCTTGTTTTTCATCTCCTTATGGCGTAGTTCCAGTAGCACACAGTCAGAAAGTCTTATTGAAGTCTTTAGCATGCTTCAAGGAAACTTCTCAGATGAAGTGGCGCAGAGTATAGCTATGGAAGAAATGAAGAGCTGTAAATACAGACGTTTCAGTGAGGGTCAAAATACTCAAGGATCACAGCAACAGATGAATTTATTGCAATTAAGTCTGCCTTCTTCAAAAAAAAAAAAAAAAAAAATCTGTAAGAAATACCTACCTAGTACTATAAATAAAGAAATAGCTGTGCTGGAAGTTGCAATTATTTAGATTAGAAAAAGAATGCATTATTTTTCAACAGTGAGAACAACTAAACATCATAAGCATTCAAACACACAACCAGCAACAGCAGTGGATTCTCTACCATTAACAATATTTCTCATAATTATCTGTTAGTCAAAGTAAAATTCTTTCTTGTAAATTCTATGTGTTATGACATGAAAATTATTAAACCGTTCTAATGGCATTTTCTGAACTCAGCGTAGAATCTACTTACTGACTTGTTGCTTTATTAATTCCTTTTTTTGGGTCAATTTTTTGTAAAACATACAAACAATCCATTTCTGTGGGTTTCTAGGCACAGCCTGGAAATATGACACAGATATTAGCTTGCTAAAACGGTTAATTATTTTTTTCTCTACATTCCCATCCTAAGAAATGTACTACATTATATCCCTTCACAGCGAGTCATTTGCAACTAGTGCACCACTTGAGACTCCTCTTACGCAAACACTTGGGTTTAAGTATTTAACTGCTACCAAATCTCTTCCTTGCTTCCTCTGTCTAGACAACCTGTGTCAGTACTACATCTATATGCAAAAGAAGTAGCTGACCCCTTTTGATTTAAATTTCAAGCTAAACTGCTGTAGAGAGCCTATGATGGATGCAGAATAAATCAGCTGTTTAAGAAAGCAATAGATGTCTGCTCTTATCTCCTTGAGCGGTGCTGATCTAATGCCTGTATTCTAAAATTGCTGTGTGGATCTCCCACGTGGCAAAAGGCAGCCAGCATGGACAATGAGTGGGCTCACTGCTTCCAGACTTATGATTATACAATTATCTCTCTCTAATACACTGTTTCAGAATTGTCTGAGCTGAAAACCTTAAGCTTGATCAATGCTATACTGACTTGTACAGCATTTTTTTTTTCCTACAAACGCCATATTTATGTTCTAGCCAGCTTTAGCTTATACCGAATGTACTGACTTCAGCTTTTTCATATGATCTCAGTGTGTATCTACATCTACTGTCCTTGCTCCAAGCTCCAGTAAGAAAAAGAAAATATATTTGTTTGTAATGCAGTGGCTGCGCTATTTTTATTATTATTTTTTCCTTGCAGAGCTGAAAAATGTGCCCAAGCACATCACAAAGCAATGCTTGCAGTTTGTAGCTTACTGTCTGTACTGCTGACAGTTTAGAGATCAAATAATGAAGTGTGAGGGGTGTGCTGATCACTGCCGACCTCGTTATGTTACATTTCAGGAAGAGATGTGGAGCAGACTCACAACATCCAACACCACTCAACAGCTCATTAATCAGCAGCCTGCTGATCTCTTGTCCTCTTTGCTATTCCACTCAGCTAGAAACTATGTTTATACAGGAGCTCTCAAGGAAGTTGTTTCTATAAAGGAGACAAATACCTGTCTGGTCTTTCTTCTGGCTGTGGAATGTGCTCATTGCCAAGCCCAGATAAGGCTCTCCGGATGAACAGATGTTTCTCTCAAAAGCAAGAAACATGGGAAACCGTGTAACCATAGAGCTCTCTTGACTTCAACTAGGATCCTATAATAAAATCTCTGAGAGGATTAAAAGAACCAAAGAGGCATTTTCAAACACTTCCCAATGCACGTACCCTTCCTTCTCCAACACCTCCCAAGAAAGAACTAACATGCTCAGAATGCAGAAATTAAGCAGAGCCAAGATTAAGCACAAATTCAGGTAAATAGAGGAAATCCAGTAAAGTTTGCTTCTAAATTGGGCAGCAAACTGAATGCTCACTCTGAGCTGCCTGGTTTTGCAAAACAAACAGGTGAGCTCACCTGCTTGCTATTTACTACTAAGCATCAGGGTATCCCTGCTGAGGATTTCCTTCTGTAAACTGCAACTCAAGAAGCACAAAATGAGAAATGGGATGTTTGGCAGAACTGTACAGGGGCAATGGAAATGGGACTACACAATGGACAGTGTCATGCAGTCATGGAGATGGAAGGGCAGGGCAGTGAGATTTCAGCGAAACTTGCTTGAGAAGGCCTTACTGAAGATCCAAGCATTTAGGCTATCACTTTTTGTTGCAAACATTGCTTTCCAAGAGATTTCCTTGTGTTAGTGATGGACAGATACACTGTTTGAAACTAATGGTGGTAAGAGACTTACAACTCTTGAAATACTGCATTCTGGTTCCACAGAAAACATTCATTTCTTATGCCTTTGGGAAAGGCCGTGCGGGGAGGCTGTATTTCATGTTCCTGATGTCCTTCACAAGAGCTCCAGACAAGACCAGACCAGCACTATGGTGAAAACTGAAAGCATAGTAAGAAATGGTTTTCAGACACTGAATTGCAGAATCGTAAAGATTGGAAGGAACCTCTGGAGGTCCTTTAGTCCAACCTCTCTGCTAAAGCAGGTTCCCTAGAGTAGGTTACACAGGAAAGCATCCAGGCAGGTCTTGAATACCTCCAGGAGACTCCACAGCCTCCCTGGGCAGCCTGTTCCAGTGCTCTGTCACCCTCACAGTAACAAAGTTATTTGTCACATTCAAAGGTAGCAATCCTTAGCCTTTACTGAGTTCTACATTAATTAGGATTATTATAGCCCAGATACAACATTGAGAATTATACAGATACTCCAGTAAAGATTAAAACCCCAAAAGCTGAAGATTATTTTCACTGCAATGAAAACAAAGCCAAATTCAAGTACAAGTAGTCTTTAGCCAGATTGAGTAAGACAAAACACAGTTGAAACTTCACCTGGTAGCAGTTTTCCACGGAATTCTTATGTACTATTCTAACAGATATTTTTGTATCTTATTATCAGCAATCACCCACGGATGTATGCCACAAAGATCAACTATTTAAAGGAGCAACAAAAATGCTCAAGATTTTTCTTACTGTAAACTCTCTATGACCTTACATGAGAATAGAATAGCATAATACTGAACAGCTCTATCAGAAGTGACCCCAGAAACCACCAAGTACAACTGTCTGACCACCTCAGAGACAAAAATTAAAGCACATTATCAAGGGCACCGTCCAAATGCCTCCTGCACATGGACGCACATGGGGCCCTGACCACCTCCTCCAGGAAAAAAGTTCAGCGTTTCACAGGGACCAGTAAAATCACTTGTTAAAAGAACAGTTACAACACCATAAACACTTTACCTGTTGTTAACTATCCCACTCTGAAAAGGATATTTTAATAAACCTTTAAACAAGTTCCTTTTCATTAAGCACAGTTCATTTATGTGCATTAGAAACTGTGCTGCTGGTTGACTTGAAATAGAAGATGATGCCTGGTGAGACTAATTTCTGTAACTGTAGGGTGTTGTGGGATGATGGAACTGTTGTGAACACGCAGGAATGCCACAGTAAGAAATATTACTGACCTGATAACATGACAGGGAGCCAGTGCCTCATTTATGTGCGGTTTTCCAGTTCCTTCCTTTTTTCTTCCCTTTTTCTTTTTATCTTACAGAACCCATTCACTTTGCATGGTTATTTCAATTAAAAACTAAACAACAAAACAACACACACAAACAAGAAAAAAAAGCTTTTTTTTTCTTAAAGGTGGAAAAAAAAGTAATTATTTTGTCCTGGTAAATCTACCAATGAATATATGAAAAAAAATATCATTTGTTAGAAGTGATACACGCAGCATGGCATACCATAGTAAAAATTAATTTTCTTGCTGCAATTTTTTAATAATTTATTACTTGCAAGACTTCTGTGCTCAGCATTCTCAACTGAAATCAAAGCTCTGTCACTTCAGATGCTCCTTAAAGCAAAAGTGGGGGTGGTGGGAAATGGAAGCTGAAGGTGAGTAAGGGACTGACAACCACAGTAATGGTTTTTCACATCACTGACATTTAAAAATTCATTAAATTAAATAATCCTGCCTGCAGAAAGATAATTAACTGGCTATCTGGGCAAGTGCTATTAAAAAAAGAAAGTAAGAAATGGACACACAACCAAAAAACCCACCACAAACAAACATAATGATTCCTATGCATTATATCAGTGTTTTCCACTAACAGTGGTAAATGTTAGGTCGAGTCTCTGATAAAATGGGCAGAATTACTAGCTCTTCAAATTCAAATAATGCTCTATCACAATTAATACAAAATTGGCTTTCTATTTTTCTGTTCTTCCACCCCTAAGTTTAAAACACTGGACTATTTTTCACACTCACCTGCTGATGAAATTAGAATTGGCACTACCTCTGGATGCTTGATGTGAAATCAGCAATATTTCGAGAATAATGCAAAAACTGTGTAATAGGAGAAAAGCACCACATAATCAAAGTGCATTTGCTTACACACAGCCTGCTCCACAATTGCAAAATCCATTTTCAATCTTGTACCTCACAACTTTCCCCTTACCAGAAAGCATCTCCTCAGCTCTAACTTCCTATGGCCTTCCACAGTTATGAATAAACAAGATATAAAAACGAGCATAGACACACTGAAATCAGTATATAAAGCATCAGTGAGTTAACTAGCTATTCTTTACAGTTCAAAGTGCAGCTCTCCACGGAGCCTAAGAATGGGGGGAAGCGAGAGAAGGAGTTGAAGCAGCCCGTCAGACTTGTCTCTTCTGTTAGAAAGCAGCCAGCAGGCAGGGACAGACAGCTGAAGGCAGGAGAACATCACCCATTCCTTGCCTGCTCTGCTGCACACAATAGGTTACTTTAATTTAACAATGCCCTACTTTTAAGGGAGAGAAGAGGCTACTCCATTTCAACATGGCTTGCTGAATTCGACAGCAGTGGCAGCTTCTAAATTCATCACGGGGTGATGTGATATAGTGATACCATGGTGTACACCATATTTCACACACAAGACAAAGCCTTCATGAAAGGGCAGAACACTGCAGAGCATCCCAGATTTTCATTCCCTGTCAGTATGTCAGTATATGCTAGCAGTGAATATACAGCTTGGGCAGGGGAGTGCTATTTTGAGCAGCCTTTATCAAAAGTCAGGAAGCCTCATTTAAGCAAGAAGCATCATCTGTCAATGCAGGAAAGAGAAGGAATGATACTATTTGTTTAAAAACTGCCAAGCAATGATTCAACATTCATCAGTTCACTTCATTCTCATCAGCAATATTGAAATATCCAATTTAGAAACCATTCACTTCTTCCTTTTTAGATGATGGTATGTTTTTAAACTTGTTTTACAGAGAATAATCAGTAATAATACTTCCCTTATTTCTGTGAAATCACGAGATGATTCATGAAATTATTTCCATTTCATCTGGAACATTTTCCCTTCTGTAGTACCTGTGGAATCAAGTTGATTGTCTGTCTTTTTCAGAAATCATGTGCTCTCTAGTGCAAACCCTCTCTTAAGATGCTTTTATTACTTCTGAAAGCTCCGTCTCCTAATGGACTGAATGTAATTGAGCACAAATGCTATTTGCAATGGCTAGACAATCCCAACTTCCTAGCAATTGCTCAGCACTGCGTTACCCTGAATGCACAAATAAGATTGTTACTGTTATTAATATTTATTCATTGAGCTCTATGTTGTGGGCACATGAAAATGTTATGCAATCTTCTAGCCCACAAGTCCAGTTCAGACTCTCTTTTGCCTTCATTTGAAAAACAAAGAAAGCATGGCATCCCACAGAGGTACAAAGACTTGATGATCTTCATCTTACTTGCTTTGAAAAACCTCCTGCAGACTTCAGTGGGATTTGGATTAGACTTTCTATGAATTACAGAAACAAGATCCCTTCTTTAGTACGCTGTAGAAGTTATCTAACTAGGAACTAATTAATGTTTTGACATTTTAGAATAGTACTTGGTATTTAAATGAAATATTTCCAAAGATCATTGACCTTGATATCAATCAGTGTGATTACCAACATGAAAAATAAGTAATTCTCATCTTGCTATGGATTAGCATGCTCAGAATGATACACAAGTCATACTAGCAGTACTGAAGAGCTTAAGAAAAAAATCTTCAGAAAAAATTTAAATAGCAAAAAAGAAAATTCAAATACTGACCTTTTAGAAACATCCAATAGTTTAGGTACGTGTTCTATGTTCATCTGAAATGACAAGAAATCAAAGAGGGAAGGAATTAAGATTGAGGGTACGCTTCCTCTTAGCATTTCAGCATTCACACTTTTGCTCTTATCCAGAATGGAGGCTCATTAATTAATTCCTTTATTCTACACACACACAGAAGTGAGAAAGTAAAAAGAAGACCCGCTGAACTGCTAACACTTGCTAAAATTGTTATCACTAATCTAGTTTTCTTTTTTTTTTCCTATTCATATTTTTCCACCTTAACTTGGATGCGTGAGAATAATTTCATAAAAGCCTACAAAACTAAAACATCTGAGGGTTTACAGATTGCATTGAACTGCCTTTGTTTGAATCTGCTAGTAAAAAGCACCAGCACAAAACCAAAGGGCAATCAGTGGGGTATGCCACGGTTCTGTTTTCAGGGGTGGGTTCAAATTGCATTCAGGGTGGGTTGGGGATACACATCCCAACATGCAGCCTTTGTTGCTGCCGCCAGCCTACAGAATCATGCTCAAGTTGTGTTGGCGCCTTCCATGTGCCTCACCTATAAAGAAGCACATGTGGAGGAAAAAAATACATATATATTATATATTGGTTTGCATGCAAGACAATGGCTGTCTAATCAGAACAAGATTTTACCTATTTGCTCCCTTTGATATGTTTTATTTGAAAAAGGAAAGAAGCTTCCATTAGCAGGGGTGCCTACAAATCGCTGTAGAAAGGCATCACAGCATTTGGCATATAAATTCTTTGCTGTTTTAGTGTATTGTGCTTATTTTATATACATGCAAAAAACCTTTTTTAAGTGTAATGTTGGATGAAAAACTAGTCCATAGCCTTCTCAAACTCCCACTTTTGTCATATTTTTGTCATTTAAAGCTATCATGAAAAATGAAAGAAAATCAATTCACAGCAAAACTGTTTCTATAGCACTTTATCAGGAAGAAATCTAAGCAGGTTGTTCATTGCCTTCAGTTATTTATCAACTTATTCTACTTTTGTCTCCTTCCAAGCTTCATGCCTCCTCTTAAATTCCACTTAGGATATTTTTTGCCACTTTCCCTACTATCCTTCTTCATGTGACAATGTGTCAGCCATTTGCTAGTGTGGGAATGTTCCCCAGCTATCAGTCAACAATCTCATTCCTTCAGGAGTCTGACATCACATCACCAAAAAGCAATCCGTCCAATCAGTCAAGTATCAGACAAGTCTGTTAATGCACATAGCTTTTCATATCATAAAAATATATGAAATAAATAAAAAATTGACTGTATTATTATGCAATAACTTTCTAACAAGACACTAATAAAACCTCCATTCGATCTGTGTTTTATCACATAAAAACTTAACACCTACACTGGGGTTGAGCACCTTCCTGGATGGAGACTCACTTCACTTCATGTTTGTCTCCACACACCATATACCCAGATTTCCAGACTTCAAGAAATCTGTCTGGTCTCACTTTACCACAGCTAAGTCTTAGCACATGACAGAATGTCCAAAACTTTGGAGCACTGCCCCTCCCTTGTCAACGCATGGAGGCAGGCATATCCAGAAGGCAACAGATGCTAGGAGGGTTCTGTCACCTCTGAGGTACATACCTACTGCTCTGTACAAATACCCTAAATGGAACCTGGGTGATTATGGCTCTCTGACCACACCTATTTCAGTACCAGCATTAGACATACGTTCTTCCGTCCTTTCCAGCTGTGCCTAGGTAAAGTGCCAATGTTTTATTTTTATGCAGCGTACGTAGTGCTCCAATTTTCAGCACAGGGATGCTGTTCTGTGGGCCATAGGCACTTGTGGGAAGCTTTTCCAAGGTGCAGATACACATTTAAATTTTAAGACATCCTTAGGCAGAAATTAAAAGCTCAGGCAGCTCTTTGCATCTGTAAACAACATTAGAAGAGGCGCAGAGCGCTTAAAGCAGAATGATTAACAGCAACAGCATAAGCACAGAATAACTAAAGATTTGTACCCACACAGCAAGAGCAGCTCAGTGAAAAAAAAACGAAAATGCATAAGCCTGATGTGTGCTTTGTCACAGCAGAGTTAAGATGTAATCAGTTATTTAAATTGTCTAAGCATCAGAAATGTCTAAATACATTAAGGCAATGGCTTTTAGCCAGAAAGTGCTGTAGTCCATATCTAAGAGTATTTCCTACTATGGGGTATGAACTCAAGACTCTAAAAGTGGGGGGGGGGGGAGGGGGGAAGCTCAGAGCATACTGCTGTTCTGAATTGAAACTTCGAGGAGTTGATACACAGGAGATGTTACAGGGCCATAAGGTGGCTCTTACCTATCACAGAGAAATGATGGCTACAGTTTCAAGAGCTTCTGCTATTTTATGTTTATGCTAGAAGCAGGAAGCAATACACGAATGGAGAACGAAGCACACGTAAATGCAGTAATGGCTCATGGAACATGTCCTCTCCTTACAGCTGTAAATCGGAGCAAAAACACTCTGCCATTAAACAAAACTATCGTAAGAAACATCAGTAGGAAAAGTTTGCATTAGGCCCTAGAGAAGTGCCAGCACTCAAGTATTCCTGGAGGCATATTCAGCTCTACTACAGAAAAGTAAAAGGGTAAGAAAATACAAGCAGAACAAGGTCTAGACAAAATATATGAAATTACAATTATTTTTTTTCTCTCACTGAGAAAGAATCCGATTGAGATAAATAGGTCGTAAAAGGACAATTTTGTTTTACCTGTGCAGTATTAAGGTTGCAAGCACACTAGGAAGCACAGCTGGAGAAGAACTGAAGAAAACATCGTGTTTCAAGGGAAGTATTTTATGACCACAAGACTGCCCTACATAGCATTATTAGCACCTGCGATTTTTCCCGCAACCCTGGAAAATATGCCTCTCCAGTTTGCTGAATTGAGGGCTGCACTGACATTACTCTCATCTCAACCAGAAGTAATGCTGAACATTTGCCAGCATTAAAAGAAGGTACTGCAAAACTGAAGGCAGCTAGGACTCAGTGTCAAAAAAGGGAGTGCTTTTTACTTTGAAACTAAAGCGTAGACTACAGGACTCAGGAAGAGAGGAAAACTGTTGCAATGAGGCGCAAGTTCATGACAACTGAATGAATCTCAGTAATGTAGAAGACAATCTGGCATGTATGCACCTAGGTAAAGAATGGATCTTCTTTTGTATGTCCTATATAGTTGGACCAATTTTGTAACATAATGTGAAAAACACCCCCCAAGAAAGGTTAGTTAGGCGTATTTTAATATACTCTTCCAAGTTCCAGTAAAACAAAGACCTAAAAAATGTAATGGAATTTTTAAAAAAATCACTTTCAGAATTTCACAAAATTCCTTCTTAGCAACCCAGCATGAGTACATGACTTGCAAACCTCAGCAGTGAAGTTCACCAGAGCAGCTGGCTGTGCACAGTACTCGGCTTCTGCCTGAAACTCAGATGATTAAGTCCTAGTGGGCAGCACAACATCAGCATGGATTCTCTCTCTTTGCTTAAACCAATCTAGCTCAGCAGTGTTCCTAGAGATTGTATTATTCACAGAAAATTATAATTAGACACCTGTAAAAGTTTCATCCATTAGGGCTAGAGAAAATCAGAGGATCCTAGTGTATCTCAAAGGCAGCAGCATGCAGTGTCTGCTGCTAGCGTAAGGTCAGGAATACAGAAATAGGGTTATAAAATCATTGTAAGCTGTGTGGCACAAAATTAATCATTCACTCACAAAACAAGAAGAGCTATTTGCTTCAGCTTCACACTATTCTTCTCTTGTGAGTGAACTCCATGGTTTATAAATACATACAACAGACCTCAAAAAAGCAGCAAAGAGATAGCAGCAGCATCACAGATAGAAAAGGCTATTGTTCCTTCTTTATCAGGAAAGCCTGAATTCTAACATAGATAGACTTTATACATCTGCATTAATAGCAAATGTTCCTATTAAAGCAACTGTGTGTTCAAGAAGGTTAGAAGAACAAGGAAACCAATTCTACATACCACAGAATGCTCATAAAGCATTTCTTATGCAATTTCTTATGCAGGTTCTTCCAGAGGCCTGGTCACAAACATCACATGTTATTTTAAGGATCCTCTGAAACAACGGTGGTATTAAGAGTTTTTTAACATTCTCATTTCCATCACATGGTCCAGTTTCTAAATTTTCTTGTTTTTTTTTAAGACTGGGATGAAGGCATTATTAAAAGCAGTTTGTACAAAGCAATCTCTTCCTGAATCTATAATCTCCGATGAGATTAAACCTTCATCAGGTTTGGATGGACAGCAAGGCAAGCACAGAGCTAATCCAACCCAGGATGGAGGAACAATGTAGAACAGTAGAGTGATACACATAGAGTTAAGCCAAAAGAACCTCACATATATCAGATGCCTTAAGAGTCACAGGTTCTCCAGAACACCACATATCATTCAGGCATCTTGCTTTCTAAGAGCACTTATTAAATGCCATGTAGTGCAAGAGCTATTTTCTTTTTCTAATGATTTTCTGAAGGAAAAGAGGCCAAGATGCAGTGCATTTTTTTAGGAACACTGGACACCAGGAGAGTCTACAGAACTGAGCAAATGAGAAACTGAAAGCTAGGGTAAAAAAGCAAAACTCTCCCCACCAAAGATTTCAGAGGAAAAAAAGGTATCCTTGTAGCTTTAAAAGCATATGTTTTACTTTGTAATCTAGGAATAATAATTGGCTCAACACTGAGCCGGAGTTGCCCAGAGTAACACTGCACATAGCTGTGTTCTGCTCTTTCTCTTGTTTTCTATCTATGCAGGTGAACTTTCTTCTTCTTTTGCTATGTTGCATGATTAATATAAAGTGGCATGTTTCTTGCAGCTACTAAGTAGATTATTTTCTTGTGAGCCGAAGAACTGCTTTAAAAAGGCCTGTATCACTTCTGAAAATAGGAGTCAAGCATATGAATAACTTATAAATCTCTGCTGAGAATTTCACCCTTATTCTACCCTGTGCCTCATATCTCCATCTGTAGCCTGGAGACAAGAGCTTTTCAATGTTGCTGTTTCTAGCATCTTGGGAATACGATGGCTACAGAAAAAGAGACACAACAGCAATGAGCACTCAAGCTGGCATAATGGCAGTGCTGAACTGATAGCATCCTTTTTCATGCGCAGTGGAAAAATGCTACTAATCTTATCAGTTTAAGTGTGCAGATTCACACCAACCTAGAATTTGGCCTCTTGTGGTTTGTTTGACTTAGAACTTATGGAGATCTATATATGAAATCATATAAAATAACAAGAGTATATTCCTGTTCCTATCTGACTTCCTGTACCATAACAAAACTAAAACACTTATCCTTACGTTATGAGAATTTCCTTAATAGAATAGCAGGCAGATGTATGTGACACAGGATCACTAATAAGACAGCCTGAAAAACAGTTGATTTTCAAACTCATTTACTTACTCAGCAAAACTGCTGCCTGCTACATTTACCTTCCAAAAGGTCTCTGTTGAAGCACAGCAAGAAAGTAAAAGCAGCAGGAAAAAGATAGTTAACAACTCGAGCTGAACCTGAGAGTGAAGCGTTTCTCTCAGGCGCTGACTGAAACCACTGAATTACCTCTACCTCAGGATAAACTGTAAAGGGGAAAATATTTAAAACTTTCGAGCACTTTCTGATAAGCTGTGGTTATTTCCATCTGAGCGGACAGACTTAATTTTTCAGCTGCTATCAGAAACCAAGAAAAGCTGAACTTCAGAAGATGCGATGGCTTTGGAGGAGAACCCATCAGTGCCTGAACTGGGACAAGAGCATCGTGGCCTTCCGTGAGCGCACAGCTAAAGCATTTCCCTGTGCATCTGAAACGCACCTGGGAGACCAACAGAGACATCTGCATTTGTATTTGTTAGAATCAAAATACTTTAAAATGTTCTTTTCTTTCACATTCAATTCTTATTTTTGCTGCACCCAAGAATCAGAAAGCAATGCTTAATGTTACAAAAGGAGAATACCCACTGGAATAACAACGATTTAGCACCTGTTCTTTCCTCTTAATTTCACATCGCCACAGGCAGAACTTTTGCTGCAGAGCAGCCTACCTGCGGAAAAGGCTTCTTATGTTTCCTCTCCACGTGGTGGCAGCAGTGAGGGAGCTGAGCCGGCCTTGAGGCGCAGGTCGGGCACAAAATGGCCGCCGGATGAGGCGCCACGTGGGCAGCGCTGCGCAGAGCGCGCCGGCCGCGGGGTGGGGCTAAGCACGACGTGTGGGGCTGCACGGAGTGCTGGCCGTAAAGACAAAAGGAGAAGGTGAGGAGTTGGTGTGCGTAACAGAACTCTCCGACAGAGAACAGAGGGACACGGGAGAACCATCTGCTGGCTGCCTGGAAGCTTTTTACCACTCTGGTAGCAATGTCTCCATCGTAAAGGCCTGATTTGGCCCGGGTTCCCGTCTGGCCCGGGCCTGGGGTGGACGCTTCACTGGAGACCAACCCCCACCTCTGGGTCTGTTTGATGCATTCAGCTCTGACAATTTGATGAGTATGAGATTTGTAGCAAGAATTACTAATAACAAAGCCCCCACATCCTGCAGTATCACAGATTCCCACAGAATCTGCTGCCTTTTCTATACACATGGAGCATGCACTTTCCCCCTCCCCCGTGACTCCTGTGCCAATGGGGAAACCCAGAGTTTGTGACTAAAACCAGAGTGAGTGTTCACCCAAGATGCATGTAATCAGCAATATGCATCACAGCATCCTTGGTTCTGTCAAGATCCGTGCATGCTCTTAGTTCATCACACCTGATGGGGTGCCCCCATCTTTCACAGAGCACTTTCTGTATAAGTACTTACTGTGATGACAGTGTTAATTACAGTTACCATCAGCTGATAGCGCTGCAGTATTTGCGCGCAGTTTTGTCAATGACTCTGCTGATGTAATGAAATGTGAGCACAGCAGGGAAGCAAAGCAATCCTATGCTAATCGATCAAAACCCAGAAGCTGCCAGGCTCTCAGCAGTTGGAGGGCACAATCACTCCAGTCTGGAAGCCCGTGAAGGCAAAGGCATAATAATTTGCTGACATGCCAGTTCTTAATGAGCAGAGCAAGCAAAAATGCAAGGAGTCGCACACACACAAACAAAGGCACTTTGGAGCTGTAGGAGCAAAGCAGTAGACACACTAATGGTAAATTGTTTCCTGCTTCTAAGCAAGAAAATAGAGAGGGGAGTTGAGATTTGGTTACTCTTTTATGCTTGGAGTTCCATTCTGAGAATATCACAAGTATTTAAAATTAGAGCTAGCACTTTCCAGAATTTTATAACTCAAGTCTGCTAATACTGCTGATGCAAATCATGCGTGAAATATTAATCTGGGTTAGAGACACATACTCTGCTACTTCCCTTCCTCTTTCACATAATATTTTGGTGCGTGCTTTCTGTAGATTTCTTTTTCCTCACTCCTTGAAATTCACTAAAAAAATGCTCCAACATAACTCCCTGGAGAAAACCAGTCCAAGTCTAGAAATTCATTAAATGACCTAAAAAAGGATATAGGAATAATACTTAACTGTGAATGAGAGGAAGCAGAACTATTCAGAAAGGATATTCAGAACTTCTGTTATGGGAGAATGCAATTAGTCAATTAATCAATGCAATGAAATGCTGCCTCTGCGAACCCCCTCTAGTGTCCTTGTAGTAATAAAGTTTGTACAGCTGGCTAATTTTAAAAAAAGCAATCACAAGAACCATTTTGAAAGTCAGAGAAATCATAAATAGCATTAAAGACTAAATATTAATTATAACAAGTATCATTCAAACATCTTACAGAATTCTGAGGTACTAATGAAGTCTGTTAAGGGCAATAAACAGGTTTACAAATTGAACTACTGGGTTACATATTATACAAGCTTCAGTTTGCTGAAGCTTTTTGTATAATGAGGTTCTTTTGTCTCTTGATACAATAAATTCAATTTCATGTGTTCATTATGACATCCTGTTAAACTGCTGCATAGGTAAACATCAGAGAAACATTTTGCAATTTCTCAATATTCCTGATAAAGTTTTTAAAAACCAAACACAAAGTGTTCCTCTGTAGCGTTATAATTTTAATTCATTCACTAGAAGCAAAATCAGCTAAAATAAGATTATGTACGTATTTGTGTTAAGTTTTAGCACCTGAATTTTTCATTATGGTTAATTTGACTGTGTTTTTAGTTTTATTTTTAATCCTGAAGTCTTTAATATTATCAAGTCACAGAAGAGTAACGATCACAGGATTTCCTTTTACATGTGTGTCTGCTACCCAAACAAACTGTTGAACCAACTCTGGACACTTTAATTTAAACTGAAATGAAAACTGGAAATGAGGAGCAAGGAGTGAGGTGGTTAGAAGACAAAAGGAGAAAGAAAAAGAGAGTTTCTGTGTACACATAAGGTAGGAACTATCTATGTATTTCCATTGAACAAAACGAAGGCTGTGGAGGACAGAGACGTTTTTTAAGCCAGTAGCAAACACACATTTTCTGATGCATCAAACTTAAAGCAGCTGGATGAAGAAGAAATAAAAAGAATAAAAGTTTTTTTTTAAATAAAAAAAAAACTTTTAAAATCTCAGCGTACAAGGAATCTTGCTGCATGCAAAAAACAGCTTCTAATAATGGCTACAGACAGCGCAGAAACTTTTAACTGCTACTTTTCATTAACCAGTGCTTACTAGAAAGTTGTTGTTTTTACCTAAAAATTTATGATTAAACTGCACCACCATAGATATGGGGTGCTGGTTTTACTACTGACAGTAGGAATACATTGCATTGTAACTAGTGGCAGATTGACTTAAAAAAAAAAAAAAACAACAAAAAAACCACTTGTGATGTTTCCAAGAGCTTGTTAAAAGCAAAGGACTAGTTGAAATATTGCCAGAAAGTTAATTTGTGAAAAATTACACATATTCTAGTAAAATTTCTATATAATTTCATTTTATTTGAGCATCCAATGCCGAAATTGACTTATTGTTATTTTGACTATCAAGACTTCACCCAATATTTCCCTGCAAAGCGAAGCAATGCCACTGATAGGGAGAACTCGAGCCTCGGTTTGATTTTCTGTGTTCCCCCTGGCAATAACTGAAGGAAGATTTTGTTCAAAAGCCTCAAGGAAATCACTCAAGTGTATAAAGCTACATGCCACTGAAAACGAAGCTGCTGGTTAGTGATGATCGTTACTGTGCCACTACCTAAGAGGGTTTACAGCCCAAGCAGCAAAACAACAGGCGGGATAACATTCTACTCTGTTTTTTTTTTTGTTGTGTAATTATACATGTCTCTTAGAGAAATGGTCTGTAGATTGACATCCCTGTAATGATGGCAGGACCCCACAGAGCAGACGTCACCACCAGCTGCTCACTCCTCAAGGCACAAAGGCAGCTCCAAGTCCTCAGGGCTGGGCAAGGTGTGGGATGCCAGGGCATGCCTCTCATTATGAGAGTTTTAATGTATCGACCTGTGCTTGGAGCTCATTTCTCTATAGCTCTGTGTCATTTCCTGCTTATTTCCTACTTACCCACTTCCCTTCAACCACACTTGAGCAACTGCTGCACACCATGAGGAATGGAAGTGTCACACTACTTTTTATGACCTTCTGTAATGGATCAATAGCTTGACATTAAGATCTATTTTTCTTTCAACTTAGACTCACTGAATCAGAGCAATTGTAGACAGCTGCTGGATACAAAGGCTAATGTTTCTTGCATTTGTCCAGGCAGAGCATCTATGTGCTAAAGATATACCACAGATCTTAACCATCCAGCAGCCTCAACTCCCCTATCTTCCAAGGGAGGAGTCATTTCACATTCACAAGGTTGAAAAACATTAATTCTCTATTCCACATCTGCTACAAACATTTTGCAAGTGGCGAAAGTATGTTCTGTAAGTGAATACCTCACAGAAGGCTCAGTGAACCTGAATTAATTTAGCCTCAGCTTCTCCCCCACAGCCTCCAAAATGAATTTTGGAGGTTTTCAAGCACCTCCTTTCAGATTCTCTAGACTGCACTTGCTATACTATGATGGGGATAATCAAAGAATAGAGAAAGAAATGAGTTTTAACCAATGAGGAAAGCAGCAGAACCCCCTGTTGTTTGTCACTACTATCAGACCCTTGAGGCTTTTTTTGTTACACTTTGATTTATTCATTCTATTTTTTGTGTCGTGTTTCTGCGAGCCTCATTACATGGCTGCTGAGAAAACCCTACATAATGCAAATGAACTTGCATTTTCTGAAAAATGAGAATGCATTCCATTCTAAATGGTTCAAGATTTGTCAGATAATGAAATAATTATCTTAAATACACATATACATATATGCATGTATGTATGCATGGATGGAAAACTGCTGCTTTTTGGCACTGGGCTTTGCAATTTCTGCCATTAATGAAGGATTCTACAGAGAAATAAAGAATCTGTGCATGCTTTTGGTAAAACATAAAAGGAAAAAGGAGAAATGGGAAGTTACTTTTCCTGGAAGTAGAATTATACCAAAATAATTGAATAATTCAACCTTTGGGTTTTTGATCTTTCATTTCCTTCTAGTGCAGAAGAAAGCTGGCTGAAATAAGGATAATTAGAGTTTCAAAATCTGAGGTCCTTCTGTGTACCTGTTCTTGAAATGCTTTTGAAGTACACATCTGTGGCGAAATTTACACGACAGTACTTAATTTTCCATACCATATTTCATAGGTACATTTCCAGATTCTTGATATCCCTTTTTTTTTTTTTTTTTTTTTTTCTTTTTTTTCTTTTTTTCAGGGGGAGAAAATTAATAAAATTGTTTCCTTCCTTTGCCTAATTCTGAACTGCAAGCTCAGGTTCAAGTACACCATACATGTCTCTGTACAGTTATTAACGCACGCATCTGCACACACTGACAGCTGCCTTAACACGTTCAAATCTCTCCACTTGTCATCCAGTGGTCATTCTAACACAATTCCTGCTCTGGGTTTACATGGAACAGAAGGATTTGAAACCTTCTTTTCAGGAGTAAGACTAAGAAGAAAACAACCCCAAACCAGACACGCCTCATCGCTTATCCTGGAGCCCACTTCTTAGGTACTGAGGGCAGATTAAAGGAATCAAGCCCTGTTCTTAATACACTCTTTTTATTACAATTTATCTGCTTGCTTTCTTTTCTTTCTTTTTTTTTTTTTTTGGAGAAAGCTACAAATAGCTATTCACCTAATCACTTTGACTCCACTAGTTAAATGCAAAGTAAAAACAGAATATAATATATTCCTACAATAGATCTCTACCTAAAAAACGCTCAGTGTTAAAGCTGATGTCAGCAGCACGCTCCTAGGCAATCCTGATGTTCACCCTTACTTTGTTCTATATAACATTTACATATAAATGTGTGGAAAAAGAAATCTGAGGACTTTTTCCATTATTTTGTAACTTATGTTCCTACTAGTGTCATTAGAAATTGAAATATATATTACAAAAAAAAAGCTGTTTTTACAGCTTCAGCTTAGTAGCGAATACATACTTTAATATAATGTTCTTTTTATTATTGTAGGTTTTGATAACATTGGTTATCTTTAATTACCAACTTCTAGCAGGTTAAGAAAACTTTTTCCTTCAAATTACTATAGGAAATAGGCTACATGAAAAAAAAAAAATACCCCCTTACAATAAGAATTCCACATTCATGTTTTGTGCAGCACTAACAGACGTGAAGTTAAAATCCTATATTCCTTATTCCCCTCAACTTTTATTGAATCAGAGAGAATGAAAGAGAAAGATGTCCATAAGGGCAAGCTGGGATGTCCGAAATCTGTGCTAGAAATCTGTCACCAGCACCGCAGGTTTTGCTGCAAACAGCACAGCAGTTGGTGGTGTGGGCAGCCAAGAAGCAACAAGGTCATTCAAGGAGCTGCCATCACAGACCTGGAGGCTGCTAGAAAAATACTGGAGTTGTAGCAACTGCATTTAAATAACAGAAAGCTCACGCTATAAGCTGTTTCAGGCCACTAGGACTGCTACTCTGCTAGGACTGCACATAGTAGGACCCGAGGAAACGGCCACAAGTTATACCAGAGGAGGTTTAGGATGGACATTAGGAGAAACTTTTTCTCTCAGAGGGTGGTCAGGCACTGGAATGGCTGCCCAGGGAGGTGGTGCAGTCGCCGTCCCTGGCAGAGTTCAAGAGGCGCCTGGATGAGGAGCTACGAGAGATGGTTTAGTGCTTGTGGCACTGATAGGAATGGGAGGGTGGTTGGACTAGATGATCTTGCAGGTCGTTTCCAACCTTGTGATTCTGTGATTCTTTGATACTCCATCCTGTTCCGATTTAGTCAGTAATAAAGAAGATCTGTGCATTCAGTTCTTTGCAGACGGTGCAGAAGCCATTTTTCTAAGGTTAAAACATTGAGCTTTATTTTATATTAAGTTACTTAGGGCCAACAGGCCACCACTACAGCAAAATTAGACGTTATTTCACATGGCACCCTTGTCTTGCTAATACGATAAGGACCTCCTTTGACAGTGAAGTATATGAAAACAGAAAACATGCATTTTGGCTGGAGAGCAAATAAACAAGCAGACAGTTCTAAGAGATACAGAAGAATCTGGGCCATCGTGACCCAGTTCTCTGTTTGCAGTCCTGTCCATTCAAAATAGATAAGAGTAAAGAATATGCATGTAGGTTATTTTTGTTCCACGGCATAAGTCAGCTGGTACCACTAGACCTGGGAACTCTCCTAATCACAAGAGATGCATATAAGCAACTCAGCAGATGTGCTTTACAAAAAAATGTACACTCCCTACTTTGTATGGAGAAATTTGACCTTAAAATCATCTAGTGCTGCACACACACAGAGATCTCTCACTGTTTAACAGTACTGAAGGGGAAAGAAAGGGAGAAAGTAATTTCCTAGTTGTCATTTATCTGGATTTCTGCACACAAGCTCTGTCTCAAAAGCCATAGGACAAAGTTTCTCAAAAGCCTTAGGACAAAGTGTCTCAAATCAGATCTTTCCAGTCAAGTACAGAAAAGGATAGGCAATGTTTTCAGTAACAGAGAAACACATCAGTTCTTAATTGGCACATAGCACTACTATTCACGTAGCACTAGCTTCAGTAAGCTAAAGGCTACTTGTGCCTTATGTCCTCTGAACATTGCTTTACCTTTGGATGATACGGAAAAAGATGGGAAAACCAGTCCCACCGGCACTTTCAAACCCATGGGTACAAATTGTTGAATGCTACCTTTGTCTTTGGAAAGGAATCGCTCCAGAGATTTTTTACATTACCTGTTTAATTCATTACTGGCACTCTGTAGAGTCAGCGGACCTCCTTCGCAGATAGGAGCATACATTTGGGGCCAGAGTGGTAATAAACATGTACAAAGTTTGGATTTACTGCTTAAGAATGCTGGCATGAAAGTTAAACATAGTTGATCTTACTGAGGACGCATTCATTGCTTCTTTCTGGTATAGCATCTTAAACCTCCTGTAGTTTGTAAATTATTTTTTCCGGAATTTATTCAGATACGAGTTCCTTATCTGCCTACATAACCATGGATTAACTGAGCACAATGGCAGCCATGAGACCACAAAGAATATTTTGCCTGAACAGACGTAACTCCCAACAAAAACCTAACCATCACAGAGCAAAATAAATGATATTCTACAAGTATCGGAAAGTTTTGGTAAAAAGAAACACCATGAAAATGGGACAAGTGGAAGAGAAAAACCTCAAGATGAATTTGTGTGTTTAAATTAACAGCTTTTAATACTGAGACTCATAACCATTGCTTCTACAAGGCAATCAGTCTTGAGACAACCACTAATAGTAATGATCTGGATTTCTTAATGAAATAGGTGCGCAATAAGTAAGTCAGACAGCATCTAAAGCATTGGTTTTTCTTTCTTTAGCCGTCGATAACATCAGAGAGGTGGCAGGACCTAATAAACAACTCTCACCACTCTGAATTTGAATTAGGAAAGTTAATCAAATTTTCTGGATAACTAAAACTTTCCATGCTAAAAGGCTAATCAAGAGAATTTCCAAAACTGAATAACTGAATAATATCAAGGAAGCAGTTAATTTTTATTTTAATACTGTATTCTGATATTTTCAAAATATGGAATTATTAGCAATCGTTTATACTTTCTTAATAAGGGTTGTGATACTGCCTTCACATATAGGGACAAATTGCAGTAGCACTCTTACAATGTGAAAACAGATATTTATGGCATAAGAATGACTTCTGTGTATTTACTCATTTTCAGCAGCTATAAACTGTTTACTTTTACCTCACACTCCAAAGCGGATTGTTGTCAAGCAATGTAAAGCAGAATGCTTTCTCCAAAGCAGAATGTTGTCAAAGAAGGTATTTTTGGGGCTGTTCAGACATGACTACTGAAGTAGAGTGTATTAGAACCAGGACTGGAAACCAGTTTTCTTCAATTGTACAAGTTGAAGAATTCAATTTCACCCAACCAGTTAACAAAATAATTATACTTCACAGGTCTCACAGTGTTGTTCCATGCATTTCTTTGAATTCACATGCATACTTTCACTTGAAAAGTTCAAATACATCTGTTGATATCTCAAGACAGATAAATAGAAAAGGTTTTCCACAGAAAAACGAGTTGGGGATGAAGGGCCAGGAGAGAAGTGTCAGAAAGAAGAGAGGAAAAAACTATTTAGATTTGAAATAACTAAATAAATATAGAAGTAAGAAATGCAAGTGTACTAGAAGACAAGCAGAATTCCTGTATCTCCCTTAAAACAAGCACATATCTCTGGAAGAAAAAAAAAAAAAAAAGTCACTCATCCAACACAGAAAAATAACCTGGAATAGAGTAGGATGTCTGGAAAGATCACAGTTCAAGTAACAACTTGTGTCAGCTTAAAACCACTCTCAGATTTCACTACAATTTCCATAATCAGTGAACTCTGCAGAGAGCATTTTGTAAAACTAGTTTATCTATTTTTACTCACTTGCCTGTTTGCTGACGTCCTTTTAGGAGATCCATTTCCAAAAGTCTTGGGTTGAAAATGAGATGTCATTGCTTTAATATGAAGATGCATTAAAATGAGAGTGGAACAGAGATCAAAGGGAGGTTTTATCTTCTCCCCGTTTTTTGTTTTGTTTTTTTTCCACAATGGCCACAGAACCTGAAAAAAAAATAATAAAAAAAATCCCAAATTTAGAGCACATGGTTTAAAAAGTAATCACAAAACAAGCATATGAATACAATATATTCCTGTGTGCTTTGAACTTAGAGGTGCAACTGAGACATGTACTTTGAAATGCTTTCCATCCTACTGTTTCAGATACTGTTTCAAATCAGTAACCTTATTTAGTGAATTGTGAGTCTTCTATTCGCAACACCAGATTCCAACACCAACAAATACTGAACTGCAAAGGAGAAACCACTGGAATTACAGGATCAGGGATCCTGTAATCTAGTTCAGATATATTTTTGGATACACCATAATGAATAATTTAGCAATTCTAGACTTAATGGGTAAAAGTGCAGCATTCAGCTGCTCACCAATCCCAAATAAATGGATTGTACAACTACATAAAGTAATGATCTGCAACTTTACCCAAAAGTATCACCTAAAAGAGATATAGAAAAAAGTGTTGTGTGATCTTTAGGTTTTTCCATTAATTCAGTGTTTAGAAAGTATCAGGTCAGTGCCTCTTCAAGTGGAATGTCTTCATTTGTCCTTAATATAATCATTTCTAAGTAAGAGATCTAGCTTCAGTGAGCACCACTATCAGACGCAAGGAAGTGCAAAAGCATCAGGAGGTCCCAGTGATAAATAATTACTCGGTGGTATGATAAGGCTGTTTGAGGGTCTCTGCTCAATCTTACAGAAAAGCAACATCCCACCAGAATGTCTCAGAAAATGAGCAAAGATTATGAAATAAAAATTGCATGTGTTACCAATAGTTACTGATTCCAGTAATACTCATCACGGAGAGCAAGATCTCCTTTTGAAAAATGTGTTTGTCCAGCTTTTGCTTCACATTAGAAAGAGCAAAGATAACAATTTCTTTGATTCAGCACAATAACGTGGGCATTTTTTCATTTAATCTTCAAAATGAGTTCTCTTTTTTCCATGAGTCACTGGCAGGGCAGAAATAAAAATATATATATAGCCACTAAGCGGCTGTATGAAGCAGTACAGCAGTTGGAGAACAAATGGAAGAAAATCAAAATGATGCTGTTAGAGCCAGGATAACTTAAAAGAGACACAAGTTAAGAAGAATAGGCTTCAAAAGAGAAGACATTTATTTTTAAAAATCAATGTATTTCATGTCTTACGAGAACCCAGCCTGGAAAATTCCAGTCTTCTAAAGATCCAAACAGTGTAACTTATTAGAGCAAAGTTTTGGGTTTTTTTTCATTCTTCTTAACATACCATTAATCATAACTGAAATTAATCTACTTTCTCTTCAATGACAACTTGTCAGGTTAGCTCAGAAACCAAGCTTAGTTTTCAAAGTAAACTTCTATAAACAAACAATATCTTCATGACAACTTACAAATTAAAGAAAAAAAAATATATATATATATGTATATATATGTGTGTATATACATACACACACAACCCATTGTCTTTGAGCATTTTGTTTTTGAGATCTATGGGTCTGGAGAAAGAAACACCACGAGGCGATGTTAACGGTAAAAACATGGTTAAAATAGTTAACAGTCTGATTTCACATTCATTTGTGCATACACCACCGGGTGGAATAACTGCAATAAACTCGAGATAACAAACCAGTGTTGGATGCTCATTTAATAGGTGTTGGTTAACCTTCTGAAACATGGCTGTCAATCACCAGTATCCATTCTAAAGAACTGACTGTGAAAGCAGTTTGAGTACTGCATTTTTCACAGACGTAAATCGCACGTTTCAAACCCTCTGACTCAGCAGTGAGTAACATGCATTGACAACCAATAGAAAGAAAATCTCACCATATCTCTCAAGAACTGCCTTCCTTCTTTCCACCTCAATTCTCAGCCTCTTCCCTCTGTCACCACTTATTTTAGCAAGTCTATGAGGTTTTGGGTGATCCGGAGCTTTATTCACAGATGCCAGGAATGAAATGTTCCAGTTGTTCTCAAGACAATGCTGTGAATAGAAAGAACAATCCCAAATTACAGTACATACATTTCAGGTGTTTTTTTCTTACACTTCCCAGTTCACTGTATCAAACAAGAACACCCTCAAATTTCACTGAAATAAAATAATAATATGTTTCATACAAATAACTTTTTAAAATAAAATTATTTCTCATTTATTTTTCACACTATTTTAACAGACCAATTTAAATAGAATAAGCCAAATTTCTGTTCAACTTTAAGTCAACGTGCAGTCATTTCACCTAAGCAAAGCTCACCACATGTATGTTCTGGGGTTTGTGCACATTACTAATATTGAAAAAAACGAGTGGGATAATGAACTCAAACCAAATAAAACCATATTGTAGTCATTTTATTCCACATTCAAAACCATGAAAGGTCCCTCAAACATGTGACAGAAACAGTGCTTTGCATAGGCAAAGTTTGTGGACCTGTTTGTGGATGTTTTCCGGTGTTTCTAAGATACATACTTGAAGTAAAGTGTGCAATTTGGCTTCTGCTTGATTTACTTTCCAGGCTCTGTATACTTTGAAGGTACAGTGAATAAAGATTAGTACAAAATGAAACCAACTTTTCAGAAGTGGAAGATGTCATCAAAAATGAAGTTTATTCCTATTCTACAGTATAATAATATGCAGTAAATAACCTAAAATATATTTTAACTAAAGGCTAAATATAATTATACCTACTTCAAACAATTAACAAAGACACTAAGGCCAAAATAATGTATAAAATACATGAATACAAATAATTGTCTTCAAATTCATTTTATCAGCTTAAGGGAAAATAAGCCATATATGTCTGCACGCCTTGAGAACTTTTATGAACAACTGTAGACTGATCAGGAGTATCAGTGATAATAAAAGGCTATTCCATGCTCTTACATTTATTCTTATTGTAGACAACTGAGAACAGATGTAAAAAGGCAGAATGCGCCCCCGTACTTTGAGCCAGATTCCCTGCAAAAGCCTCAGTGCACCAGAACTTCACCCATTCTGTACAGAACCCACAACAAAACCAAGTTCCAAATGTCAACAAGCTCAGCAAAAATTTTTGAAGGAACCTGAATACAGAATCAGCTCCTTAACTGTTTTACGTTTGCCTTTTGAGGATGCTTCACTACACACATATTTAGTTACCTGGTTTTACAAACTTGCTTATTCTAGTGGAACATCGGGGAAAACAAGAGTTTAATTTAACACCTCTGTTTATCGTAGACTTAGCTATGCTACAAGACCTTTCCAATTTCAAATAGAGTGAAACAAATAAAACATAGGTGCCAGGTTCATTAGCATTTAATGAATAACAAATTAACTTGCCTCCGCTAGTAATCTGAACTTGTCTTACTCCAGAGTTTTTCAATTATATTATCTTCTTTCATGCAAATTAAAGGACTACACGAGCACAATTAAATGTGGCAGCCACAAACAATGGGAAAACTACTCAAAAAAGAAGGAACTTGTTATTCAGAGCAGATAACTGGCAGCTCTCTTCAACTTTATCCACTTTATTCACCCAAGAAATAGACATTAAGATTGGGTTTCTAAAATAAACTAAGACTTGTTTCTGCTTTTTGTCTTCCTCCCTCCATTCCTTTTCTTTATGATTTTGGTTTCTTAAGATTAAACTGATGCATACTCTGTCTCCTCTGATGTACTCATGGATTTGCACACTGAAGTGCGTAAATGCAGACCCAAGAGCTGACTGCAACTCATTCTCTCCTTTACGATATTATTTATCATTTTTCTGACTTTCTGAAAGGGAGATTATAGGGTAGGACAGTGAGGAGTGGAAGCGGGTGGCATAATGTACATTCATTTTTGTATGAATGAATCACAAAGCTAATCTTCATCAATACTTGAAACGGCCTCTATTTAAACCAGTGGACATTTTTCCATTGGCCTGAGCTGAAATGCATCCTGTTGCATATCCAGCTAGTTAAACTATTAAGATTCATCAATAACGCTTTAATAAATGGGTGCAATACTCTTTTTCCCTTTTGTGTACTACAGTAACTTTGTATGCAGTCTGGTTTTCAGTGACTTTTCCATGGCTATAAACACCAACTCTGCTCAGCTCAGCAAAAACACTGCTCCGTTTGCTGAGGTGAATAAATATCTCCGGTTTCCTCCTCTTTTGTAACTGATAAACGTTAAAAGACTTAATTAAAGTTTAATTAATCATAAAGGACTTACAGTTTGATTAAACATTAAGCATTAAAGTCACAAACACACTTCTGCAAACAAGAGATGGAGCAGATGAGTCATTATGAGACTTTGTAAAGAACTGTTTCATCAGTCCTCTAGACTCCGACTTTCCCTTCCCGAGCTTCAAGCTTACAGAAGCACAGTCGTTACATTAAATTATGGCACAGCTGTAGTTCAAAACAATTATCTCCACCAATTTTTGGTATGCTCATGCCTGCATTTCAGACCACAGAAGTTCTTTTCAAGAAATCAAGGGATTTTTCATCACAGGGCAGGATAGAACCTACGCAGTTCCACTGGTGTGCCCCATGACTTGCTAATGAAGGCACAGTTGATATACGTACCAGATAACTGGAAGAAGAGAGACCTTAAAATGTGTTAATGCTAATATTTTGGAAGACTCAACCATAAGCTGATGGCAAAACAATGAGATGATATTCTGTCCGTGAAGTTTCTGGTAAACAAGAAACCAAACAACTGATCGTTGTCACTTCCATGTCATGTTACACAGAATATATACTTTGAGGTCAGACATGAGAATAACCTCTTTAAAAGCAACACCAACAAACTGTGCTACCTATTTCAGATGAGTTGATTTTGTCTTGCGGATGTTGCAGAACTTTCTTCCCCTGCGAAGTCATCCACAGGCATCCCAAAAATCATTTAGCTTACTTTTCATCATTATAATCTCTCAAGGAGATGGGTGATAATTTGCATGCTTTTTTGATATTGATCTCTAATAAAAGTAACATTAAACTTGTACCGCCGAGTAACTAGGAGCAAAAGTACAGGTGTCTGGATTCTCACTATTCAACAGCAAGGCACCTCTGACTCTCCAATGAGCAATGAATGCAGGCCATAGAATAAACCAGTGTGTTAGAGGACACTCAGCCCCTTCTTCTGCCCTAGAAACCAAGCAAAATTAAATGAACTCATTTTGTAATCTCTGGAGAACATTCTAGGTAGGTAAACTAGCAGAGCAAGGGCAGTACGTTGATTTCCAATAGAAGTAATCTTTATATTAATAGGATATGAAAATCCTTTCGTTTCCATGTAACATTTATCACCAGTATTTACTGGCATGAGCAGAGGTAACGAGGAGATAAACTAGCTGTGACTTTTTCAGAGAAGCATTCTGGCAACAGTATTTAAGTCAGATACAGTCACAGAGCTGTTTGCTCTATTTCTGCATTGTGCTTAAATGCACATTTAGGACAATGCTGCATTTGTTATAATTTCTAAGTGGGTATGAAAAGAGATTTCACAGCACGAAGAAAAGTATAGAACCTGCCATCCTGTGCAGCAGCACACCGAGCTGTTGTTTTTGTTTTTTTTTTCCCTGTAATATCTCATTTCCTTCTATGCTTTAAGGTTGAACAAGAACAGATGTGAAATGTAGTGATCACTGTTTTTTTCTGCAAAGAGAGTAGTTTAATGGGTCTGTATCATAGGCAACAGCTTTCCGCGCTTAATTCTGTGATCTTATTAATGTTGCAAACTATCTAAGCAAAAGAAATGCATTTTGTATTGTTGTTTAGAGCCTTCTCTAAAGTTTTTGTTTTACAGTGATTAGCAAAACCACCAAGTTTTTATCTCAATTTTCATGTGCAAATTGGAGCATTAGTAGTACAGAAAACTTCATGGGTAGACAAGAAGGCTTTGGGGCTTGTCTGTATTACTAAAAGAACTTGCAAAAATTAGGAGATGTACAACATAAAAAAATCAAAAGCACTTTTCAAATGTAGACAATAACAATAAAACCTCTGACACCAAAAGAATAGAAAAAAATAAAGCAATGTATGCGAGTATATGAGGGAGTACCTTTCCATCTCTCTCTGTAAGAAGGTTTCTCAAAAGGGTTTGTGCACATGGAATAAATAGAGGAATGCCTATTCTTGGCATCATTGAGAGCAGTTGTGCAGTTATTGTGCTTTAAAGATTATAAAACGAGTGATTCACTTGTGCCTTTTGTTCAGATGTTACAGACATGTTCTAGCTCACTTGCAAGACAGGATGAGATTTAGGATTCATCTCTGTTCCTACAAACCTCCTCAGATGGCATCTAGCACTTCAGACCTGCTAGTACTACTGTTATCTTAAGAAACAACACTGACCATTTCCATCCTATTTGATGTCAAAAAGCACTTCTGAAAAACTCAAATCTAGAACTTGAATGCTCCACACAAACCTGCCCTGACTTTTTCCACTGAACTTTAGCTATACAGAAGTATTATTAACTCCGTATTTTCTAATGGCCCACTCGTGTCCACCGATGGCAGCAACAAACATCTCAGTTGTCAGATGTCAATGCAGAAAACAGCAGACCCTTAAGCACAGCACCGATTGGCAGTCCCCCCTATGAGAGCTGAACTGAAGCCATCCCTCAGTAAAATAGTGTCTACAAGAGCACAACGCCCCTGGATTCTTTGTCTTCCTACCAGCCTTATGTATCATGTACGCTTAATCATGATTCTGCTCAAGCTGAACCCTCTTACCCTACACACAAGAACTACATCCACACAACTGTTTTATTTTTAAATGCTTTTGCCATTCTCAATAATCAGAACAAAATTATGAAATGTAAAATGCTTCTAACAACACGTTTCAGTTTTCAGTTTAGTTGATAATGTTGATTTCAGTTTAATTTAGCACAATTACACTTGCATTTCAAATTAACTCTCTGTTAGTAAAGTCTTGCTATTTCTGCTCCAATTGCCTCTCCACATTCTCTACCACAGCAGCGTGCTTTTAGCACCATTTTTTTCTCTCGTGTCAAATTAACTTGCAGCTCATAGCATAGTCTTGCTTTTGAAAATGCTCACATTTCAAAATTTTGATTAAATTATGGGGTTGATTCAGATAAATTCTTCACATAGCAATTCTTTTGTCTTCAGTGGAGGAGTTGGGTGTGTAATGAATGCAAAAGTTTTTGCCTGTAACAGACAAATTAAAATATCACAGCTGCTTTGCTGGACCTTCTCACGTTTTGTTTTGTTCTGTTTTTCATTCAGTTCTGACAAAATAAATTATTGGAGCTTACTGCTTTCCTTTATGCACATCAGACATTGACTTACATGTAGGGTCCAAGTGAAACCTTTGGTATTTACCACCCAGCCTTGAGTTTGAGGGAGTTTCCTTTCCAGGTACGCATAAACAAAGGTAGGAATAATTAAAACGTATTAAGAAGCCATACGATAATAAATGGAGGCAATGACATATGTTGCATGAATATTTCTCTGATATTTTCCTGACCAGGAATTTCTCTTCGTTTACCTGCGCATTCCAGGGACTTCAGATTTATGCATGTTTGTACATGGGGACGAAGAGGTGGCAATACACACATCTCTTCATTCTCCTTATTCAGTCAGAGTGCCAGATGACAAGTTACCTGACTTCAGTACTACACTTTATACAGAGGCTTTGGCTGTTACTACGAGGTATACATGGCAATGGATATGCAGAAGAATGGAGATGCCAAGCTTTAATCAGGTTTCCAAACGCGGGCAGACAACAATTCACCCCAAATACACCTTTATTCCTCTCAGTGGCCTAACTTGCTCTGTAAAAGCATATCTACCAGGACATTCTCTCCTTCAAGGGAGCGTGTCATTTTGGAAGTAATGCAGTATCTGTTGCAGAATAAGAACCCTCAAACTTATGCTTCTAAAGATAGGCATAGGGAAAGACTTCAGAATATTCTGGCACAGTAAATCATTTCAAAAAAAGCAAGATGACATAAAAGGAAAAAAAAAATAAATAGGGAAACTTACTTAACTCTCTTTCATCTATGCTCCTATTATCTAGAGCAGTTTACCCAAGGCTTCAAGAAAATACGAAGTTCAGCTGGAAGAAGGACAAAAACAACACTTTTCAGTATGACAAAGTCTGAAAGTTGGGTCACAAAGGGGCGCAGCAGACCACAGTCCTGCAGATATTAAATGCACCGTCCAAGTTGCTCACTGCTCGTTTTATAGGCTTTTATTCTATTTCTTCCAATTGTTTCAAAATTTATTTCCGCACTCATTCCATGCTGATGAAAGGCACTGCAAAGCAACAGCAGTAAAATGCTCCTAAAAAGTCACACAGGGCTTTATGTATAAAACAGCTGGAGAATGGGCTAAATTGAGAATAGCACGTGCACTCTACAGGGATTGGACTTTTAACAAGAGACAACTGATGCTGTTCGGGGAAGACAGAAAAGCGACAGTGAGAATGGATTAAGACACAGTCAAGCCTCTCATTCAGTTTCTATCTGCAAATCACTCAATGTGATTGTAGCAGTAATAGTCTAGGAAGTCAAATGCTTTTCAACAATCCATTTATCTTAAATTAAATTTATAAAGTATAACCTAGAGCAAAGTTACATACGTGCCTCTTTTATTCAAACTATGCTTCACTTACTGTAGTGCTTTTGGGAGCTTTGCCAGTTAATAATTGAAGAGGTCATTTTATTATTAATTGCCTCTTGCTTTACCATCCTATTTATTTACTAAGTTCACAGTGAAGTGAAATTTCAAATTTCTGAAGGCCTCCCAGATGTCACAGCTACTGCCAGCTCCGTGTTTTAGCAGTCATTCATACGCTTGTATTTATTTTATTTATGTATTTAACAGTCTTTTTCCTAAGCTAAGTCAATAACAGTATGTAATATAAGGAGGATATTTGCTTGTTGTTTTTTTTTCTTCAAACAAAATCACTGCTCGTAAAAAATAAACTATCATAGTAAAGATAAAACCCGTAGAGTCACAAATATTTTTATCAAGGATAGGGCAGAAAAAGAAGGAAGTAAGGGAGCAGGCAATATTTTAACTGACTGTCCTGTCTTCTGATTGTAAGAAATACATTGTTAGACTAAAATTCTTTAGTTAAATTCAAAACTGGGAAGATAATCTGCCATTTCCCACACACAGAAGAAGCAGCCACACATGCAACATTAGCAGCCAGGTCAACAGAACTTCCCACCTTTTTCTACTGAATTGAATTTATATGGCAAATAGCAGGTCTTATAAATTTATGTCCACAAGTACACCAATAAAGCTGCAGTTACAGCTGTCTATGCTGCATGGAAAGGACTTGGATTGTTCTAAGTGATCACATCTCATTTCCTTCCTCGTACATTCATGCACATCTCAGATGGTAACACGCTATTAATCAATACTGAAAAATGCATCCAATGCTTCCCATTTGCGACCAAGTGATCTTTGTGAATAAACTGGTACCGTGGACAAATTGTTACATTTGGAAGATTTGGGGGACCAATGATCTTCCATTTGGTTCAGAAGTTCTGACAGTCATTTTTCCTAAATCTTTCAGATAAATCTTTTGTCCTGATTTACTATCAGAGATTATTTCCTTTACATTTACATCCAAAAAAATTCAGAATGAATGAATATAACAAAATACTGTAGAAGTACTACTGTGGATTAGTACAGCTAAATATTCTATAAAACACAGGCAGTGAGAAAAATAAAAATGGATTCATTTAAGCCATACAATGGCTTTGAACTTAAAACTCAGACATCTTCCTCTCACCAAATTATTCAGCAACATTTCTTTAAAAAGAAAACCCAACGGCCAAGATTTCACGTGGAACAATCATCGCTGTCTTCCTGCACTGCATCTTCCCCTTAATGACATACCTATGAGCCCGACCATTCAAAAATATTGTATTTCGTGCTTCTAATCAAGCTCAATCCACTGTCCTTCAGTCTCCAACGGGCACACTGAGATATGCAAATGGGAACATAGGATGTGGCTTAGTGGGCATGGTGGGGATGGGTGGATGGATGGACCAGATGATCTTAGCAGTCTTTTCCAGCTGTAAGGATTCTATGATTCCATGAACCTTTTAGTTGGACAAGCGCCACTGACATCTGAAACACCCATCATCAGTTGGCACTGTACAATTGTACAAAATATAAAGAAAATACAAGCAGGAAAAAAGCTTAGCAAATCCTACAAGAGACAACCTGCAAAAATAATTACACAGAACTTGGTGTATGAATTTCCTAAGCAAGAGCTCAAATATTCGCCACGCTCTGCAGTGTGCCTATACATTGGCACCCATTGTGAGCAATGTGTCAGATAGGAGCGATGCTGCCAGAAAACTCTCAGGCCAGCAAACACCCTGCAGCCCTGATGGCAAGAGCTGAGGAGATGCAAGACAAGCCATGCTTTGCTCTTGCGTGCACTCAGTTAGTAACATGCAGAGCCGATCCACACATTACAACCAGCTTTAAATCCTTTCAATACCTGGCTCTGCTACCCTGTGTAATCACAGAGAAATGCTGTGTGTACAACCTAGTGGCAGATATAAAAATGGACAGCCCGATGCCAGTTCATAATGTGCTTTATTGCTTCAATTACACAGCAATTAAAATGCAGTTCTTACTCCAGCTTTGCAACCCACGACATTTGACTTTTCTGGAGGTAACACTTTGGGATTTATCTAACATCCTGTTGGAACAGTCACAGACAATTTAACTTCTCTGGAATATATTAGTTTATGCTGCTGCTATAAAGGATCCAAATTGAATTCCCCACAGGGATTTTTAACTGCCACACTAAGATGTACAAAAGTAGTTTTTTCTCTAACGAGAGGGACTGCAATAACGACTGCTGAATTTCATTTTGATAATGACAGATGTTACCAAGATAAAATAGGAATTCTTAATGAGACTTTGAGTGACATTATCCCAATTTCATATACTTACATGTTTTCAAATTTGACACTAGTAAAAAGATACTGCTTATTTTTATTAACTATGTTGCATCAAATTATCTCTGATTCTCAGTTTCTCTATTCATAATTTTAAACTTGAACTACTGTAAAAAAAAAAAAAAAACCTCAGCTTCTTGCAGTACTATAGTGCCTGCTTGCCAAAGTTTCCGTGCACTTTCTAAATTACATTACGTGACAATATTGTAACACATTCTTAGTTTTCTATGAATCTATGAACCACCCAAACTCTGCCTAAGCCTTCAGAACACAGCACACTTCTCACTCCTGCCTGCCAAGAGAACAGTGGTGTCCCAGTTATCTCTGGGCTCGGATGTCGCCCACTGGATGCACCAGAAGATGAGAACGCTTTCCCTTAGGCACACTGAGCTGATAGACAGGAAAAGGAAAGCAGTACTTCCGAAGGCCCTTACGTTTTTATTTTGAATACTGAATCCACACCACCGCCTTCCAAATTTATGACTGCACATACAAATAATGCTGTATATTCTGCTTATCTCCCGAAAAGCCAGCAGCACAATGTATTTGAGAACAGCCACCAATTTCCACCCACATCCTCACATGGTATTTTCAACGCGCTGTAGCTACTGTATCCAACACAGCCAGCATGAAAGTGAACATAAACTAATGGCAACCATTTGGGTAGTTCTCTGAATTATTAATAAATGAGAACTATGTAAGCCATTTTATATGACTCATTAGGCTGATTAACTTCCTGTTTCAAGAGTAAACGGCTGTTCTAGTAGAAGGGAAGGTAGGAATTAGTAGATAAATAACGATCATTAGAATAGCAGAGCTTTTTGGAGCAATTGTCAAGCTAGACAAAAAGCGTTACTCAAAATCTCAGGGAGGACTTTGAGAAATTGGTGCAACAAAATGAGAAGGAACCAGTAAAGAGGTAGATTATTGGACGACACATAGAGAAGGTAGTAAGGAGAAGTCTCTAATTTGTACAGGCTCTAAAATGCAGCCACCATAAATTAAACCTAGAGGTACAGAAACAGTGCTGCCCAGGATTCCACAGCAGTGCTCAGACACAGCGGGTTGAAGTTTAGTTCCTAGCAAAAAGTGTTGTCTCACGCAAACTGAGAGCTACTGTTCCTCTGGGGATGCTTCAATTCACATTTCATTATTTCTGTTTTCCAGGGCAGTTTGAGCACCATCTCACCATAGTGTCTGTTATGTTATGATTGATTAAGGGAATGAGATTCACACGCACACAATCAGAATATATCTTTACACAGTTAATGAGATTATCTAAACCGTTTTTATCTCCTTTATCAATTTAAATGCGAACTGGCTGAAGGAAGAATTAGCCATTTTACGCTGTATGGAATTAAATTAATGATGATTATTTAGACATGTAAAATTAATGCATTTTAATCAGCAGCGCATCTCTTTTCATGCAAGTATTTTCCCCAAGTATCTAGTGCAGAATAAAGACAAAGCAGATAAAAATTCCACAAATAACTATAGTCTGTATTAGAGGATGTATTTTCTTCTACCTTTGGAAAAACTCCATTATTATCACACTTCCTTTTCACAGAATCACCAACGTTGGAAAAGACCTAAAAGATCATCCAGTCCAACCATTCACCTCTTCCCAAACAGATCCCACTAAACCATGTCCCTCAACACAACATCTACCCTTTCCTTGAACACCCCCAGGCTCGGTGACTCCACCACCTCCCTGGGCAGTCCATTCCAGTGCCTGACCACCCTTTCTGAAAAGTAATACTTCCTCATGTCCAGCCTGAGTCTTCCCTGCCGTAGCTTGAAGCCATTCCCTCTGGTCCTATCACCAATGACACGAGAGAAGAGGCCGACCCCCAGCTCACTACAACCTCCCTTCAAGAAGTTATAGAGAGCAGTGAGGTCTCCCCTGAGCCTCTTCTTCTCCAGGCTGAACGTTCCCAGCTCCTTCAGCCTCTCCTCATATGGCCTATGTTCCAGACCCCTCACCAGCTTTGTTGTCCTCCTTTGAACACGTTCCAGGGCCTCAATGTCTTTCTTGCAGTGAGTGGCCCAAAACTGGACACAGTACTTTTCCTACACAGACAACACTATTAGAGAAGAACCTAGAAAGATGTCAGAGAATCATGACGTTCTGTATCCCATCCACACAGCAGCTTTTCAAAAGACAACTGACATTAACATCACAAATTCTTTAATATTCAACAAAAGCCCGTTAGAATCCATCCAAAGCCTGCAGCAACATATTGGAAGTGCCACAAAACAGCTTGTAGATACCTAAAAATGGTGCTACTCTCATTATTTGAAACCAGCTCCAAGACACCCCACAGATGCCATAAATCTCACGTTGAAATTCTCCAATTAATTTCAAAGTCATAGGATTTTAATAATTATGTATTCAATTGTTAGTAAAAATGAGTCAATAAGTGTTATGTAAATATATTATATAATAACCCACTGCTTTGTTGGGAATATTTGCACATCTCTATTTTCTCTGGAATTTATTATAGTCTTTTAATGTACCAGAACAAGTATTTACTATTACTATTTATGAACCTTCACACCTCACAAATTAATATAAAGCAGTCTAAATTACAAACAGCTGTATGGTCTTCCTAATTTTTATTCCGTCGTGTGAAGAGCCCAAAGACTGACCAAACAAAATCCCACTTGTTCATAAAGGAAGCTTTTAATGGGTATTCTGTTTTTAAAAAGTCAAGAAATAAGTTTACTTTTTCCTATGTGCAATGCAATCTGTAACAAAACCTAAAAAACTAGGTCAAAATTCTGATTTAAAAGAATCTATAAATACAACCCAGCATAAATAAAAAATGCAATAATTCCCTCAAAATGTAAAACTAGTAATTTTTAAATGAATATTTGAGATCAGACAAATCAAAGCTCATGAAAAGTGACTATTCTGACAGAATCACAGGCTTGACTCAATCTGTTGTACTGGATAATGCCAAAAACAGATTTATGTAAATAACTTAGCAAGAAAGAGCAGCAAAAATGTAACCACACTAAGAAAAATTATTGTCTGGTCGCTTGCTATATGCAGAGCTGAAAGTACATACCTGACTCACAGGCATATGAACTGGGCATGCACGCTGCTTAAATACAGCTATTGAAGGCTGTGCAGAATATATGCCCTTAGTTTCTTACACAGGTGATCAGGCGCTGGCCCACTCTGCTCAGAGAACCTGTGGGTGCCCCATCCTGGAGGCAGTCAAGGCCAGGTTGGATCCAGCCCAGCACAGCCTGATCGGGTGGCTGGCGCCCTGCCCCAGAGCAAACGGTTGAAACGAAATGATGCTTAAGGTCCCTTCCAACCCAAGCTGTTCTACGACTGTGATTCTCCGTTACCCCTTGTCCCCACACCAACCAGCTGGTCAGGCCCCCCTTTCACAGCAGAATCCTCCAGGATGGCACTCAGCTAGGCTGTACCTTGAAATGCGGTCAGGACACAACTAGAGAGCGCACTAGGTGTAAAGTCTGCTGGGGAGGCCCGCCGACTGCTTGAGGATCTACATGACTTGATGCAGCTGGTTTTGTAAACTCCTACACATTTCATGAGGAAAGGCAACTCTTAAATTTTTTCTTCTTCAGATCAGTCATATGTTAAAGCTAGGATTAATTCAGTTTTGTGTTTCTTCCCAACACATGCTTATTTGAGAGAATTTTTGTATTTTCTTTTATTATTCTAGTGTTCTATTTAAGTAATAAAAGAAATTTCTGTACTTACATATAATTAATTCTGTAAAGAAAGTTAAGAATTCCAGCAGAATTCAAATGAGTCTGGAAAATCTTATCATTGATAAATGATTACCTTGCTAGCGTTTCAGGTAAATCATCTTGTCTCAGTTCTCCTAGCTACAAAGCGACTACGCTGTTTTCAAAGGCAATGTTGTTCCTTGAAATAAATCTCCTTTTCCATAGTATTTAGATAAATAGAAAGCTGCACCTATGCTCAGGAGGGATTTATGCAAGCAAAAGTTTGTCTTCCGCAGAAGACCAAACTGCATAATCATAACAGGTCCCCTCTGCCTCAGTATTTATGAATCAATCTCTGAATTATTACTTTTATTGTCCCTGATGAATGCTATGCTACAATTCAGTTTCTGTTGATAGTGCAATACCTCAAGGAGCAAATACAAACAAACATATGGAGGATCTACCAACTCAGGCATAATGCTTCAGCTTTACTTGTGCTACTGTGGGGATTCAGATACTAATACTAAATTACTTCATTATTGGACTGGAACCCTCTGAAGGCAATCCCAACTTTCCAAATCATACGGCCTTTATTTGATAAGCAAGAAGAAAAAGAGCGGAGCAGAAACTCAAATCACCTTATTTTGTCAGTTAAGAAACTACACAGCACTAAATATGTTTTACTGATATATTTATGAAGACTTTCTTGTTATCTGCACTGGTACACAAGCAGAGAAATAGACATACTACTGAGACCAGGCTGCATTCCCAGTTCAGTTGTTTTGCACAGATCTGATGGCACAAAGCAGACAGAAAGCCAATTTTTCCAGAGCTAGAGAAATGCTCTGAACAACAACAGAGTAGCTATTGTTCGTCCTTCAAAAAATTAAGGCTTGGGGAAAAGTGCTGCAGCGTGGTTATTCCTGCTCCTTTGTAATTCCTCTCATCTCACCAGTCACGCATCACCACGCAAGGTTACACAGACCACTGATACCCCAAAGGCGTGGGGAACATTTTGTACTTGCATCATGAAAGCCAAGCTGCCTCATTCCAGATGGAAAGACAAGGGAAGAGCAGGAAAAGGGAGAAGCATCAGGAGTGGATCTGGGGAAACTCAGGATAAGTTCAGCGTCACCAGGTGATGCACACAGCTTGTTCTGCTTGGGAACCCTCGTGGACAACACTGAATTAGATACTCTGCACTGTAATGCACTGTAGACACTGAGGCAGGACTGCAAGGTAAAATATTGCTCATAGGGACCAAGAGGTTTTGCATTTGCAAGGTTACAAACTATTTAAATCAGGAATTCTCTTCTCCCCTCTCAATAAAAACAGTTAATTTGCCTCAGCTCAAGGCACGGGCTGCCTCCCAAGGGAAAAAAATTGTATCCCACAACTCCTTTAGCAGCCAATATTTTGTCAATATTTTTCAAACACTGGGATTGCTTGAATTAAAACATGGCCTTTTCTAAAAGGCTATTTCAAAATCGTATTCTCTCCTACTGCAATAGTTACTTTAATAGCTAAGTGCATTCCTCACAAATACAACTTTCAACAAAACGAATTTCTATTATTCACATCACCATACTTTATAAAACAGAAGGTATGCTAAGAAACCGTAAAAGTACAATGCACCATACTGCTTGCTCTTTCCCTTCATCTTAAAACTTGATCATATGCAGCAGTTCAACCTGCCTTTGGACTGCTGCCTTCTTTGCCGAGGGCAGTGAAGCCTTTACTCAACCAAAGCAATCACACTGCGTCATTTGTCAACCATTTTATTAGTTGTAAGAGGGAAACGTTTATTTGCTCATTTAAGAATAAATCAAACAAATTAATATTGCGTTCAATACACCAGTGCTTAAGCACAGCTGTGCAAACAAAGGACAAAAGCAAAATTGAGATCATGTCCTTGTTCTGATATAATGCTTCTTAGATGTTTAGCCTAATGTTTCACCATATGTCATTGATTGCAATGATGTTGAGTAATACTGCAGTCATTTTACTTGGTATGTGTGCTACTTTAATAGATTGAACAGATATAAACCGATTGCCATGAATTAAGTAGAGTTGTTTTGTCGTGCCGGACTGCACAATGACTACAAATACAGTCACTGCCATAAAAAACTAAAAATCCAAGAGACTATCTGTACAGAAAACACAACTTTGAATCAGATTTTCAGCATCAGATTATCAGATTATTTTTTTTTTTCCAGGACCGGAGCATCATTCTGTTAAATTGTTATACTCAGTAATAATACCAGGATAAACTTACCCTCACCCCTTACGTATGTATCTTAAGGTCTTAAACGTCTACATAAGAAGAAGAACAGCCAGGCACTTGAAGGAAGCATAGAACATCACGAGTTGGAAAGGATCCACAAGAATGAGTGGCCTCAACTCGTTATGTTGCAGCCATCGGCCCTAATTTCAAGTCAGAACCACTCCACATTTTGCTCTCACAACAATCTGCTGACTCAAATAATGGAAGCCTTAGAGAACAATCTCATAGTTTAGCCTCGCAATCGCAGAGAGTTGTCTTCATCTCTACAGGAAGATATGGCTAGAGAAGATATAAATTAAGCCACCTGCATGGTGTGGATGACAAGATTTAAATTGAATTACATCTTGAAAAATTAAACAGCCACTTAACACATGTTTTTTATCATTATATATGTATTAAAAAAAAAAAAAAAAAAGCAGAACTGAGATCTAAATTTGAGGTGAGTCAAGGAGGTTCAAGATCCTGGTTTTGAACAAGAGCAAAATCTCTAAATGCCCTCTGATGTTCCCTTCGTCCCCCCATACATTACTGCCTAATAAAGCTGTGTCTAGGAGATTCCTTTCAGATTGTATGAAACCACAAGGACTGGGAGTCAGAGTTATGACACTGTAAGTTCAGGGATGGGAAGTTTGGAGGTGACAAAAAGGCAAAATAATTAGTCTACACAATTCAGTGTCCAAATAACCTGTCAGATAAAAGGAGCTTTCAGACCTCTCTTTCCTCATCAACTTGATTCCTTTTTACTTTAACAGTTCACAGAGAAACTTACAAGGAGAGCTGTATGCCTATTGACAGTTAAGACTTGAATGATTAAGGTAAACTGAAATGAAACACCCTTGTTTCCTGCACCAGTGGACATCCCAAATGTGGCATCTCCTTTATCAGTGATGAAAATACTACCTTAGTCTCTCCATCCCAGAGTTTTCTGAAAGTTCCAGATAGCAACTTCAGTGGCAGCCTAGGACATCGAATATACTGTATCTGAAAGACAAGACTTCCCTTGTGATTTTTCAATGGTATTTCCACCCTCTAAATTTTGAATGGCACAATCCAAACTCAAATTCATAAAATGTCTGTTACAATACTGAAGTATGCCACTGCATATTTATTTTTTCTGCAATAGTGCAATGTAAGATGACATCTCAGGACGTTCAGTAATCGAAGCAATAAAATCAATCAGAACTTTATGAACTAGAGATGTCAAGAATAGACATATACTATACTACAGACATATACTAGAATTATATAGTATAATAGACGTATACTAGAATTCTCTACATTCATTCAACAGTGTATAGAATTAAGTTTTTATGAGTTCCAACTGACTGAAACCATCTGACATCTTACCAGCATCTCTTATATATATATATATTATATTTACATACAAATATATGTTACATATATATATATATCATATATTATATGTAACATATATAATACTTTAAACGTTTAAACTTAATTTACATATATAACACGTAAAATATTTTTCGTCAGTCTCATCTCTGTGCCAGGAAAGATCACGGAGCAGATCCTCCTGGAAGCTATGCTAAGGTTCATGGGAGGCAGGGAGCTGATACGCAAGAACCTGCATGGCTTCACCAAGGGCAAATACTGCTTGACCAACCTAGTGGGTGTCTATGATGGTGCCACTGCATCAAAGGACAAGGGAAGAGTCACTCATGTCATTCATCTTGACTTCAGTAAGGCCCACAACATCCTTCTCTCCAAATTGGAAAAATCTGCATGGGTGGGCTGCTCCATGAAGGAAGAGCTGCCTGCAGGATCGAGTCAGAGTGGTGGTCAACGGCTCAATGATTGGATGGAGATCAGTGATGAGTGGACTCCCACAGGGGTCAGTGATGGGACCAATACTATTTAATAACTTCATCAATGACACTGATAGTGGGGTCAAGTACACCCTCAGCAAGTTTAGTGATGACACCAAGCTGTGGGGGTGCAGCCAATGCACCAAAGGGACAGGAAGCCATCCAGAGGGACCTAGACAGGCTGAGCAGCAGGCCCAGTTTCAGTGAGCCACGTGAGATTCAACAAATCCAAATGCACCTTGCAGTCTTGCACCTGGGTCGAGGCAGACATCACTACCGATACAAGCTGGGGGTTGTAAGAATTAAGCACAGCCTGGTGGATGGGAAGCTGGACATGAGCCAGTAGTGTGCTCTTGCTGCCCAGAAAGCTAACATTGTCCTGGGCTGCATCAAAAGAAGCTCAGCCAGCAGGTCAAGGGAAGCAATCCTGTCACTCTGCTCTGCAGTGGTGATGCCTCATTTGAAGTACTGCATCCAGATGTGCAGTGCTCAGTACAGGAGAAACAAGGATCTGTTGGAGCATATTCAACAAAGAGTCACAAAAATGATCCAAGGGATGGAACACCTCTCCTACAAGGACAGGCTGAGAGAGCTGGGACCGTTCAGCCTGGAAAACAGAAGGCTCCAAGGTGACCTAATAGCAGCCTTTCAGTATCTAAAGGGGAGCTACAGGAAAGAAGGGACAGACTCTTTAGCAGGACAAATGGTGACAGGACAAGAGGAAAAATAGGACAAGAAGGGAGATCTAGGTCGGATATGAGGAAGAAGGAAGAAGTTTTTCATAGTGAGAATGGTGAGGCACCGGAACAGGTTGCCAAGATGTGGTTGATGCCCTGTCCCTGGAGACTTTCAAGGCTGGATTAGGCCCTGGGCAATCTGATCTAGCTGTGCGTGTCCCTGTTCATTGCAGGGGAGTTGGACTAGATGACCTTTACAGGTCCCTTCCAACTCTAAAGATTCTGATTCTATATATGCAAAACATGTCTTCAATAACTAGTGATTCTAGGGAAAAAACGGACAAGAATCTAAGCAAGAATTGCACACGCTCTGCTATAGATTATCAGCATTCACAGGCATTCTTAAATAGCAATTCCAAGTACAGTATTTTATATACCAACAGTCAAGTGACTTGTACTATTGATCACTGCATATTCTATGTCCTATAGAAATACACACATTGTTGGAGGCTACATCCAAGCCATAAACTGTACAGTCCTACTTGAAACAAATTTATTGCCCATGTTTGACTTTATCACTAGTGGCCTAGGAACTTACTATAACACAGCTGCCCTCTGAGGAACTTCTGTCTACTTTCTAAAATCAGCCATTTGGTGAAGTACTTTACTTTTTCCCCTTCATGGTGTTCTTTTCAGCTTACTCCACTTTTCTAAACAACAATGATAATAAAACACACACAAAAAAACAACAGCAAAACCTAAAAATGTCAGGAGTTATATCCACTGTAAATAAATATTTCATTACTTGAAAATTCCTTTCAGGAATATACAGAACTTGACTATCTCTGGAGAAGTTCCAGATTCACAGAATGACTTGGGCTGGAAAGAACCTGAAAGCCCACCCAGTTACAACCTCCTGCCATGGGCAGGGCCCCATCCAGCCCAGTTGTTGACCAGTTGCTTCTCTGGGCCCCCATACACCAGTGCATCTCCACCCACTGAATAAATTATTTTCTTTCTAACATCTGATACAAATTTTCCCTCTTTTAGTGAAAAGCTATTTCCCTTTATCCTATTTACAACTGTTATTACAAATGTTTTCTTTTCTTTTTTTTACCATCTGCTAGCAAAAAAGCCCAAACGTATGACGAACATGACCAAGTGTAGAAACAATAACTAAAACAATTTTTCAGCAAGTGAACAGTTTCATTCTTCACATTCTAGCTCCACATCAGTTAAATAAATCATTGTAACAACCCAAATACTGTAATCGAATAAAATACCTTACTACATTTGTCATTTCTGTCCTTCATGAAAAGTACTTATGATCTTCTCAGAGTCCCAAAGGAGATTTCCAACTGACACAGCTTTGAAGAGCAATCAGGTATTGCTCTTTAAAAGGAGGCTTAACCATAATCAAGCAAGGCAGGCTGCCAGTTCTCCTGCAATCCCAAATGGATCCTGTTCCATTATGCATCCTCCCTCTGCTTCAATTCATGCTGAACTTAACTAAAAGCCTTGCGTGAGCAATTTGAGGCATTGCATCTTGCTTGAAAATGGCAAGCAGTCACTCACTCCAGCAAGGATAGATCAAAGAAAACAGGATAAAAGATAGAGCCAATTACATCACTGCTTTTTCTAAGCTGTTCGATAAATCAGCAGCTCAGCATCTGTGATATTTCAAGAAGCTCTGTTTTATATTATTTGTAAGAATTCTTCCCCCACTTAGTCCATATTTTTCAAGCCATTGAAGCAGTTGCTGTTGAAAAAACGACCCACCATAGTGATAACAACCAAATACAAAAGAGAGACATTCAGCCAAAATAGAAAATCTTTTCACTGAAGAAGAATTTACCATAGAACCAGCCAGGTTGGAAAAGACCTTTAAGATCATGCAGTCCATCTATCCATCCATCTCCAATATTTCCCCTTAAACCACGTCCCTCAGTACAACAGCTAAACGTTTCTCGAATGCCTCCCGAGTCAGTGACTCCACCACCTCCCTGGGCAGCCCATCCAGCGCCTCACCACTCTCTCAGAGAAGTTTTTCCTAACATCCAACTTGAATTCAACTTGAGGTCATTCCCTCAAGCTTTATTGCTAGTTAGGCAGAAGAGGCTCACTACAACCTCCCTTCAGGCAGTGGTAGAGAGCAATAAGGCCTCCTCTTCTCCAAACTAAACCACCCCAGATCCCTCAGCTGTTCCCCCGAGGCTTGCACTGCAGACCCCTTCACCAGCTCCGATGCCCTTCTCTGAGGCTGCAGGGTTCCCAATGTCTCTCTTGTAGTGAGGGGCCCAAAATTCAACACAATAGTCAAGATGCAGCCTGACCAGGGCAAAGCATGTGTCTTCCTTAATGCAGACATTGTGTAACTGCTTGCACTTACTTGTAATACATTACTGTTTTGTTTTAAGTGGATACTGATGTCTTGAAGCAAAAATTAAGACAAACTATATCTTAGACTGCAAGTTTGATTTAGTCAAAGCTGAACACTTCATGCTTTATCTGCCAGCGCTAACATTTACTGAGAAGGCTATGGTCTCCACGCAGCCAGCAGCTCCAGTAGCACATAGAAACCATTTAATTTCAAAATGCCAACTTCCTTGAAGCTCTTTGAAACTATCGCCCACAAATATTATTTGTGGGTACTTCCCACGTTTAATAAAATATGTGCTGATATTTTATGTAGTGACAATGCAGCTATGATGGCCTAAGGACAATAAACAAACCAGCGTATTTTGAAATGTTTGCATCTGCTTGGGTTTCACTACATAGACAAGAAATTTAAGCATTAGTAATGAATCATAAAGCACGGAATAGTCCGAAGAAAATAGAAAGTTTCTTCAAGATTCTGCTAAGCTTATATTCTCAGTAGGATTTTTTACACTGCTATATCCTCTTGTAAAGTAGTATTTTAGGATGGGGAAGAACTTTATCAGTGAAAAATAGACAAACGACAGCTACAATTAAAAAAACTAATCAAACAATTTTCTTGTGCGTAGGAAGATTCTGTATGGTGGCTCAATTGCAATGAAGAATTACCAGAACTGGTTAACAGAAGACATGCTTAAATTGAATTTCAGGATGAATAAATAAATGATCCTTTTTTTTCCTCTTTAATAGGTACAGCCAAAATTACTTCCATCTTTTCAGCATGCTAGCTATTCAGGAACTGTAACAACACAGACAGAGAAAGAGAGTGAATGGTAAATACAACTGTTCTATGTTCATAAACTATAAACGCAAGGGCTGCTCCAAAAGCTATGTCTCCTATATTATGATGTTGGCTCACGATGCCAAAGGCAGATGGTGGTATGGCAGTACAGGTCGAACCTTCCCACCAATACTCCTCCACACTGTGTTGCTGTGTGACAGATGGCAGCAGAGGGGCAGGCTGACACGAAAGAGATTATGAAGCAAGGGTGTGTCGCTGAATTTCAGCATCTGAAGCATTGAAGACAAAACAAATTCCACGTCATTCTTTTGATAGAGACAATTCATTGTCAAGTAGGGTCCTATAAACTGAGCAGAAAACGTAATACTTATCCCAATTTGACTGTCTCCTTCACTTAGAACACGTAAGAGTACATTTAGCACTGTGTCCTAACTTTCCTTACTAAAGCCATATTGAGCAAGGTCTAGTTAATCGGAGCAGGAAGGAGGCTTCTTCCCCATTAAAGCCTTCAGCCTCGGTGCCCATGTTCATCTGTATTCATTCCACTTTCCTGACAGCGACTGTCACTGGATTTATTTCATTGTATTACAGTGGTGCACTAGTGAATTCTACTTGCATTTTAAATTGATCATATTTTTTAGGCAGATAATAGTCTAATCAGTAGATGAGCCAAACTCCTAATTTATCAACATCCTATTTCGGTAACTCATGAAAGAAGCAGCTATCTTAAGATTCAAGGAAAAAATAAAATACTTATTTTTAGCAAAAATGAATTAAATTCCTGTCCTATCCTGGTCAGAAATATTGTATCAGTTTTGTTTCCGACCTCTATCTAATAAAGCCCTGTGAAATTCTGAAACCTTCCAAGCTGAGTTGCTTAAGTTCTTTGGACGGGAACAGTAGTAAAGAACACTTCTCTTATAAATGTTTTACTCCACCTTCCCTAAGGCAGAACTCCAAAGGCAGGACCTTGCCGCCCAATGCATCACATCTGTATGTCTGCACATGCTCTAACTCGATCACATGCTACAAGGCAACAGAAATTTCACAGATCACAAAAGAATTAACAAAAGGTTGGAGACAGCAGGCAGGTAAGAACATGTAATTACTTCCCAAGTGTTGGCAGAGCAAGAAAATCCATCATGGAACTTCTTACCCTGCTTTTTCCCCATCACTGTTGCTACAACTCCTAGCACTTTTTCTACTACAGATTCAAAGACTAAAAAAGTGACAGATTCATATTCAGTTTGCATCAGCTTCTTTCTCTACTACCAAAATAGTTTTGTTTTGTTTTTTTTTTTTTCTTTTTTCCTCCATGTTAATACCAGGTAGCGATTGCTTAGTTCACTTGACACTGAATTGCAGAAAATCAAATCTTTCTCTTTTTAGTGCAGTGATTCATGCTGATGATAGTTCTTCAATGGGTCATTCCCCTCCCCCCTTCCGCCCCCCCAGACTTTAATTAGGAATTTGTTTGTTTCCTCATCTTCTAACATTACAGAAAGAAAACGTGAAGATGTAGAAGAAAATTCATTAAATGCTGAAAATCCATTCAAAAACAAGTTTTTGGTCATTTATTATCCATCAGTTAGCCTGAACTTAAGTTTTTGTTAAAGCTGTCACATCAAATTCCACGTGACTACAATAAACCCTTACAACAAAACACTGATACGTGGCATCATGTATAGGTATATACATACATTGTGGTACCCATAAGTCATTCTGCTACTTGACTACAGTTTCCTTTTTCATTTGAATGAGACTTCTGATGTGTCAGTTATAACTCCAAGTCATCTTCCTTTAAGAGGCATGGAATTCAATGTGCAAGAATACCAAAAATATTCTTCCAAAAGCAGAAATTCATTGTGGGAAGAGTTTTGGGAGATGGTAAATAACCAGGGCAGAAAAAAAAAGCACAAGCTGCAAAAATGTTTCTCCTTAAACTCAAATACAATAGTGGACCCTATTAAAGGCCCGCCTGGTGTCCTAGTCTGTTTTAAGCATGGCTAAAAGTTACTCAGAGATACTTGGGAGCTGAAGGATAGGAAAGGGAAGGAGGCACGTCTGTTTTCACTGATTTTATTTTGCACCAACTCAGAGGAATTCCTTTCAGTTTTTAATTATTCATTTTACTTTTGTCCAATATTTAATTGATAATTAATCCTTTTAGCGGGTAATGATTTGGCAAGTACCGCTTTATCTCTTAATTCTTGTTTTCATTTTATATATGACAAATAATCCTTATTCCCACTTGACAGCAAGATTTACTGCATATTTTTATAAGACCAAATACACCAGCATTCTTTCTTATAGATCATACTAAGTTGTATGGACTAGCGGAGCACCAGCTGAAAAAGTTCTGCTCTCATTTTCACTATGATTTGGAATTTAAATGGAAAAATCAAAAGTCAGATATTGCCTTTAAAGCAAAACAAACAAACAGAGATCCAAATCAACCAAGCCTCAAAAAGAGAACAAGAATTTAAATTTGAACTACTTAGAATCAGTCCCAGGATCCATTTTTTCTGTTCTCTGTCACAAACGGATACAAACCGTTGGTAATTCAGGCTTATAAGCACAGTCACGCACCTTAACTATCTTGATGAATAAAATGAAGATAACTGCTTTGGATAAAATAATCCATTTTCAGTTTTGTTAACTGTTAGAAGCATAACTATTGGTTGGGAAGTTAGCTATAACAGCTCACAAGTAACTTGAGATGTTAGATCCAGTCTGTACTGGTCAGAACTTCTGTTCACCATACAGGATTTTTAACGCTTTCAGCTTGCATAAGTTTCAAGTGAAGCAAAGCTTCTACTTGCATTTGATTTCTCTTTCTCTTCACTAAGACTTCTATTCAACTATCCATTCAAGTATTTCTCTACTGTAGCTTATGCCAACAGATTCTCCTCCTAATTAGATGTATTTTGGTCTCAATTACGCCAATACATTTGGTTTACCTCTAAGGTTCAGCCATACCATCAAACTGGAACCAATTAATTCTAGTGAGCAAACCATTTAATCCCAGAGAAGTGTAATACATTCTACATCATTTGTTCTGCTCAGGGAAACACAGAAAAACAACCACCAACATTTCTTAGGATTAAAAGTTAACAACCACACACATCCTTAAAAAGATCTGTGAAGACTACAGTGTATTTCTTATGTCTTTCAGTACAAGTAAGGCGCTCACTTTCTTTTTGACCACAAGCCCTATAACTCTATCACATTATTTTCTCATTGATGAGATGCATCTACCAAAGAACTATTCAAGTCAGGTCATAAATTTGAAAACATACCTAATGATAAAACCATTCCTTTTTTTTTTTTCTCTTCAATAATATTTACCTTATATTTTAGTGTGTTTCATAAGAAAAACATTGTTCATGAGGTTAGTTTTTAGCAAAAGGAGCAAGTTAGGGCTGTGATAGGACAGCAGCCAAAGGCAGTGGGCAATGTGCAGGCAGTCAGTGTGAATGCTGAGAGATTCTGAGTCCGTTTTTAAAAGATACATGAATGGTTAGAATAAACAGTCTAGTGAGGAATAAAAACTAAGATTTCTATAGATAAGAACACGTATGTAAGAGCTGGGAAAAAAAAAAAAAAACAACTGAACCAAAATAAAAAAAGAGAACATTTGGACCTGCTTCCTTCAGTCATGAATCTTCCCACCACTTCATACCACATAAAAAGAGCAGGAACTAAACGGAGAAAAATCACCAGCTGCGTAGGATACCCTTGCTCTAATTAGGTGATTTTTTTCAAGCATTACAAAAACTTTGCACCTTCCATAGATAAAACTCTCCTTTCTTTCATTTTACTTTGTATATATTAACATAAAATATTTCACATGAAGCTATGCAGTAGCTGGTTTCACGGCCATTTCTTTTTGCCCTAAATATAATTCTTGAACAAGTGCACAGTGCTGGGGTTTGTGAAGCTATACTGTTCAGAATAACAAGTCATGCCTGCCTGCCAGCTGGAATTCAGGCCTTCCATAAATGCCTGCAGCTTGTTTATAACTGGCTCTTTTTATTGCTGGTTATTTTGCAAATCTTTTATTGGCAACTTTTTGCAGATGAAGCTGCAAGGTAAATGGAATCATTCAGACCCACGGGGAAAATCTACAAGCATTCCAGGAGAAGAGAAAATTCTTTACTTGAATTAGTGTCCTCAAACTCGTTGGCTTGCTTTCCCCAAAGAGAATTTTTTCTTCCTGTCATTTGATCCCTACCATTCAATTCATTTTTCCTAGAAAGACGTTTGGGAAGCGAGGATCATCCAGCCAGCTCCCATTGACTTTTTCACAGTGGCATATTGCTATTTAGAATCAATAAGATTAGAAAAGACCTTAAAGATCATAGAGTCCAACCACAACCTAACCATGCTACCCTAATAACTCTCCACTAAATCACGTCCCTGAGCACCACATCCAAGTGCATTTTAAACACATCCAGGGTTGGTGACTCAATCACCTCCCTGGGGAGCTATTTCAGTGCTTAACAACCTCTCACATAAAGAAATTTTTCCTAATATCCAACCTAAACTTACCCTGGTGCAACTTAAGGCCATTTCCCCTCAATTTATGGCTATCTGAAGTCTAGACTGGGAGGTGATCATTTATCCCTCTTGTCTGGCTTCAGCACTATAATAAGACTTTATTAAGACAGCAGACTACCACACCACGATGATAGCTTTCAGTTATTACCCATCTGCATCAGCTGTGAATTGGTGACCAAAAAGCAAAACACTGCGAGCCCATTTTCAAACGCCTGAGCTTTCCAGCCTTCCAGAACTCTCAGCACTCACTTTCAGGGTAAGCATAGTTACAGTGGCTCCCCATCTGCCACTGCATTCTGTAATACCTCATCTTTCTATTCTACCCTGATCTAAATAACATGAAAAATGGAATTCACCAGAAATATCTTGCCTCACATGTATCTGGGAGAACTGTCTAAAATATCTGACAGAAAAACATCCCATTTGTTGCCAACACTGCACAGACAACATACTGTATGAAAAAGTAGCTCGGATGTTCCCTGGTAGTTTATCAATAAAGGCACTGGAGAAATAGAAAGATGTACATGCAATCATAGTGAACTGTAAGTCCTATAGGAGATCGTCAGCAATAGTTTTAATGTAATGGCAATATTTTAGAAACCATGATGAGAACTACACAAAAAAAATTATGAAGTGATTTTTTTACACAGAGACTTAAAAAGAATTACATTTTTTACAGTACTTCATGGGAGTGTATGAAAATTATTTTTATTTGCTACTTACCTTTTAAGTATATTTTTTCTGACTTTTATGACTGGCTGTAATCACTAAGTCAACTGCATTGTTTTCAGTAGATACAATGAAATTAATACAAAAATATTCTAAAATGACACTATCAAATGAGGCCAATTCATCACTGTCCAATACGAGGTAGATACCATTAGATTGCTTTTTACTTTCAGAATAATTGGAATTTTCTTTCCACAACCACAATCTTCTTGGAGCAATAATGACATCTCAAAGCCAAAAAAGCTGATTCACTTTTTTTGAAACTTAATTTCAAGAGAATGTGCAGATTAGATGAGTGATTTTCCTCCAGAGATTAATTTTCAGAGTGGCAAAGAGAGAGAAAGACCCGGCTGATAGCAAACACTTCATTGTCTGCCAAGTGCAAAAGAAAAAAATATATATCTTTCAAGATCTTCTGAGTGTAGTTTTCCATTGTTCACCCTGCCTTCATGAGAAAACAGAAATTCTTTGTGGCAATGTAAAACAGTGCAGATATAAGCATGCGCAGAAAGAGCCACTAAATTAATATCTAAATAAATTGGTATAGTGTATGTAATGTTCAAACTTCATACAACCAAAACACAGAAGAGAATGCAATAATTAAAGATTACGTTACTTCTGGTATAGAAGTAACATTTCCCAGATATAAGCAGGGCATATAAACTGATGGCTCCATACTGACACAGAAAACTGGTTTCCATTATCATGGATTAAAAAAAAATAATCTTCTGAAGTCTAACAGTAAGACAGTCTTGCGGGCACAAGCAGTCAGCCTATCTGGAACTAAGAACTCATCTCAATTGGCACTGATGTTAGAGCAGGCTCATAAGACGTGATGGAAAAGAGAAATATTTGTCCAAGCTGTAGGTCATAAAAGCAACAGTTTACACGATCTGAAAAGTAACAGGACAACTCAGGGAGCAGTACACACATGCATAACCTGACAGAGATTTAACAAGGTGCCTCCCACTGTCGTGTAATGCAGAAAACAGAACATTCGTGACACGACGATTTAAAAGAGGACAGGATACGCTTCCTGATTTTCAGAACCTATTCCATCACAAACTTCGCAAATCATGAAGCATTAAAAACCTAAGTGTAGGTTTATCATCTGGAAAATGATGTGAGAGAGAATCTTCTGCCAAAAGGTAAACGTTCTGTTATGCCTATTACATGAACGTTCTGTAAAACTTAGGTGTTATTATCCTGCCACGCACTGCAAAAAGAACTTGTTTTTTAGTACATCTGCCAAGGTTTTACCTTCCAATTCAACAGCTGAGATCGTTCGTAAAAGAATTTTCCAAACTTGTTAGTGAATTTGAGTCAACAGTTTTATAAAAGTATCTGAACCCTGAAAAGCAAATGTGTTTGGACGTACTCAACTTAATAGAGCCTCAAGCGACCCAGTAAATTTTGTTCATTACACACACTGAAATAGTTTACGTAAATCACTTAATCCCAACAAATTTTATGTCAAGCACAATTTGTTTTGTACTCGTGTGAGACATCTAGTCAGCAGAAGCTCAAGTAGGATGTAATAGAAAGAACAGTGTACGTTAGTGATGGCCACTGATAATCCCATAATACACTCAACAAGCCTATTTCTTAATCCAAGAGATGCCTACGGACCAGTAAGACAACAGGTACCCTTCTTTTCAGTGTGTGCAGGTACATTCATCCCACAAACCTATAGTGACACTGCACGGGCAGAGGGGGGTGTCCTGTTTCACATCAAAACAAACCTCCACACTCCTACAGGCATTGTTTCAGCTGATGTTTTTTTTTCTCCTCAGTAAACCAGAAAGACAGAGAAGGACAAGCAGCTGACACTGCCACGGATTATCAAAAATCATGCTGAAGACCTGTTTTTCTATTCCTCACACCTAAGGATCATGATCTTTGCAGTTAGCTCATGGTTTCTCAGCAGTATAAGCAGAATGAGTTGATTTTTTTCTTTCTCAGGATTGCCCCTGCTGTGAGAAAGGTAACAGTTCAGTTAAGGCTGTCATGAAGACAGTTCTAATTTGTCTCAATAAAATAAGCACAACTTTTTTTTTTCCCTCTAATTCTGTAATCCTTATAGTTTGCAAATCAGTACATACAAGAGAGGTCAGTTAACACACTGAGTTACTAACTAAGTCCCACTGGGAGATACTGCTGAGATGAACTGTTTACCTACTGGGCAGTCATGCTGATGCACATGGTTTTGTCTGCATGTGCCCTTTTTACGCTTGCATTCAGATACATATTGCAAACCTGGCAAGAAAATTAGATGTCCCATGAGCCTTCATATTTGTCCCCTAGGGTCCATGTACTCTGAATGGACTAGATGGATGGTCCATCTGGTCTGGAATTCTTTATCAATTAAGAATCTAGAGATTAACGAGGAAGGGGGAACACTTCTTCCATAAGGAAAGCAAAGCAAAAGCACAAAACACTTCTAAAAAAAACCCACATGGCTAACTGGAAAGAGCAGCGTCTTCCAGATAGTCACTCAGCTGCACTAGGTAGAAGCACATACTTTGTTTGCTATATTTCTGCATGTTCCCATGCAGGCTTACAACAGGTTTGATAGTCTGACAGAAAATAAGGACAGACAATTGTCCGTTCGAGCCTCTGTACTCCCTTTTTTCAAGCAGATTAATTACAGTCCATAAACTGTAATACTGTTAGTATAGCAGCACTTCAGAGAATGGATGATTAAAAATACCTACACATTCTAGAAAAAATTGATATTGTTTTTTTTAATCCAGTACAAATATATAATAAATTCTAAAGGCAGACAACGAGAGGTTCGAAAGACATCTGTGAAATTGGACAATATAAAATAAAAGAAACACGCACAGTTAAAATACACCATCTACTTGGATAACTTCTTGAAAAAACACGAAGAGAAAAACCTCAGTATTCATACTAACATCATTATCACAGTTTCAGTACGCTTACAGACAAGATGACTGAACTTAAAAAAAAAGAGAGATGGAAAAACAAGAATCAAAATAATTTGTTTTTGTTTCTTCGTCTCAGGAATGAAATAAAACTGAAGGGAAATGAAAAAGCAAAGGATTTACTGACTTGGTGGGAGTCAGGGCACGTGACATTAACCCATGAATTACAGCACCGCCTCCAAGAGGTTACTTGTGTTCTCCACATATTTTGTCCTCACAGAACAATATTAAAAAAATCGTTTAAAAAATAATTTGTAAGTCTAAGCATGATAAGTGATGGAGATAAAGGGATAGCGAGAAGGCCAGGCATACAGTAGCTTTAGCACTGAGCATTTAACAATTTATTTTGCACGTAGGTGAAGCATTGTACATTTAAAGTATCCAAAGATTGCGTTTGATATAATAACACAAAGAACAGAAATTCTCATGCATCGTGAGTATAAGAATTCTATAAATTCTTGTGATTAGGAAGATATAAGGCCCAGAAGACACTAATTTGACTTAATCCATTCATTTTCACACTTATTCTCTGAGACACTGGACAAGCTGTAAGAGTAGATGGACAGATAGCCTACTGTAAAGCTGGGAGCCTTAAGCTGCTACATAAATTCAATTTGAAACTGTCCTGATATTTTGTTCTTACCAATTACTCATTCTTTTTAAAATGGAGTATCAGGTTTTTTTTTTGATTCCTAGAGAGAATTATATTTGAGGTCATATGAATATCAGAAAACTACAAGTTAATTAACGTTGGCATTTTGATAAAAGTTCATCATAAGAAAAGAAAATCTGAAGAAAAAAAAAACCCGCAAAAAAACAACAAACCACTTCATGATACTGGAAGTAATTTAAAGAATGTGGAAGATGCAGAAACCCCTGGGACAACTAAAGCTATCAAAATACAGATTTTGAAATTAAAAAAATTATATTGCGCACCATATTTCAACCCCACTGCCGAGGTGAAACCATTACCTGGCTTTAATGCTGATACATATCATCAGTTTCAATTAACTAAAAACCACTCTGAGTTTATTATGAGCAAAAAATGCATTTTGCCGTAAACACCTCTGTTACTCAGAAATAGTGCTGTGAAGACACGAGTAAGCTTCCTGTAAATGGTATTTAAATCATAATGTACAATAACTAGAACCACAGATAAAAACAGGCTAGAAATACGTTGGTGGTTTCCAACTTGTCCCTTTCCTACAGTTCACCTCTTACGTCCCTGTTACAAACAGTTTTACACAGAAATCTGCAGAAAGGCGCTTTATTCCCTGTACATCTCCATGATGACTCTTCACATTATCAAAACTTGTACTTACAATGAAATTTTGGGATGAATTTCTAGACTTTAAAGACTATCAACATTATAACAAACAATTTAATGTGCTGGAGGTTTCCTCTCTGACAGAGGCAATAATTCTCCTGGCTTTGGATGGGCTTCTGTTTACTCAATAATTCACTTGTGACAGACAAGCATATTACAGTTCGAGAAAATGCATTAGGATGGTGATTCATCTGTAACACCTGCACTTACAGAGCACTTATTTCTCAAGATAAAGAAAAAAGCAGAATTAGAATCACAGAGTATCCCAGGGATATTTCATGGGATCAGCAAGGATGGTCACATCCAACACTTATCTACACAAAGGGCCACCCAAAATTCAAACCCCATGTCTGAAAGCATTGTCCAAATGCTCCTCAAACTCCAGCAGACTGGGGCTGGGACCACTTAGCAAAACTGTCTGACAGTGTAAGCTGTTTTTTGGTTTTTGTTTGTTTTTACCATCAAGGGAAGGGCTAAAGTGGTTTGTTTGAGTTAGATACCATTTTCTCTTTCCTATACAACTCTTACATAAATCCTGCGGTAGTAAACTCAGCTTGATGTCAATCCTCTGTATTTATTGACATTTTACTGCCTGAAGACTTAGAGTACATCTCAGTTGTTTTGGTGTGTTTTGTTTTTTTTTTTCCTGATGGAAAGTAGGTAGCTGACATTCTTTTCTGAAGTGCAGATATATTTAATGAGACTAATAATTGACTCTTCATATATTTGTTACGGATATTGGCTACATGCGACATTGTATCATGTTTAAAAGTTTATTAGTATTTTATTTAATAATGTGAAGAGACTTAGCAGGAGAAAAATTGTTAACCAAACAGATAATGGTATTGTCAAGCAGGGCTTGTTGAATTTTTTCTACCAGTCTCTCAACTTCTAAGATGTAAAGAATATTACACTGTGTTTTATGAATATGTTGGAGACACGTGCACAGAAAATTAATTTGACTTTGCCTGCTTGGACCTGAGAACTCACATTTCCACCATTTGCTTAATACAACACAATACCTTTGTAATATGAATGATAGATCTTTGCTAGCAAGCCAGGTTATGACGGAAAGCAACAAAGTGTACGAATGCACAACACTCATTCTTAAGTTGTTAGTTGTGGTGTTTCATCTGAAGGCAGTAGGGCAAGGACACATTAAATCAGCTCAGGTTCTGGCCCGATATGGACAGTGAAACCCTGCTCTTATAAAGAGCACTGAGGAAATGCTTGCAGCTCCCACAACAATGCTGGCGAACCTAAAGAGCGTGTACCACATGTCAGTTTGGTTCCTCATTTCTCTTGTTTTGTTGCTATTTTATATTGATAGAGGAAATTCTAATTCTAGTCTTCTCTTTCTCTGAATAATAAATGAGATACTTGCAAATTACCTCATTTGAGCGGCTCCTGCTTACAACTGTCACATGTGATATCCTGCTACTTCTTCCACTTTGATGCCTTACATCATGTTTCACATTGACAGAAATTAAATGCAATGGTGAGAAATTGCAAAGCAAGAGGGAGAATTTATTTCTCCCGTATTTATCACTTGATTCAGAAACATGGACAGAAATCAACACATTTAAATGAATGTCAAGCTTTTCATCTCTGCAGTACAGTGCAAATAACATCTGAGTATGTGGCTGCACTGTGTGAGAAGACATACCAAAATATTTTGATGTATTCAATAAGCTGCTGAACAAGTCTAAAATACTAAAGGAATTGACAAGCTGTAAGTAAGAGACATGTCAGCATGGTGGGGGGGTGAACTGAGAAATGCAGGAAAGGGATCAACTCTTGCCTCTGTTTTGTTTCTGTAAAGAAGGAACAGAACACGAACATGAGCTAAGAAGTGACATTTCGTTTCACACACCAAAACCTTATCTCAAGTTTGGCACAGCCAACCAGCCTCTATTATCAACAAGAATGTAACAGTGTTACAGAAAAATACTATTTCTTTTAAAGGACAAACCAGTGTAGCTATTGAGCCAGAAGGATGAACCTCCCTATTCTCTACAAACTGCCTAACTCCAATTGTCTGCTTGGTTGCTAAATGCTCACTTACACATTTACTGAAGACACTGCCCTTCAGAGTCTTACATGGTAGCATCCCTTTTACATCAGATCCTGTTTGTCCCTCCAGGTATTTATTTCTGTAAATACACATATACGCTTTTATAAAAGAAATGTCAAAGGTGTTGCAAGAGAACAGTGATTTACTTGATATGCTCAAAATGTCACTACTACTCCTGCAGTAATACGAAGTATCAAACATCAAGTTTTAGCTGCATTTTGTTTTTTTTTAATTAAACACTTCGTTGATTTTCAGATGCCTTTAAAGTCATTATCATTTTCTTTAAAGACTACCTCCTTTGATTTAAGCTGCTGCAAAGAAATTTCAGTTTGACTTGTCAACAAATAACTCTTTCTCAACTATTTGAAGTAAAATGTTTATCCTAACAAAAAAAGTAGTACACAAGACTCTCCTGTCCTCTGACAGCAAAATACGAATATTTTTTTTTTCTTAAAGAAAGCAAGGGAAGCTAGTTTAAAAAACTGGGGAGGGAGAGAGAAAAAAGTAAGATGGAAATATGAAATCTATGCTTTAGTGACCCCGATGCAGTCCAAATTGACATCAGTGCAGTCAGTTTGGCAGCCATCTGGTAAGCTGAGCCCTTGGTGTCTGGTGTTAACAGTGGCAGCGAGCTGAATTCCTCAGCTCACCCAGAGCACACTTGGTGTCACTGGCCCTCCTCTGCTTATGCATAACAAGCACCCTTTCTTCTTTCCCTTTGGCTATTTTAACCCAAGGTCATCTTTAGTCAGTGTATTTTTAATCTGATGAAATTTTTTTTTCTATCTAACAGAGGCTGCCATCTCTTCCAGACCTCCTTTCCCAGCACTTCTGCCTTCTAAATCAACAGTATGCTCTTCATTCCCAATCAGCTCCTCTTTCCTAATTTCCTTGTGTTTCTGAACTTACTGGATTCATTCATCTCTGCCAAACCTCCACCCTTGCACCACTACTGCTCACCTGCTATATTAATTCCTGCCATCCTGTATCAGTGCTATTTGAAATCAGTAATGTGAAACATTTTCTAAGCCCCGTTTGCAGTAATGCAAATGGTTTTACATTGCCTGGCTAAACCACAGCGGAGATTGGATAAATAGAGCTTTTAAAATGGAGTAAAAACTAAAAGGGGAGGGCAAATACTCACCTCTAAAAAGAAGCAAGCATACGATAACCATTTCAAATTGATTTGGGGATGTATGTGAAAATATTCAAATTATTAGCTTAGTGCAGAGCATCAATAACAGAACGCAAACAAGGAATGAGTTTGTAGTGGAAAATGGAAAGAACAAAAATCAATTACAGTGTAATGTATCAGTATTATGCAAGGCAGCCTTATATTCCACCTGAAGCACCCAAGAAAATATTAAGCAATATATTATAGAAATATATTGAGTTACAGGACCAGAAAACCAGAGAATTATTGAAACATTTCAGCTACTCCATAAATTACAGAGTTCATCTGACTTACAAGTGTATTTGGAAGGAGGGGAGTAAGCTCACATTAGGTCTAGGCAATACTAAAACATACTGTAATTTTTACTGAATTTTAAAAGCATTTGCTGTTTCTCACGGATTTCCTATCAGCAACCATTTATGACTACTGCTCAGCTGATGGAGTAACTCCTAATTCTTTTCTTAGTCTTCAAGTAGTCAATATGAATAATCATATACCCTCAAACGTGTTTGCATATGCATATGGAACTGCGGGATAACAGATCAAATATTTGCAGTTGCCCACACACAGTTATACTTGCAACAGCCTGATTAAGAAAGATCAACCTAAAGCAAACAAATGTAGCATCTCTTCTGAAGACATGTGTGTTGGAAAAATAACTCAATTTACGTAGTATTACATTTGTTCCTAGAATCTCAGCCAAAAAGGGGGATTTTTACCAAGACAAAGGCAGCAGTTGTTACTCGCTCACACACCGCTTGATGTTCTGAGCTCCCCTTCCCTTATACTACCGTCTCAGTATCAAGCTCAGATACAGGGCAACAAACACGAAGGCAATACAGTATTCATTGAAAGTGCCATAAATTTCTCATTGAAAGACTGCTTCACATACAATAAATACGCAACTTCAACATCTGTAGGCAAAAAAATATCTAGTCTCTCCAAAAACAATTTTTAATCCTTCTATCAGTGCATTTTCCACAGCTAATAACAAGTAGCTTGTGTATGGCAGCCCATCAAAAAATCTCTGAGGTACACACAGCACTGCACAGTGAGTACAAGTAATCACTGATAGTATTCAAAGCTGTAGAACAAGTCCTGCATAAGCTGCTGTGATTTTAACAGCCTGAGCACATTTCAATAGGTAAAATGCACTGATTAAACACATATAAAGCTACTAGTAAGAAAATACATAATTCTATGCAAAATAATCAATTACAGTTTATAATAGGGAGCCACTGCCAAATTTCTTTTGTCTCAGCATCCCCGCAGCCATTTGATACTGTGCTCCTTGCTCCCAAGAACACAAGCTGCATGCTGCCTTCAGGGATTAATGCAAATTACAGCAATGAATAAATGAAACACCAAATCCCAGCTTTGCCTAAATATGACAAATAATCAATATATCTGCATTCACTTTTGAACACAGACGAGCAGGAAAACCATATCCTGAGCTTACACAAGAACTTGGCTGAAGAGAAGCATGATAGCCTGAGCTTATGCAAGAATAAATATTGCCAGAACTATCCATGGCTCCTATTTATTTTCCCCTTCATCGCCTTGTCAGGATTTCTTTTTCCAGCTGGAGCAAGGACTTGAGACATGATATATTGTCTAGCTTACATGAACATGGCTCAGGTTATACACTGCTCCTGTGGTCTCTCATGACAGATAATCCTCCTGCAAGGCCAAATAATGAACCATTACATTTCACTTTGCTCTTTACGAGTCAATAGAATTCATAAATTTGAAACAAGCAACTCTTAGAAGAGTGAAGCAAAGCTAACTCAGCAGAAGTGAGCTGTAATACAGCTGTCTGCAGTATGCACTTGTAGTCCTTTACCCAGGTCACTGAAATCTTCTTTGCCTCAAAACTGCCACTGAAGCCAAAGTAACTGAAACAGGGACCTTCCAAGTAGTGTCGCAAAGAGGAACTTCAATTTTAATATTTGCACAGAAATCCAATTCCCAGCCCCATGTGCCTGATAGAGCTAATGCAGCTTTGGCTTACAGCAAGCAACACAAACACAATTGGAGGGACTAAGATTAGCGCCCTTATGCACAAAACTTCCTCGAAACAAGCACTCTGCCAAGTGTCAACAAGGAAGACTGGATCCATCACTTCCAAGTTAGATGAGCATTATTTGCAGTTCATCATTAGAGCTGCTAGCAAGACTCCTTAGTGTGAGTACCAGCACAGCGAATGCCTCTCAGCCGTGGCACATACGTCTCCCAGTAAGCCAGATGGAAAAGACAATGGAGCATGAAGATCTGTAAGCCTGAAATGCATTCCGATGCTTAGTTATTATATTCAATGCACTTCCTTTATTTTCAAATTTGGACTTATTTTTGAAGACATGAAAAAAACAACTATAAAAATTATACGGTTCTCTCTAGCTTTTTATGTGCAAAATTGCATTAAAAATGCAAACAAGACACACAAACCTGGGCATGTCTGACCACACCTGGAGATTCTTCCCTCATTCAATCCTGATGATTGTAATTAAGCATAATTACACAATTCAGAACTGAATTCCATACTTTAAAGCCATTCTTCATCCTGAACTGAAAGCAATATTTTCCATCCTTACAGATAAAGATAGCAGACATAAATTTAAGCACAAAGCATCCTCACAAATATTGGATTGATAGCAGCACCTGCAATTGCTCACACTATCACTTGGCCGTTTTCACTTCAAAGGTGTACATGTATCCAGTAGATCCATAAAGATGGAATGCACCACTCCATTTCCTAGCTAAAACCAAAAAGGCCAGGCCTTTCTGATCTTTTATCAGCTTCCATTTTAAAGGAAACTGTTTCACAGGGTGCTCAAATAGTAATGTCGCTTACTTATTTCCACAGAAACTAAAGCAGATACAAAAAGCACAATCTGAGAGAGCAAATTCTCGAGTATAAAATACTATTTTTTAACATAGTTACCACCATCAGCTATGCATTTTCACTAGCAATGAGCAAGAGCCTGTGTGCCGTGCTTGTAAATATCTGCTCCAGCGGAGGTGACTGACCGTCATCAGGACAATATCGTGACAAAGAGAAGGAAAGAAAAAGAGAAGCAGCAAATTATTTTCATTAGCATTCCTTCTACATGAGCTCTTCAACCATCACGAGCCACCTCAGAACTGGATCAAATCAGAAGGCGTAATTTAACTTCTTTCTAAAACTGCATTTTGTTGCTCTGCAGCACAGAACTATTTTTAGCTGGTCATCATCAACACATCTATCCTTTGCATGCTGTAAAGGGCCCATAACTGCTTTGTTTTCTATCTGGTATGTTCTTAACACATCTATCTGCAACAGCATCTTGAAACTACTGCTGGCAAAGATGTGCCACAGGAGCACGACGAATAGATTCGAGAACAAACTCACTGAAGTCATTGCAAGTCTAAAATGAAACGTTAGCCAAACATTCTGGTGATTCTCGACACCTTTGTGTGACTGTGAGCACTGCTCATCGCTTTAGGTAGAAAGCTGCTTTTAAGCATTGCCCAAGATGTTGCTTATTAAATACCGGTAGTTAATTGTTAACTTCATTCAGGAAAAGATAAGGCCTGGAGCTGCATATGTTGAAGTGTGTGTCAGTAACCAGCTAAAATGACTGAGCAATAGCTGGACACACACAGAGGTCCTCCAAAACCTTTACAAGCAATATATTATTCACTGGGTATCTCACAATTATATCAAGTTTTCTTCTAACATTTAAAATTTTGACATGCTTGTATAAATAACCCCCTGTCCACCATGTGGAACGTGCTTTGTAGAGTTAGGAATCCAGCAAGAGACCTGCAAACCATTGCTACAACCAGCTGGACCACCACATTTTCTTATTCTCTTTTCAAGAACTGAATTACCTAGACTAGTATATACCAAAATAATACATTTTCTCTCCACAATCCATACATTTACAGATTTACCTTTCAAAGAGTATATTAGACATAGCTGTATCACACCATTTATTTATCTTTTTTCCATTAGTCAGACAGAAGCAGCTCAGTTCAGGTTTAAACGTTACCTTCCCCAGCTGTTACTCCTTTTAAATCAAGTATTCACACTGAAGAAATTTCTCTTAGACTGTTTGATGTTGCAGTGTTCTCAACATGAAATGGCACATTGGTCTTAGCCCATTACATTTCTGTTACATATAACAAAGAAGAACAAATGCAAAACAAAATGCTATACTTTAGAATTAGACTTGTCGTCTAATTCTAGATTGAAGATGACTTGACATGAAATTGTGCAAAAGTGTCAATGGCAGTGAAGCAGTTCAAGGAAATAAAGCTACTTTCACTAGATAGAAAGACATATCCCACATATATGCTAAAAATATATAGATACACATGCTATATACATAGAGAAAGGAAAAATGGGAAACTGAAGATCTTACAAGTGCATGCGATACTAGGAAAGAAGCTTACCTGTTTCTTCTCAAGCCTTTACACAGACTTTTTAAATATGGAATACAATCTGATTTATTAATGATACAGAGCTTTATTTTTTAAGACAAGGGAAGAAGTTCTTCCTACTGCCTCTCCAAATAGAGAACACACTAACCGATAGGTTTAATTTCCCTTTGGGCTGGTAGTTTCTAAACATTGCAGTGATTTTGCTTCAATGCGAACAGATACTACAATTTTTTTTCCCTCTTACGGCAAGTGACTTACCTGTTTCTTTAGATGTCACTGACATGTCCCAGGTTAACTTCAAGTGTACCTAACCAGCACGAGTTAGTAACATGAATGCATATGTAGAAAAGACACGTGCAAAATACTGATTAGATACTTGGTGAAGTGATTAAACATCCCCTCAAATTAAACAATGCAGATCCTTATCAGCTTTCTGACAGGTCAGCAGAATCAGGAGCGTTTGGACAAATACAGAGCAGTTTTATCTGGTGTTGAGCGTAGGATTACAAGGGAAATTGTACCAACACTTCCAAAGTAAACTTACAGCTTATGGTATTGACTCCTCCAGATCTATTTGGATTTGCTTGCTTACTCAGTATCTTGGAAACTGGATCAAGAATCATCTTAGATAAAAGATAGTCAGTGAAAACTATTTATAAAAAGGAATAGCAGTGAATGGCTAAAGCCAGTGAGGATTTCTAAAACTACACTACAGCTTCAAGAATTTACTTATTCCCAATAAGCTTGTTTTCTTGCCCATATTTCTACTTAAATATAGTCTCAGTCAATTTCATAGAATGATAGAATGGTTTGGGTTGGAAGGGACCTTTAAGACCATCTGGTTCCAACCCCCTGCTATAGGCAAGGACACCTCCCTCTAGACCAGGCTGCTTACAGTCTCATCCAGCCTGTCCCTGAATGCTTCCATTTCTACCTGCTGCCTTCTTAGCTCCAGTTCCCCTTAGTTGTTTCCCTGAAGTTTTGTTTGTTCAAGTATCTGACATGTAAACTTCTTGAACACTGTTGGTGCTTATTATTCCATGAGACAGTAGAGAATGTTACTTACTGTCTAAATTATGAAGCATGAACCACATTCTTGAAGACAAATCAAAACGCAAGATGTTCAGAGAGACATGATCAAAATAGGATGCAGAACTCAGAATAAAAAACAAACCAATAAGCAATAGCCTGGTTTTCAACTCAATAACCTAATGAGCATTATTTTTCATTATAACTTCCAAATATTTGGTCCCACAGTGTCAAATTTAATGTGATGAATAAGAACACATGTGAATACAAATGTTTCATAAATACTCAGTCAAGTAAAGATACTTTCCAGATTTGCAAGAAATTTCATGAATAATCTCACTCATTTTAGAGCAAAATAGTTGATTCAATTAAATAAAAACAAGGACTACTATGCTTTTCTAACTAGATATACTCCAATACTAAATACATTAAAATGCAGATAAAGTCAGGTAGCTCCTTCAGGATTAAAGCTATTTTATTTCCTATTGTCCACACTTAGTTTTATAGTTTCAGGATTAAAGCAAAGTTGTGTACTTCATATTTAGTGGTACAATCTAGAGGTTTGTCTTAAAAGTAAGAGATTTCTGTTCCAAGTACATCTTTTACAAGTTGTTATAGCTTCTTTTCACTTCTATTTTGGTAATCAGCTATTAAATCATTTCAATCAATGTCTTCCTAGAAAGAATTTCGTAAAATAAAAGCAATTGGATAAAACCCCTCCATTGCTTCAGCAAAGCTGCTAGTCAGACCTCCCTTTAATTTGCCTTGTAAAGTTGAAGTTTTAAAAACCATGACTTCTTTTGTTGAACATCATGGCTTCTCTCACAGTCTACACTTCCTACAACTATCCAGAGGCTATCAGTTCCAAGTCTCCAATACCTCTAGTTGTTGGTTTTTTGGGTTTTTTTTTTTTGTGCTCTGCTTTATTTTCAGTCTAAAAAACACTAAGCAACCTTAATATGATGTCTCTCAAGGTTACAAAACTTTATTGCCACTTGAAAGATTTCATTTCTAAACTCTGATCAACAATATAATTAACAACTGTATGACTCCTCAAAGCCTTCCTCCTGCACTAAAGCTTCTTTAAAGCTTCTTCCTTCTTCTTTTTGACTCAGTACACCATTTCAGGGACTATTCTCTTTCATATTATAGAGCAATTTTACCTTCAAACTCTACTCCAGTACTCACAATTACTTAAAATCTAGGAGTTGAGATTGTAAGCTATAACTCCATATCTCCTTGGAATAGTATTCCTCCACATCAAGTTAAAAGAAACCAATCACACGCTGTCTATTCAGAAGTTTTTTTCAACCCCTTGAAGAGGAGTTAGCTAGAGAAATCTTTACAGCTCGAATTAATGGTGACACTTTTTCTGTGAGATGACCCAAAAGTACTGTAACACAGCCCATACTGACAGCACAGAAGTCTCTTATTATGAGAGCCCCAGGAGCTGCTGGTAGCAGTCCTGCTGGAGTCCAGGACATCACAAGCACACCTGGAGCTGCCCTTTGTGCCACTGCTCATTCACCCATCATTAGATACAAAGAAAAAAAATTACATCAGCCTTCTACACACATAAGAATAAGTCTTACGACTGTTTCCACATCAGAGTGTAAACTAAGACTGGTGGTATTCCTTCCAACTTCCTCCTAGCAATAGCAGGAGAAAGGTGAGTGTGGTCTACATTTTCGCTTATGGAAAGATGGGTTTTATTTCTATTTATAAGAAAACTGGACCAAGATGGGCAACATGGAGTTACACACTGCAGTATTTATGTCATGAAAAGTCAGATGATTTCTCCATGAAAACCTTCATGGTCCCTTGAAGTACTTTCTGCACATCGCAGATTGCCTCATTTCTTCCTTCCTGCTCTGCCACCTCCATGACATCCATTCCACTAATCCCAGCCTTGAGCTATGTGCCAGCATTTGCACGTACAAATTGATCTGCTGTAACCTTTTCTTGTTTGGCTGCACCCATGTTGAGTTTTCTGCTTAGAAGCTGGAAGCAGGAGGCAAAACAAAACAGCACATGCAAATCTAAGAGAAGTGATTCTAAAGGACAAGGACAGTTGAGAAAATGCACAGATGACAGATTCCCAATGGTTTGAGCACACGTGCATGCATTCCTTTCTGATTTCCATCATTTACATCGTCCTTAACACTACGCAAGTTTGCATCACTGAAGCAAAGAGGCTGTCTTGATGTAAAATTAGTCCCAGAATAAATGCTCTATTTTAATGAAGGGGGCTCAGAAGGTTGAAAAACCTTCTCTTTGCCATTTGATAGGAGTCCATCAAGCATTTCTTTATACTGCGAAGTACAAATTCCCTCCTGCAATAGTCCACATAGAAAATAAATCACAGCAGTTTTCTTAAGCTCTCATCATTTGAAAACCAAAATCACCTTTATGCTCTTTGCAAAGCGTAAACATTACGTTTCCTAAAAGCAATGTGCACTTTCATTGCTTTTTTTTATATACAGTAATTTTATTAAGGGGATTTCATTTTCAAAAGAAATTGAACCAAGCAATTTAAAAGTACTCAGAGGAATAACGAGCAGTAGTGAATTTTGGTGGATGAGGGAGTTATTTCCTACTTATTTTTCTATTACGTGTTCAATTTGGAAATACGTGAATAAATGATCAAGTAGGAAAGAGCCACATAATCAGCACCGTAAAGAGAGAAAAAGAAACAGTACATGATACCACAGATCTGTTAATAACCATTTTGATAAGATGATCAGAACAGACTTGAAACTGCATGATTAAAAAAAACCTATTTAATACGTGGGAGAAAACACATTTGAAACCTCGAAGAAGCCTACTCCAGAGAGAACATTTGAAGTAAAAAGGAAAAAATGATAAAACTTAATTGTTTGTTACCAGTGGTGTCCTCAATTGTAAATTCAACAAGAGTCGTGAAACTGGAATGATATCCATAACTACCCTACACAAAGAAGTGGTGCAAGGACTGAGGCACAGAATAAACAATGCATGAATGAACAAACATAGATAAGCACAAGATGGTGAATTCACATTCATAATAATAACACACCATAATGTATCACAGGAGAATTGTGGAAACGCAAATTGTTTGTTCGGGTCTTTTGAGGGGGTTGTTTTTGTTGTGTTTGTTTTTGTTTTTTTTTTCCTTTAAGAGTTAAGAGCAGAGCAAAGAGATTAAAAAGAGTTCTGCTAAGGATCAGGATCACTGACTGCAGAGGCATTGCATGTGGATCAGAAGAGGAGGCACTCACAGACCAATGCCCTCAGAAAAAGTAAATAAAATGTGAAATTAAGAAGTCAAAGAACAGACTACTTGCTCTGTTTCATGAGATCAGTTTTTAGATGGAAGTAGACTGAAAAATGATTTAATGTATTTGGCAGTAAAGACGTTATCTAAAACAGCAATAACAACAGCACAACTACAAATACTGACTGCATGCCTTTGTTGTAGCACTTGCTGAGGGAATATTTGTAAAGGTTGAACACACAGGATCTAAGCGGCGCGTAAAAAAGAAATGAAATTAAAGTAATGATCCCACTACTGTTCCGTACAAAACAAAAGCTAAGAAAAGTTTGGAGGCTTGCAAGAGAGAGAATAACATTGGCGATACACATATAAAAGCAGCAAAGGACGATTTCATCATTCTCTGAATCTTATCTGATCAACCACAAAAAGTAGCAAAACAATTAGAGAATCAAGCATCTAAAGAGACACAAAGAGGAACACAATAGCTTCTTAATGTTTCTACCACAAACTCTTCTGAGAAGATTTCACTTCTCAAAAGAATTATAAGCAATGAATAAAATGGAAAACATATTCATTGTGCTACAGTCAAGGAACTTTAAAGACTTAAAAAGTGCTACCAGACTAATTTACTCTGGAACTATGAGCATCCATGAAAATTGCTATTTAGTGCTACTCCAATCTTGTAATTTCAGAGAGTACAAAGGAATTCAGTGGAAATCAAACTATATACTAAATTTGAAAGGGCTCCGAGCAACAGTAAAGAGAAATAAAACTAGGGAGAAGAAAGAATGCATAATTAACCTTTTAACCCTGATCCAAGCTTCACTCAAATCAACAAGAGTATTTTTGCTAGTCTTAATGAACTTGATATGATTTCATAACGTGATTTCCTAAGTTATAGGGGAAGACAGATATTAAGAAAGAAATATTCTGTGGGAAGAAAGAGTTTACAAAAAGAATAATGCTGTAATGCCTAAGTAGAGTTAATAGGTCAGCCTTACAAGTAGAGATGTTAAATTTTCAGAGGTGAAATTGGAGATTCATATACAGAAATAATGCTTGCAATAGTCTCAATTCTTGTACAAGTACCTTCTTGCTTCTTCAGTTGAAAGTAATAATGAGTTTCTGTACAGAAAGAGGAAGAAATATTTAGATAGAAAAATACATTTTTGAATCTAAGATTCATCAGCAACCCACTGAAATCTTCTCATGCGGCCTCTCAGAGTTCAGTATGGTTCCAATGACTTCTTAATGAGGTTGCAGGAAATTCCCACTTGAGTAGATCAGACCAGCACTATATATGCCAACATAACTGCATATTATCTTTTTACTTCTATATTCAGTTAAAGTTATGTCAAAATGACTCAAAAAAATAATTTGTTAAGTTATTGAACATACTGGAATTCTCATCTTTTAATTGTTCTAGGTAGAGAATTAGTGGAGAAGGAAATGTGCTCCTGTAGTTCGAGACAGAAGAGAACTCTAAGAAACCATGCTGATAACACGGCCACATCACTGCACGCACTGCACTACAGCAACTGTCTTGTTAAGGAAACAGGAGAAGAAGAAACATTATCTGCTCAATGTTTGTTTTCAATACGCATTAGCTTGTTGTTGACCTCTGACATCATAAGCCTGTTTAGAGTTGCAGCACAGGGCTTGTGTGTATTTACAAGTTTATCACTATAGATCTCATTAGGAAGGTGCTCAATTAACAAATACTCAGTAAAAAAAATATATTTAAAGAAAGATGCTTAGTATTTATTTTTTGCTTTTCATTTTCCTTGCTCTCTGTACTACAGCAACCACAGTATGTAATTAACAGTCAGGTAATTACAATGAATTCCAAGTGCTTTCACTGCCCTCCTTGCCCAACTCAGTGCAGACCTGCCTCACATAGCAATGCAAAATGACATGTTTTAGCACATGCATCTTGCTACGAAGGATTGTTGAACCCATCCTCCAGGCCCAACCTAGAGATTCAGAATATTTCCTCTTTTTTTTCCAATTTTTAAGCACAATACATCCCAAATGAGGACATAAACATGCAATTAATAAGTGAGCTACACTGTTACTCACAGTGAAGAGGTAAGCCCACAGTCATAATTCACTCCTAAGAAAGCTGCAGCTGCCACAAAGTCCAAGGCTTTCACCAAAGCCACATAGAACAGATTCTGCGTTTCTGAGAAGTCAACACCTCTGACTTTCTGAATTCTCTGCTGACAAAATGAAGTTGTAGCAGATACAAAAACTTTCCATTACTGTCATAGAAAAGCTTCTTCAGCTTTTTTCTTCCACAGAAGCTGCTTCTTCAATATAATAATCAGTTACATTAAAAATATGTGGAATAAATTATTTGCTTAGTGACTTCCTATGAGGGGTCTTACTAAGCATAGCACGTTGCATTTCAAAAGTCATCTTTGACTGCATACTAGATAGCTCATACTTTTTTCAAACCCAAGTATAAACAATGAGTTACACTAAACTGTCTCTTAAAAATAAAAATAATGTTCTAAGAAGATGGGTGGAAGAGCACAACACAGGCTGCTAATCCCAAGGGCTACAGTCATCCCATTCCTGCACCCAAATCTGCCTCTAGTCTGATGAGGGATACACCCCAGACCTCCTCTTCCCTCACCTACACTCATTTCTGCATCTAAGAACTCAAGAATTATTAATGGTGATCTCTAAATGTAAGAGGTGACACGTCTGCAAAGCACATCTGACAACTTTACAATCACCCCTGCTGAGAAAAGCAGCTTTGGAACAGCCATCCTGGATATCTTCACAATGACTATTGTCCTGCACTGGCAGGCATTCAACTTCAAGTTGTGCTGTTATTTTATGTGAATTAATGTTTTAACTGAGATTATTTCTGACGTACAAATAAAACAGCAAGGAAGACAAGTTCAAGAAATACATGCAAATTTACTGACTGCGACCTTAATCTCTCTTCACAGCACTGTATGTCACTAGATAATTTTTTCTTTACTCTGGAGAATCCAGTGCCCCGTTACGCTGCATATAAGGCCCTGTAAATCCACAACAAACTTTCAGATAAGCGGGTGCAGCAACATCCATCAGGACTTTGTGCTCTCCAGTGTTTTCATGCAACTATACAGTACATCATGTTACTTAAAAGCTGAAATGGCTTGTCTGTTTCTACACAACTGTTAGAAATACACCATATGATATTTTTCAGAGATATATCTATTTTTCCAAATATTTTAAGTACTGTGCAAATTAACCGCTGTTAGAGGTTTTCTTGTTTGTTGTTGGAAAGGCAGTTGGACAGGAATTCTTGATCAGCAGAGTTTAACAACTTTCATGCAATTGGAAGTATTTTAGCTCCACATTTTCCAGCAATAGTAAAGGAGAAAGTTATTTGGCCAGTATTAAAAACACCTTTCACTCTCACAGATTTATATGCATATCCAATGCTCTCATTCATGTCTGAAGCCCAGTAATTCATACTCTATTAAGATCACAAATGTATTAGGACTTCCTCTTCAGTGAGACTTCAGGCATTTTTCTCCTCGTGTTCGAAACAGTATTTTCTCATAAAATTTTCTTAAGATGAGAAGCTATAATTTCTTCAGGTGCAGTAAATGCTAAATTAGCATGCCAGTAAGACGTTTGAATTTAAATTGATTATCTTTGATTTCCTTGAAGTACCAATTAACTGCCATTCTACCAACTAGAATTAGAAACAATTACATGCATGCAGACAGTCACGTAGCAGGGACCTATCTCCATTTACATAACAGAGGAATAATTGACTGCAGGCATGAAACACAATGCAAATGCTATAGTAAAGCAGTACTGTTGCTAATCCCACTACCCACTGTGCTATCCACTGTAATTCTTCCAGCACATTATCTCCTACAGTATAGAGGACTTGTAACACATTTACTGCACAACATCATCAAGTCAGGAATCGGCTCTGGGAAGTAAATAATTACTTGTCTTGTTCATTTTTATTAGCAGAGCTGCAGAAGTTAATGGGTTAAATCCTGTAGTTAGGTAGGCATGTTTTTAACTGCTCTGTCAAAATGATACAACTCCAGAGTATCTATGGAAAACTTAGCATTTGTGAACAATACTTCATACATACATAATTGTACTCCTAAAGGGAAATGTATCTTAGTAATAAATGCAGTGAGTAAATTAAGCCTTTTCTGCACAAAACACACCTACACAGCCATTCATTTTCATTCATTATACAAGTTTAGCATGCTCCAGTGCCACCAAAGCAGCAAGGCTGACTTCCCTGAACTGCTGTCTTCCTCCAGCCCCTTCATCAATAGTCTCCAGATTGAGGTTGGTCCTCACACCCAGCGTGCTGCCTGCTTTACTAACATAATGCTTGCACCGCGTGTTCTTTATTTCTCTTCCGTCTATTTTCACTGCTCCTCCTTTTCCTTTTCCATATGGAATGAGAGATAAATGCCAGTCAAAGTGAGCAGCATGCTAGGCGTGCTCAACAGGGGAATCTCCAGATTGCACTGCATGGCTGATCCCAGTCTTGGCTGCAGAACACCAGCCCCTTACAAATGCTAACCCAGCATTCAAAGATCCATTTCAATTAATTGAATCCTCACACTATTCAGTTTCTCAGAGACCAAAGACCTGCAGTTACTAACAGATCCAACATCTGAGCCAGCACTGTACAAAGCAGGCTTCTTTACTCTTAGATCCTAGATTTAGTTTTAGCAATCATCATGATTATTTTAGTATCAAATACTCTATAATCTACAGATATAACACAGGAAAACAAAAAAGCTGAATAGCAGCACTCAGAGCTGCGAGAATTACAACCGATAAATAGTTTCACGTTTGCTTCATAAGCAATTGGAAAGTAAGAGGGTTACTGTTGGCTTGCTGTTTTCTTCTAACTGATCTGCAGTCATTTAAGCAAGATTCATGTTCGCATTTCAATATTTAATAAAATGCATAGGATGCTAAGCGCATCACTCTGAAGATGCTGATTATATTACAGTAAAATGCTAACTTCCCAACTTGCTGTATTAATCAGTAAGGTTGCCTCAGTTGCACAACGATGATTAAATTTTCATTGCAGTTCACTATAAGTAAGATTAGCTATAAATATTTTAACAAAGATAATAAAAGAAAGATTGTTAATATTTTATTTATTGTAAAAAGCATTTTTAAAACACCTTTCAAAAATAAACTGTTTGAAAGATTATTTTTCCAGAAATGGATTTTTAAGAATCAATGAAAAATTTAGGGAGATGAAGTTCTTGGCCTGCGTGTCTGGCTTTTCATAGTACTCACAGAATGAGTTTTCTTACCTTCAGTGTTTTGAATGAGAACTGAAGCAAGGGACTCCTTTCAGAATCAAGATAGCAGTATGGATCTTATGTACCTGTAAGAAAGGAATAGAAACAGAACTTTTAAGCGTAAGGGTTAATTGTACCCATTTCGTTAATGAAGTACAAGGCCTGAAAGGTCAAATTTATTCTACTTCACATAAGACAGTGGAGTTGCCCTGGAAGATCACACAGGTAGCTAGGGAGAGCTTAACTCTCAGCAATTCCTCTTCAAGAACACAGAAGACAGCTCCAAAGTCAGGTTAGAAATTGTGTGTGCTGGAGTGGCCACGTTCCCAGTTGGACTACCCTAAACAGTGGTTCATGGCAATAGCAAAGTCTCTGCATAAGTCTGTCCTTTGAAGCTCAACTCAGATGCTGTTGTCTGCTGCTCTTATCACAGCAGTGACTAGCAGAAACATTACAGGAGCAAGAAGAGACTGAACAGTAAATGCCATGGGGAATACATGCCCATGATCATACTGTTGAGGAGCAAATTCCACACTTAGGTAACTTGACCAATTTGGACAGATATGAATATGTAGCAGAGAAAGATTAATTTCATATTTTCCTGACGTAATGAACTTGGGTTTGAGACTATATATGTAGAAGAGAAATATGACAAAGGATCAATTAAAAACAACATTCCTGTTAACGCAGTTTTGATGTGAGGTTTCAAAGAAAGCACTCTCAATGAGCCAAACACAATTTCTGCCACAGCACGACCAGCAGCTGGAATTGCATACACACAGGGACATCTCACACTTGACTTTGGAACTTCACCCTTGATTGTTTCCCATTAGAAGGAACTACTGATTACACCTGGTATGCCATTTCATCAAAACGCTACCAGTACAAGAGAGATCTGACATGGATTGTGCTACAGTTCCCTCGGCCTGAAAAAGTGCACATCAACTTAATCACCCAGTGTATTTTGTAACAAATGTACCAACATATATGTCAGAAATGCTTACAGAAAAAAAAAAAAGGGTTTTGCAAATAGATCAAACCTGCTCTAGATAACGTTTGAAAAATTAGCAGGCATTAGAACAGTAAGAGAAAATAGAACTGTACCCCAGAAGGATAAAAAAAAAACAAAAAACAAACTAAGGTAGAGCAGTACACACCTGGGGTACATCACCCCTAGCAGGACCTGGAACAGATGTTTGAAGTTTGCAGCAGCAACTGCTGTTCATGTACCAGTGCCTGGTGCAGCCAAGCCTGGCCAGATAATGCGTGCTAAAAAAGCATGCATAAATTAAGTAACGCACAAGGAGCACGACAACAAAATACTTTTATAATGCAGTCTGACACTGAATAACTTATTTCAGACTCAACCGTTTGGACAGCAGACCAGCGTTCTTGTTCGGAGAAAAAGGAATTAAAAAAAAAAAAGACAGTTATCAGCTGGAGTGCCCTGAGGAAGCAAATTTCAGTGTATGATTACACTGGGCAAACTGCATTACAGGGACTGGAAGGCTCATTGTTACTTTTTAAAAACGAGATTGTAAACATTTTAATGGGTTTTATTTTCTCTATTGATTGCATTCTGTTGCAAAATCCATCGTGTTTTACTTTTTTTAGATGCAAGTGGACAACAGCAATAAAAAGAAAAACTCCTTATCTACTTTTTCTTCTTGTACTCCTCCTCCCTTAGTAATTATCACAAATAAGTTTCAGAAGTGACATGCACTCCTTTCTTTCAATCATGATAAATTGTAGCTATGCACAAGGAGAAGAGATCTCTCTTGAACATACATTTCCACTAACTCTAACTGTTTTGCCTGGCTCGCTCCATCTGAAGAGCTGGTCTATTTTAATTTACGCTCACATTAACTGTGCCTGGGGTATTAGCCCCAGAGTGCTTTAGTTCTAGGATAATTCTAATTGCGTTAAGTCTCTCATTTGAGTAATTCCTGTAGGCAGCATTATCTCTTAAATCTAGCCTACGCTATCATGAAGGGCACATAGATTATTAAGTAAGGTAAGTAATTCCAGTATATAATATTAACACCCTTAGACCCTTCATAGGTAGCTTCAGCCTAGCTTGAATTCATTCCTCATTTAAAAGCTGAATTTAAAAGTGTCCCTAGGGCACAGAATGTGCAAGACAACTCAATACCATCTGCCGTATGCCATCTAAGATATTACTGCTCATATTGATACATGAAATGTAAGAATCAAGAACAAATACTTGTTTAAAGGCCCTATACAATCTGTTAGACTCTAGGAGGTGGGAAAATGTGCAAATGCCATCAGAGGTTATCGGTAGAGGTAGATTCAAAGGAACTGCACATTTTTATTTCACAAAAGCATAACTGCCTGAAATTCACTTTCATGTTTTGAAATGAAGAATGATTTACCTTAGCAGTAGCAAGTTTTTGTCCAGCAAATGTATTTCAGCACTTATTTCCATGATTAGAAAGATTTAAAGGCAACTCAGCAAATAGTTGTAGCAACTGTTGTCACCCCCCCACTCTTTCTCCTTTTTAAAAAAGTTTTTCCCTATGAAATACCCAGTTCATTCAACTACTATTCCAGTAAATATAAAATTGTCTTCAAAAAAAAAGAAACAACTCGTCACAATAGTTTGTAACAACTTCCCAGAGTGACACCTAATAGGCAGCATTTGGTTTTTCTTATCAAGTACTTACTTAATTCACCAAGCCAGGTTACTCCAATACTTCAGAATGCTTCCTTCATGTTTCTGTTTCCAACTCCTAGTAAAAAAATAAAAAATAAAACAAAAAAACAGTAAATCAAAAAGACGTAAGATGTTTGAGCTTTATCATAACTTGGTTAGAACTGAAGAGAGAAGTGACTGGATCTAACCTAGATTAATTAGTCAATTAGCATTGTACATAAAAAATGATTATGTATGTCAGATTCAAACAGAATGCAATTTTTCATTCTCTGAAACCTAAACAGAAGTGGCCCACGTTCGTACTATTCAGGCAGAACAACAATCTTAATATGCACCATGCATTTTGTGGTCTTTGCAAACACATCAATGAGATTTTGAAGTTCCAGAATTTTAGTGCTGCCCAAACTTTGCATTGCATCTCACCGCATGTTAAAGCCTTAAAGCACTGTAAAGCTCTTCGTCATAGTAACGCACCTGAAGCTCAGTTTTCCTCTAAAAATTAGTTGGCCTATTAGTAAGTTTAGATAAGGCAATGTGCAAAGGTCAGAATAAATTAACTAGGGGTTTTTTCTGCTTGTCCTGTTTTTATTTTTGCATGGTAATACAAAAAATAGTGCTGTAAGAATTCTCTTACGATGAAAAGCAGGAGTACATTCAAGGATTAGGGATGTATCATACATCAACACTGTGGATAGTTACTAATAGTATCTTAACAAAAAATACTTTAAACAGGGTATCAGGAATCATGTTTAAGGGTTGACTTTGAGAACTCATCTGTTCAAGATGCCTGGTTTTAACACTAGAGGTGTGACAGCTTAGGACGATTTTTGTCTTCCTGATCTGATACAATCATGAAGGACTGCAAACTGCTTCTGACTGTAGTGTGGAGATGAATAAACTTCACGCTTTCCTTAATGAAAATACATTAAGGAAAGGAATACAGCGTTGAGATTTTAATTGTTGCACAGAAGATAAAATGTACTTGGTTGTTTTACATGTGTCACATGCCAAGATAATCACAGCACAAAGAAGAAAGGTGTAACCAGTCTGGCAGATGTTTGCTGCATCTCAGTGCAGTACCATCTCCCCAGGCGCTGCCTGAGGCAACAATCAGCAGCAAAGACCAATGTGAACATCAGAAGGAGGAAAGTCACAAATGCAAATATTAATAGCCACAGCCAATCTCTTACCTTCAGACAGACCGGCTGAGCTAACTGACTACGCAAACCTTACTTACATCGCCTGCTCATTCTGCTCAGGCCCAAGGGTTACAATTCACGTCAAAGGAACACTGATCAAAATGAAGAACTTGGAGATTTTGCCACAAGCATTTATTTGATCTACAAATTGGCAATTCTTTTTAGCATAAGATAAAGTAGATTTCAGACATCCTACAGGAAGTATCAGAGCCCTTTTTAAAGCTCTTAAATATTATACCACTACTGAGTTTTGGTATTAAAAAAGAACCAGCACACTGGTTTAATCTCCAAGGCAATCATTCAGCTATTATTTAATATTAAGCCCTAAACCTACACACACGTATGTGACAAAACACAATTCAATTTAATGTGAAAAACTCTAACAAAAACATTACCAAATGGCCACGCTTACAGTAAGGTCCAGCAGAAATCAAGTAGTACGTGTTAAAAGAAGTACGTAAATGAATTAAGGGAATATTCTTAAATATATTTGGTCATCAACTAAACCCCAATTCCAGCCCCACTTCGGCACAACCTCAGAAACAGATGGTTATCTTTTCACCTCTAAAAAGAAGTGTTGTTTGATAATTCAATTTTCATCACCGACCATCTGTCTGATCATGATTAGCAGCAACAGAATCATTTACCTTAACATACTTGAGGAGAAATTAATCTTGGACGCTTTTGAGGAATTCGATCATCTTAGTTCACCTTGTAAGTAATGCACACTCCAAGGTCTTCATCCCTTCTGTCAAGCTATGAATCTTGGCTCAGATACTAACTGAAAAAAACATCTGTATTGAAATATTAAGTTTACTCTAAATATATGCACTTAGACCTGTAGCCACAAATCCATAGTTCCTAGTTTCTAAAAAAGTCAAGAATGTTAAGTGAAACCAGAATAACTCTGCAACAATAAGAAAAACAAAACCTGTCGATTTCAAAGCTATCAATTGAAAACTGCAGGCAAAGCTCAAAGCTGACCCTTCGACAATCACACTTCACGTAGGAAGGCTTCTCCCCTGCCCAACTGCTTCTCTGAAGCAAGCCTTGCTTTCAGCAGCTACAGCAAGGCTTTTATAGAGCATAAAATTATCCAGCAAGCACAGTCTAACTTCAAGTAGAAAAAAATCATTTTTCCTCAGTGGAAAACATAAAATGGTTTGGAAAAAAAGGTCCGTGTACTCTCTGTGAGGGCAAGGTCTTTTTCTTTTTAGTTCAGCAACTATTAGACTGCCTAAACTTAACAAAGACCAGAAGTCACATCTGTGGATCTACAGCAAAGATTTAACTTCTTCAGTTCTGAGGCTTGGCTGCTATTGCTGCAAGTAACATGCACTGATCCTCTCAGGACTCCGCTGCTTGGACTTTTCTTCCCATACATTATCCAGCCCTCTCCAGTCATCATTACATTCCTCTCCCTGCCTACTGAGCCCAGAAGTACCTCAGCTAGAACACGGTAGACAAGCAGTCTTCTTACCTCTCTTTCTAGACCGTAGCTTTCCATGTAACACATACAAGGCTGAAAAACTAATACGTTGTCCATTTATACCATCTGTCATACACATCACATCATAATTCTTCCATGATGTGGAATTGCAATGTTTGCCCCTATGGGGATGCTCTTGAACAGTCAGCAGCATTGATACCTTGGCCTGTCAGTGTTTCTATTTGCATGCCATATGTTTGCAAGAAAAGAAATTAATTCATGTCTTTTGAATTCTCACTCCTCTTAGCATTTTATCATTTCTGAAGCGTATCTTCAGTAAAAGGCTTCCCACAAAAACAAGTTATTTAAGAAACTTTGCCAAGCATTCCTTCTCCTTGCTTGGATACAAGAAACTATGCTTTTTCTGACACAAACTTCAGTGTATTTAACATTCCCTTCTCATCCTCTGTTACTTAGCTGCAACCACAGCAGATTCTGAACTATCTGCAGATAGAGCAGTAGACTATTTCGAGGGAGAAGCCTTATGTCCAGTCCATCAGATCTGACTTAGATTTTCTGTATTTCAGTCATCAACAGTCTTTGTGTTCAGTAAAACAATGCAGTAACATCCCGCAGGTCCTGTGAATAACATCATTTCTCTTTAGTGGTTAGAATTCCGCACTTCAGTAACACATCCGATATGACTAGATGTGAATTTATCGTGTCATTTCTGTCGGAGTCTTGAAGCCTCACCAACAAAAATGTAATTTTCTGTTAGTTTCCAGCAAAAAGACAACAAGATCCATTAAACAGCTACCTCTTTCCAGTCACATCGAGATGTATTCCAAAAGAGGTACAGGAATTCCTCAAAGTCTGGCCAACAGCTCACTTGGTTACAGTCTTTTCTTAATCAGATAATCAAGCACACACAGATTTCTTCAAATTAAAGCCATTCTCCTGCCTGAAGTAAAATTAGGCCTCACTAGACTGTAAGGCTGAGAATATTTAGTGACAGAATATCCCGAGTTGAAAGGAACCCCCAAAGACCACCGAGTCCAATTCCTGTTTTCACACAGGACCAAACAAAAATCAGACCGCACGTCTGAGAGCACTGTCCCAGAAGTCACTGAGCTCCAGCAGCTCTGCTCCATGCCCACCGCCCTTCTGGTGCAGACCCTTTTCCCAGCTAACCTTCCCCTGATGCAGCTCTAGAGCTCTCTTTCTCCATTCCACCTTTCTGAAGGACGATGGACCCTCCTCCAGCAAAGAAGCTTAAGCTTCAGGGGAGCAGCAGCAAGCCTGAAGAAACGGAAATTGATCCACCTAAAAACGACATCAAGCCCATGGAGGCGGACCTGCCTCTGGAGGCAGAGCCAATGCAGGTGGATCCACCTCCATCAGGCCCAGGCAAATGCTGTAACGCCATGCTTGCCCGGAGATGTCATTACATCTCTTAGCAACGCACCAGGGGCTCTTTATTTCTTCTCTCTCTTCCCCAACGATTTCACCTCTCACAGCAAATTTAAAGAAAACAATCCCGGATTTCCCACAGCAAAAGTTTTGTCCACACAGCCAGGAACAGCTGGCAGATACCAAATGATGAAGAGCATCACATCACCCCCTTACGTCTTTACAGAAAAGAGCAATGACCCAAAGAAAGAACGCCTTCAGACACAAACACAACAGAGGCCCAAGCCTCCCAAGTCTTATGACTTAAGTAACACCACAATCACTGAGCTTTCCAAAGGCTTCCCATTCCATGACATCTATCACATGCTATTCACTCCCAAAAGAGATGAAAATAGCCTGTTATGATTCCTGCCAAATCAAAAATACACAAACACTTGCTCAAATTAAAGCCCATTTCTCATTAACAGGTCTGTCATTTAACCTTTTTCATTACCCAAGGCAGCAGCACGAATTATGAAAAGAAGGCGTAAGAAGGAGTCAAGGTAATGCCTTAACAGTTAAGATAAGAAATACAGTATGTATGTGTACAATTCCAGTGCCTGTAACACTCTCATTTATCAAGATCTCTCTGCAAGGCTACTACAGCCTTGAAAGAGCCACCCACTATTCTAAAATTTGTCTCACTTGCAAACTTTTTAGTATGCCTTTGAATCCTACATTCTGGTCATTCACACAAGCATTAAAGAGAACTTGTTCCAAGCAAGGGCCCTACAGACCCTCCTGGTAACTGATCATTGATTACATCAGGCTGGTGACCAGTCACTGTTCCTCTTTTAGTCCATTCTGCGTCTCACAATTTCTGAACTCTTCCAAGAAACCTTTAGCAATAAAAAATGGTAAATCTGAATATTTTCCTTTCTTTTTTAAGATACGCCTACCTTCTTTTTTTCCTGTTGCAGAACAAACATTTTTCTCCTAACTCCCCATATTCTCATGTACATATTCCTTAGGGTACTAGATTTCAGAAAATTAAGGCTGGAAACCAACCTTTGAAAAACAGACTTGGTTTTACTTTGGGCTTTCTTTTCTTTTTGGATTACCACGCATTGCCTCTTCCAGTGCACTATTTCTCAATAGCGGAGTGTCAGGTTTAAGAAAGTTACCATACAGTTAGCCCACCTTAAACATTATACATTCCTGCTTCACTATATCAGCTCTACATAGTTACACTTCTTTTTACCATAGGACTTACGGCAACGCTGCATAATCAAACACGAATGAGCTCCCAGAGTCTTTCCATGCAGAAAGACACTTTAATTAAATTAAGGAGAGCCAAGAGTTACCCAAAAGCACCAAAACCGTACCTGGGAAGATTTTCTTAGAAAAAGGGAGTAACCAAAATGATTGAACAATAGAAAATCACAAAAGTCACCCACAAATAATAACCAGACTGCCAGCTTGTTAGACATCAGAACACAAAAAAAGATTTTAAGCATTTTTTATGCATTCTAGCATATGTCCTCCAACACAACTATTGCAGACGCTCCAACCACTTCAGGTTGAACTCAAACTGCAGTTAGAATTGCAGAAGACATTGACAATTGTCAAATGTCCACAGTGTGGGACCACAGTGTGGGACTACATGGCACCTGAAATTGAAGTGCATATGAAGAAAACATGTGCCATTGAATTCCTCCACGTGGAAAAAAATGCACTCACTGACATTCGTGAAAGGTTGTTGGATGTTTATGGAGATCTAACGCTGGATTTAAGTACAGTGAGATGATGCCGTTCTGCAGTGGCAACACTGAAAGACAAGTCCTGCTCTAGACAGCCATGCAGATTCTTACAAGCGTGGCACGGAGGCTAGCAAAAATACATAGCAAATTGTGTTGAAGAAGACTGCTTGGTAACTTCAAATTTGCTCTATCCCGCAGTGTTATTGTGTTCTTGTTATCTGTTGTAGTTCCTATGGAATTCAATAGCAGATACCACTTTTGGAGCAAGCTACGTATTTGATCATTTCTTACTCAGTCTGTCTCTGCTGGCATTATCTGAAAGCTATTCTACTTTTTAATAGCTAAAGACAAATAGTCTAAAACACCTAAAGGAAAAGCAAGAATTAGTTCAATATATTTTTATTGCAAACAAGTTACACAATAACCTTCGAAGCTGCACAGAGACCGTGTTCAGCATTCCTATTTAACAGATTTTTTCTGTATGTTAGCTCACATTTTCATAGAACTCCTTCTCCTTCGTACACCTTTACAGTGTCTGTTATTACGTGAATCGTCTTGCCAAGCTGAATAATTTAAAAGAAGTCTCTTAACCTACAAACATGGAGTCTAACTATTATTGTTACATTTTTCTTCCCAACTACCACCAACTCTATTTGATGAAAAAGTGACTTCTACATCTGTAGCTATATAATTCTCAAACTCTAAATACAAAAAATGGCAGGCATCTATTACATTTCACAATGCTTTTCCATGTATCTTCAAACAAGGTGAGCTTCCAAGCTTCCCTCTTGTTTTTTTTTTTTTCCCTCTAGACATTTTTTTTTAGTTTCATTCAACATTTCAGTGTTGTTCAGCTTGGGAAGTTTAAGGAGAGAAAACTTGTAAGTATTAAAAGGTTTTATCAGACTTGGCATTACTTCGTTACAAAAAGCAAGTCAATTGTTTGCTACATGACTATTTTTTCCAAGTTTGAAATGAAAGCAAAACTTTAAGAATAATTCTAGCTATTCCTGACTTTTTTTTTTTTTTTTTTTTTTTTTTTTTCTTTTTTACTATAAATCTACCCTCTATTTCCAGCATGCATGTGTTGGCATTTAGTCTCTGGTAGCCCTTGTCCTTTCTAAACATCTGAAGGTTTTACCACCCCCAAACTCTTGTCAAACAAGATCCAGACAAGCAAATAATACTTAATTCCAAAAGCCAAAGCCAGTCACAAAATGATACTCCAAAACACCCATGCACATTAGTACAGAAAGAGTGATTCCAAAATTGTATCTTCACAAATGATCCATGTGGGAACATTCAGGAACACCCCCTGAATATCCCATGCCCCTCCTAATCTTACTCGTTGAGATGAATTTATTTTCTTCCTAAGAATGTTATGTGATTAAATTCTGCCAAATCAGCCATGGAGCACATCACCCTGTATGTGTAGTGTTGGTCATTTCCTCAAGGTTCTAAGTTAGGTGTTAGTGCTCACTTGTTCCAGAATGCTACAGAGGGAAATATTTGTTTTATTGACCGCTGGCTCATTCATAACAGAAGTCATATTCTCCTTAATATAGTTAAATTAACCAGTATGCAGTAATTAAATAGCAATTCCCCACCAGCTTGAATGCTATGGTGTAAGATCAAACACACCACCGCAATAAATAGCCTTATGGTATGAATGGCCCTGCAGCTCTGCCAGTGAACAGATGGCAGGTAAGATAAAAACCACCTGAGGCATGTGTAGCTTTTTCAAGACGTTTCTGAAGGAAATACCCATGAGTATCTCACACCTGTAGAAACCTAGTACTTCTTCAGCTTCTCAGTTTTATTTTGTACACTGCTACACACTAAGGTTGGATTTATTTTGTGCAGAGTGGAATAGCTTGATAAACTCCAAAAACTGGGAAAGGACACGCGGTTTTGTTGATGTGCATACACAGCATGAGAACAGGGTTTTATTATCCTCCTCCGAAGCTGCAAGTATTAACCCCAAGGCAGCCATCACTTATCGACTTTACCAATCAAATAAAGGAGGCAACAGCAAGTGAACTGACTGAAGCTTCTAAAAGGTGTTACGCACAAATCGATCATTTGAACTACTGCACCATAGCAAGAAAATGCAAACCAGATAGAAAGCTAGATTTCTCTCCTTTTCATCAAGTTCTGTTTTCTGAAAATTGGAGATGCCCAGAACACGCTGATGGGCACAGGGCTTCCGACAAGCGTAGGCTAGCTACTAAGATCATCGTAACAGGCATTTTTTGTTTTTTAATTTGTCCCGTTACTTTGAAGGCTGCAGAGACAAGCAGCATATAATAGTTGTTAAATAACAGCACAGCAGAAAATAGCTGGCACTACACCTGCACATTTAGTCCTCATTATTCTGCTCCTGATGAACACTTGCAATTAATTCATTCTCTTCCCTTCTCTATTAACTTCTACAGTAAGCTTCAGAAGAAAAATCCTTGCTTAAATAATAATACATAAAGTAAGGAGCAGCAGGCTTTTCTCAACATCTATCTTAAGGATGATGTTTAGAAATAATATGTGCTAATTGACTACAAGAATGCTGAAATGTCAGGAGCACTGGAAAACGACCGTGAGAGAAGAAACATTTGACTTATCTGGGAAACTGCACCTCCATATGAATGTTTTGTTGTTTACACAAGAATATTTCTGGGTTATTAGGAAAACTAAACTGAACATCAGGAAGGTGTATTTGGGGCTCTGGTGTTTCGTGTCCAAATTCAGCTGCACACCATCTTCTGCAGATCCACTGTAAGACATTCTTAAGTACTGCCTTATGTCTCATGGTCCATTTCTAGGTCCAACTCCAATCTCCAATTTACCTTGCATTAGCTTGCTACTTCATGCAGAGCTAATGGCATCTGAAGTCATCAGTCATTCTCAATTGTACTCTGGGGCTGGGAGTGAATGTCTGAAGCAGTAAATGCCCATTACCCACTCCTCTTCATCGCAGCACGTACCAAACGGGGACAGTTATGTTTATAGAGAGGAAAACTATCATCTCTGCTATTGTAAGGAGATTATATTGATGGCAAATTTGCTTCCACCTGTAATATTACTTGTGGGCATCTAGAGTCATCCCTCATTGTGGCTACCAGTGGTCACAGAGTAATGAGGTAACATGTAGACAGGCAACTGGGCTCCCACACTGATTCAACCGTTCTCATTTCTCATCCACACGCTATCTTGTGAGGACAGAACAGAAAAAAATATTCCAGACTTGAAAGCCATTTGCATCTTTTTGATGCAGATGTCACCCTTAACACTGTGAAGCCAAATATTTTGATGGCCTTCTAAACATGGCAAAATATTGTCTTTCTTGACTCGTGATGAACGCTTGCTTCCTAGCCATAAATCCTACACTGTTATTAAATTCAGCTGCTGCATTTTTTCTTCTCTAATATTTTACATCTGAGTATAGAGACAGGTATTTACCTGAAGTGTATTTATTTCGGTATTATCTTCAGCTTCAAATTTCCAAGAAAAGCCTTTAATATTACATATTGCCACTTTTTGAGGATTTACACATTTATAGTTTCAGCATCAAGACGAACTGCAGGAGAATATAAAGCATTAGAGCAAGCCTGGGAATATTTTTCTAATCACTTATAGTTTAACCATCTGAGCACAGGGCTTTCATTTCAACAAGCATCACACAGCTTACTCTGTATAGCAATACAGTCACTCCTCATTTGCAAGCAGTGTAGCAACTGGCAAATTATCCCTCTCACATCCAACATGGTTCACATGTGATTCACCTAAGGGGATAAACACAATTGTTCCAGATACATTAAGCCTTAACGCACATGACAGTTAAACCAACAGGCTTTGGGGCTTCTATTATTTGCTATTAGTACTGTTTTTTGTTTGCATCACTCATTTCTCCCGCCCAACTCTGCAAGAAACTTCATTCTTAATCACTTCACAGCATCAGAGATGCACAGCCCTGCAGAGAATTCAGAATGTCAGCCCTCCTGGAACCGCACAGCTTAGTCCTAGATACGGGTATCAAACTTTGCAACAGTGAAAAAATTGAGAAGATACAGTGCAGTGATGGGATTGTACAAACTAACAACTCTGACTCCTCAGAAACACACAGCACCAAGATACAGAAAGCAATCAATGATCAGATTAGAAAGCTCAGCCACTAACTTGTTCACATCTTCCACGCTATGCTACCGGCTATGGAAAAGCACCACTGAAGATCAACAAAAAGCAACAGTCCTCTTGTACTTCTCTTCACAGATTCTTTTTTTTCCCCACTAGGACCGTCTGTACACTGCACCTTGATTTCACTGCACATGTACCTTAGCTATGCTGCATGCAAAAGCCGTGTGTCTAAGTGCCCTGTGCAATGCAGTCCTGGAGACCGCAGACCAAGCAGAATGGAGTCTTCTACAAGGAGATCTGAAACGTATGTAACAGGCTGGAGAGCAGCCAGGGGTGACCCAGTATAAACAATTTTAACTACTGAACCATGGATCCTGGCACAAAAACGTGTAAAAATGATTTCTGGAATTTCTGGAACTGAAAAAGAGGATAACTGGTCTCGAATAAAAGAATAAACTGCTACGTTTATCTGAAATTATTTAGTGCAAGTCAAAGCATGACAACATGGTACATCAGTAAAATACACATAGAAGCTGTAACTACTAGCATGACGAATATGTGCTGCAATACTGAAGGCATTATTGTATTATAAATATTCATTCAAACTGTCATTTCTTACATTACACCTGCAGGAAAAAAAAAAAAATAGAGAAAACCTGAAGAGTCCTAATAAATACTGGAAGCAAACATTTAAGTACTACATAAATGTATCGGCTACATAAACTTTGTTACTGATGAAGACACAGGGATGCAGAACAACCCTGTGGTTTGAAAAAGTAGCATTAGTTACCACCACAATCACAAGGCCACTACTTCTGTGCTCTTTTCTGTTTTCCCTGTACTCATTCCAGTTCATACGCCCCTTCTTGGGAAACAGATCTTAACTTGCACATCGCATTCCATCTACAATTTCGTTGGTCACCCCAACTGCTAAACACGTTGCCCTCACACCATCCTCCTCAACCATCTCCAGCTATGGACTCACTCATGTCCACTCTTCTGTATTCATAACTGGCACTATCATCTTGCATTTCTCAGTATGGAATTTCTCCCCTTCTTCATTGCTCCATTCCTTAAGGTGATTCGGTTTTTCCTATGCCATTTAATAATTTTCTTTTATACTGATTTTTCCCTCCTAACTTTAACAGGTATTTTGATTAACATATTATAGTTTTATCGTCTAAGGTCAGCAGTGAAAATAGGTCAGGACTAGCTCTGAAACAGCTGACTGATGTTATCCAGTACTAATATTTGCAAGGGTCTCTTAGGTTCCATTTTAGGCACAATTTCAGGACTCCAGAGTGCCATTCATCTCTTTGGTATCCTTTACTACACAAGCCTCCTGCACTACTCTAACTCTGCCTCTGGGAGCAGCGGCTGTTCTCCTAAAAACACTAGCAGCCAACGTGAGTTTCTGCTCAAATGCAAATTGATCAGTCTTTTCAAGATCTACGTTGAATCAGAACAGAACCACAGTTGTTTCTTTTATCCTTAAATTTCAAGTTAATATACGAATAAAAACTGTGATATCACCTGTCCAAAATATTAAAACATAGTCTTTGGGATAAGAAAAAAAGACCTTCCGAGTCTGCAGCTGCTCAGCAAATCCCAGAAGATTGCTTCAGTTAGCTGCACAGACTTTGCAACAGTCAGGTGCTGCAAAGAAATTGCTCTGCAAGATCAGCTGGGAACTGCCATGGCAGGGCGCAGTCCAAGCCACAGTGAAACACACAGCCTCAGCCAGGCACATCCCTACCACTGCTCCAGACAGCCCCATCCATTCACACCACATGCCCTGGGAAGGAAACGTACAGAGAGCTCGACAAAAAACAAGCTCTGCTCCACTAAACCCGATTATTTTAGCGCGATCTCTCTAATTTCTATCAATGCTCAACTTCCCCACATTTATGGCTCTATGATCTCATACATTTTTCCTGTCTTGACCAAAAGGTCTGTCTTGTCTGGACAACTTAGCTTCAATGACCGACTGTGAACATATTTTTTTCTACTCATCTGGATACACAATCAGACTCTAAATATTAAAAGGAGTTTTCCTTAGCAAGTGCTTACATACATTACTTCCTCCAGTATTCTAAAACAGTTCTATCCAATATCCACAACATTTATGCTTATGAAGCAGGGTAACATTCATACATTCTCAAGCTATGAACTCTTCAAGCAATAACAAAACACCAAGTAACAGCTATCACAGAATTGTGCTTGGGTGGTTTGTAGGGGAGAGAAGTCAAGCAGAAATTATGAATTGAAGCTTGAAAGTGAATTGGAACAAAAAGAAATGTTTCTAAGGTTAGAAATCCTCTCCTAGGAGCCCGTATGAGTTAAAACTCCTGATCCCAAAGACTTAACCATTTAGAAGCTACTGCAGAAAAATGAACAGATCAATAAAATTCAAGTGATATTTCTACAAAGCAAGAATTCTAAATTAACAATTGAAAATAAATATTAATGCCTTAGAAAGGTGGAAGAGCATTTAGACCTTAAACCTGTGCCAACTGTATGTTCACTGTAGATAAAAAACACAAGTGTAAAGAAGAATAGCATACACAGATTATTACATAAAGGTAAAAAAAAAAAAAAAAGACATGCCAACACACAGACACTGACAAAAATGCAACTTTTAGACCAGTAATTATAAATATTCTCAAATATGATGTTAATGTGCACCTTTAAGGGATTTCACTGTCTTAAACAAAAATCATCATGACCTATTTCCGTATGGCACAACAAAATACAAATTGTTAGACTACTCACTGCTTTATTAACAGAGAACTATTAAGTTGGAATAGTATGGCCAAACGGTATTGCTAAGACTATTTTTTTTCAGCACCGTTAGCCTAGGAGTTTGAAGACACAAAATAGTCAATCATTATCTAGTTCCACCCACAAACTCTGTCTTAAAATTCTTTCTACTGAAAGAGTACTGTTTGTATCAGACTCGTGAGACACACTCAGTTCTGTAGGCACTCACAAATCTTTTCAGACTGTGCTTTTAATACCAGCAAAATTTCAGGAAGCCAGAGCATCACACCGTCACAAGAAAAAGATCAGGGCTCTGGACATGCATGCTTTCTGCTAACTGTATAATCACCCAAAATCTGTACTACAAACAGGAGAAAACTGTACCAAAACAACTATGCCCTGTCCTATCCTTTTCTACCTCAGAGGAGCACCCTAAAGTGTGAAACTCCTAGCCATTTTTGAACTATTTTCTCTCATCTAAAAATCCAATTGGAATAGTGTGTGTATTTGAGACACCTGAAACATCACAGCACATGCAATTGCCTCTGTCAGTCACATATAACATAGTTGAAGCACACGGGACCAGCTTTGTTTTCCTCAAATGAGGTCTAGCCCAGACATTTATACGCAGCAAGTTAAGAAGCAGCAACCCTCTTTTACAAGATCTAGAAGCTTAGCCTCAGCTGTGCTTCCTGCTAACGTACTACTGAATTGAGCAGCTTTCTCTACAGAAACACAGTGAACTACTGCAGTGAACGCAAAACGATCCAGGGCTTTTACATATCACTCATCTATAGGCTCCCTTGTATTACAGACCAACATCTACATTTTACATTCTTCAAACTCTTTTCTGCCTGGACAGTTTTTCTATTTGTTTCCCATTTTTTAATATCTCTGGAGTCAATGCCTCCAAACACTTTAAAAACTACCCCTAAGATTTCCAAGTCTTTGCCTCTTGACGTAATTAAGACCATTTTCTTTTTATTTCTCCCATCCATGATCCAAAGTGGTTTTAGTTTAAAGTAATATTTAAATACAACAGTGAGGTTGTACAATTTCACAGAGTAAAAGCCACTTGACTATCAAGTGCTCTTCTCTTCAGTAACATAATGGGAGAAATGGGCCATACTGATGGCCATGAAATAGGATGTAGTCTGGAACAAGAGACTGAGAAGCCAACAGACAAACTGACAAGTGTGACATATCCTCTGAGGCAAATGAACACTTTGTTTTATGATCCGGACAGACCACCACAGAGTGCCTGCAGGCACTGCCCATGCTCAGGACACCAGCTGGCTGTATGATCCACAGACTGATTTCACCACCTACCACCCCTGAAGGACATCACATTTCATGTGATGAAATGTGAACATGCCAGAGAATTTGGATTTGAACTTGATTGCTTTTACATTCTGCACGTGTGACCAATAAAAAATTACATGGCATTTCTGTAGCGCCTCCCCTAGAATTTCAGGTGTGTTTGGTCCAGAAAAGCAAACCCAATAAAGCTTTCGCTTTTAAGCAGCGGTGCAAATTCCTGACTATCCTTTTACACTGTGTCATCCACTCCACCGGTTGGTACTACAATATTGCTATGATGGTGTTCTAAAATAGTAGAACATTTTTCGTCAAAAAAAAAATGATCACATTTTAAGTACTGGGGAAAAAATAAGCTTAGCTGAGCTTAGCACTCCAGTGCTAGGCATGGTCATGCCTTATCATAGCAGATGTAAATGTTAGTAAAATAAACTGCAAGAAGTAAAAAAAAAAAAAAAGACTTTTGGAAATATGAAGAGGTCATTTCACTTGCCCCATTCAGAAATATTCCAACTGCTGAATAAATGAAAGCAAGCCATGCTGTGTGTTGGCCAATGAGCAGGCAAAAGCTGAGGAGGACACTGACACTCAAATTGAAAATTTAGAATTGCAAAAAAAAAAAAAAAAATTAAATGATTTAAAACAGCAATATCTCAACAACAATTAGACTTAAGCTCCAAGGAGTTTCAGTTATTTTGCAAGAAGTACCTTAAGACAAGAGTAGATTGTTTCACCTGAGCTTACTTGAATTTTAGGAATTAAGACTTCCACTGCGGGCAAGGGGCCTGCAATATGACAGCAATGACGTTTTGTTCAGCGCAATACAGGACATGCTTGCTGCTGTCGGCTGTAAATGCACGCATTAAGAATGCCAGCTGAAGCAAGTTAAGCTCTTTCCTTCTGTTGATTATTTAGACAAACTGGATAACCGCCTGGATTCAGGCTGATGGTAGATGTACTTTCTATTTGCTTGTTCCAGCACAAAAAACCAAGAGGATATATGCTGCTTGCATTTTTGCCTGGGGGACAGAAGCTTTATATTGTAGTTAATGGACCATCTACAAACAGAAAATTAATTTGGCAAGAACTGACTTACTTTGTGGAAATCAGAAGCACAGTCCATTTTGAAAGTAATTAATCCAGCCAACAGAGAAATGAAATGTCAGTTGTTCTGGATGCAAAAAGTTCAGCAAACAAAAAGTCAAAGAAACAAAGTCGTTTTTTGGAAAGAGTTGACCCTATGTTACTAAGCGCTACATTTTGGAAATGGCATACACAGTACCCACCCCAATTTAAAGCAACGTTATCTAGACACGTTCCATTTTGTAGCTCCTAATACAGAATACCGATCCTTACCTAGTCTACTCAACACCCTAAACACGTTCAGATGAACATGTTGTGATGAAACATCACAGTCCTAATCCATAAAGTCTTCTGAAGTACATCTTGAACAGAAATTAAGAACAATTTTATCAAAAGCAGCGTTTAAGCATCAAGAAGAGAATCTCAACCAGGAAAAACGCACTGAGTCGATCACTGATTCACTCAGGCTTTTATACTGATTAGAACAATAAGCACAAAATACGGCTGTAACATTCAAAACCTTAAGGCCATGTTTTTCCTCATTTTGGTGATCACATACTCTATCTCAGCAACACTTTGTACTGCAATTTCATCTCTCCACATGGACCTCTTACAAGCAGATGTAAACAGTCCATATCACATTTATTCTTTGCACCAGTGTAAGCTGCTTACCAGAAAGGTGTGAAAGGAGGGGCTCAGCAGCACATTGCTCATCTTGTGCTTCAGACTGAAACAAGTTTCACCTGAGGGTTAAAAACAAATGACAGTGAATATGATTGCATTACTTTTTTTTTTTGCCATACTTCTTAACTTTGGTGGATTATACATCAGCCCATAAGGACATGCTTTCGCCATACATGTTTTCATACAAAGAATATGTATCTATCGTAAAAGAGCAAAGACATGCATTGAAATAGCAACCAGCTAAGGCGTTAAGGGATTTTTTTTGGTAGCATACAGCACTGTATCCAAACCCAATCTGACTTCTCACAGTCAAGTCAAACTAACACGAAAATTATCTGTTTTGCTCTTGAGCAAACAGCTTCCATTACCAGAAAGTTGTTGAAATTAACACGTTGATCAAGCTGTACGTGCATTAGTCACACAATTATTCTTTGCTACATCGCTAAATCTATATTGACACAACTAACACGTTTTTAATTACTTCATATATAGTGACAAGAGCATTTTCATGTTTGCATAGATGAAGAGAGACACCCTGAATTCATCAAAGGCCATCTTCTATGTGCTCCACCTTCTGTGTACTCTAGTTCTCTCATTAACCTCTGCAGATACACACTTCTGTAACATTAAAAATAGATAGAAAGTTACTTACATCTAACTTTTTTGAGCAACTTGGATCCAGTCAGCTGAAGAAAAAAAAACACAAACCAATTTAGGGAAAAACAAGGTAGCTTTGTTCACAATGAAATTCCTTGTTACAATTGGACTTGGGGCCACATAAGGCTCAGTCATCTGCTAAACAGTTTCACTGTTTAACAGTTAACAGGAAAATCCGGTTAACTGTTACAAGAGCGATGACAACTGATGCTACAAACTGCTGCAACTCCGGAGGGTAGACAAGAAACAAGCCTTCTTCACTTGTATAGTGGAGGTGGGCTAACTAATTTAACTATTAGTGACTACAGCATGGGCACAGGTTTGGCTACCACCAAAATTGAGGAAAAGGCATGTGGAGGCAAAACTTACTTCCCAACATCACATTCAGGTACCTTTTTAAATTTATGCTCAAAACAATCCTTCTCCCCTTATTACTAGAATAGAATGAAAAGCGCACGTGTAAATTGAGTACATAAATATCTTAGTTCTGTACATTCGCAATAAAAACCATGCGTCTGAGAAGACAGTGTGGGTTACAGGACTGAGATGACTTGATTGTTAGGGTGCCAGGGTGCCTCAAAAGAATTGTTCTATCAGTCAGAACCTACATCGTGTCATATACGAGTCATATTGTGCTGACACACACAATTAAATCACAGTTGGTCCAATTCTGAAACTCCAGTTTACAAGCAACAACTCTTTTGGAGTGCAGGAAAATTTAGAACAAACAGCATTTATGACATATTTAAGTTGCAGGAATGAACTAGTACGGCCATTCCGCCCGTACGTGCTCAGACAGGGCTCTAAGTAGACTGAACGATCATCTCTCTTCAGGCACTCAAAAATATTTTCAAAATCATTATTCAGAAATATTTGTTTATAGCTAGTTCTGAAGCTAAAGAACTCTTTACAGCCATAAGCACTACATTGAGTAGGATGTTTGTACGTCTAATAAAAAGCACCATGTTTATTGATAGCTTTAACGTGAACCAACTCAGACAGGCAGAGCTATTTCTTCAGCTACCCTAGAATGCCCACAAATACAGTTGAGAAATAGTAGGCAGAGCCAAACTAGCAGAAACTCCTGTTATTCTAGCTGTACAGATTCCCCAGGGAGATCTTCTTTCTGAATGCTGTCTGGACTGAATATTGTAAATATGAAATCCAGTTCATCTGGAGCTCGTTTCTTTCAACTAACTTACTTTCTTGCTTTATTTTTCAACCTCCCAGCAAACACTGCATTACCAACAGCCTCCTTATTTTATCTTCCCTATGCATATAGATTTTACACACATACAGAAGGCCTTTCTACTCTGTTCTACAGCTTTCCCATACGTATTTTATTCTGAAACAAAAATCTGATGAAAAACGCATACCGAAGACATATCCCAGTCCAGAACAAGATTCTTGCTGCTGAAAACTGAAAATTCATTTTTATTCCAAAAACTAACACCTGAATTTTCAAAACCTTAGGCCCAGTCCCCTACCTGGAAGCAGCGTATCATACAAGGAGGAAAGAAACCAAAGCGTGTACCACACAAATCCATCTTCATCACTGAAATTTCTTCATCCAAAAGCTTCAGAGCTTATTAAAGAATTTTAATACACTTTTCAGATAAGTTCTGATACGCACATTTGTTTGTTTCATGGCTGACGAGCCACTGAATTTAATAAGGAATTCATCATTAGTGGACTTGAGCATTTTGCTCCCACACAAATTCCTGTGCATGTACACTTCCCTGCAAGTCCCATCTAAAAGAGATGCTGCATCATGCAACTCACTCACAGGAACGTAACAAAGGCAAAAATAAACAAAGACCTGTAATAATGCTCCGTAGAAAGACTTGATGAACTGTGATGCATGTTCACCTTATTCCAGTGCAGTTCCTGAGCTCATCACAACCTCTTTCGGTGGAGAGGTTTCTGCAAATAGTAGCAATCCTTCTGCTGTGCTCAGAATCACAAACAACTGTAACACCTACTTCTCTGGTACTGACATGACCTTGCCCACGGTGAGCAAAACTTCAGAGTCACTGTCATATAGCTTGCCAGCTCGGGCAAGGAGAACAGCTTCTCTTTCTTTATTACAAAAAGAGAAAGCCAGTACTTCACATCATCTCTCAAGGCACAGTTTGAAATATTATTTCCATTGTTAAAATAATAACCTTTAGTTAAATTGGACCAAAAAAAAATAACTTGGCTTCTGCTGTTGCTAGTTGTCAGTTCTGAAAAAAACATGGAGTGAAATCTCTTCCACTTCTAACACAGGTCTGATCTAAGTATAACCACCACATAAATACTGCCTGGCACTGTGACTGCATGGTAAATAAAGAAAAATTATCGGGCAGCAGTTTTACTTGTGTTCCTTTGAATAGAGCTTTCAACAAGAGCCTCCTGTCTAGGTGATAAATCAAGTACAAACACCACACACAGATATGGACAGAGCTTTCTTGTAAGCAGTCAATCTCTTTTTTCTTCCCATTTTTGGATTTAAGATCAAGTTTCCCTCTGGAAACATTTCTGAAGGAAGGACTCCCAATTTTAATCTATCTTCAGTGAGCAGGTGATTTTCAGCTGCCAGCTTCATCATTGCTGCTATCATACCTCACTAACACCACAGCAGAAACATACAAGATCAACACCTAATTTTGGAATGCTGTCAAAGGCCCTGCTGATACTACTCAAGACACTAATTTCTAATATAAGGATAAAAAAGACAGCGGGTGCAGAACAAGCTTGCCAACAAGAGCACTATCTGAATCAGAATACTGTTCCAAATACTGGATCCAGTCTCATCTACTCATACTAAAGCGAAGATTTCCATCCTGAACAAATCAGTAAGTTTAACCATAGAATGAGTTTAACAAATCAAATGGTAGATTATTAAACAACATTATTAAAAAAAAAAAAAAAAAAAAACATAAACACAGGTAGAACTGTGAATTATCCGTAGCCTAAATCAAACCTCACTGTGTATACATTTCACATTCATTGCAGATGTTTATTTCTTACTTCGTTTCAACAACTCTTCTCAGAACTGCTTAATACTAATTAGAATTTTAAAAAATCATTTGCAATGCTTTAATTATTAACATATACGGTAAGTCAGAGGCACATACCAAAAGCAGACCATGCCTGCTCATTTCCAAAATAAAAGCATTTTTCTCATTCTTAATCCAAGAGGGAACAAGTGCACTGACGATTGTTGTAAAGTACTACGCGAGGTTGTTTGTTTTTGCCTTCAGATATATATATATAAGTTCAGGATAAAGGAAGGTACAATTTCCCCTTCAGTAGAATATACTTTTTTCCATGACTACAGTAGTTACTTCCATTCATACATTAAAGCATGCCTACATGTATACAACTACTACACTCCTCAGTCCTCCAACAAATACCAAAATGCCGCGCTTCCTCTATCTGATTCAAATGTTCTGCCAAGGCCCACGTGGAGAACAACATGCAATTGCTTGCATGGGAGTTTCAGCTCCCACTGGACTACTCATTTTGAAGGAGTTTTGTCCACGTGAGCAAACTGTCACTAAAATGACTTCTGACGGAGCTGTTTGTTTCTTACCCACTGACCATGGGTACCAGAATATGTAGAAAGAGTCTGGAACATTAAGGCAGTAAACTAATAAGATATGTGAAGCCACAGATGCAAATGAACGAGTGGCTGTGCCTGAGTCACAGCACTTAGACACAGAACTTGGGAAAGTAAAACAGGATCAACTGCATATTTTTTAATTAAAGAGCGCTGGCAATGATGGGCTTTGACCAAAGCCGCTCTGACCAAACGTTACTCCAACATCAGACAGAGTAAACGTTAATAGAATCCAAAAAGTTGCCTCAAAACACAAAGAAGAGAGAAATGAGAATGGTGTTTACTTTTCAACAATAAGTTTAAGGAGGTGCTTCTCATTTTGTGTATGCACCTGAAGGAAGGAGCAGAGACTACGGCATCAGAGTCTTCTCAGTGTTGCACAGTGAAAAGACAAGAGGCAAATGCTCAACACAAGAAATTGCATTTAAACAGAAACAAACGGGAGACAATCTTTTTCTTTTATTTATATATCAACTGTAGTAATAGTGAAATATTAGAATGGGTTGCACAGAGGTCTCAGTCTCCAGCTTTGAAGACGTTCAAAATCAGATGTAGTGCAACAGTTCAACTGCCTACTTCAGCTGACCCCTCCATAAGCATGAGATACAACTAGAAGAAACCAAAATGTCACTACCAACCTTCAATGTTCTGAAATTCTACATACATAGATCACTCCAAGTAAGATCTCCTATTTGTTTTCATTCAAATACAACAGAGCCATTGCAGTAATTCAGGTGAACAATCAAAAGGAGAAGAAAATCTAATCCGTGGCCGCAGAGCAACAAGTAACTCAATTCCCTCTAGCAGAACATAAATTCACTCGAGCTGTTTATACAATTTCACAAAGCATCCAGGAATTGTGTTTTCTCTCTTAAAACCAGCTCTAAGTACCCGATTCAAACCCCATGTAAATCAGAAAAGTTTCTCCTGCTTACTTCAATAGACTGGGAATGAAAGTTTACCAGATTCATATGCAATTTACTATGCAGACAAGTAGGGAGCTCAGTTAAAAGAAAATTTGTTTCCTTCTAAAGTCAGTGGGAAAAATGCAATAGTGGTGACAGTTTGCATTTCTTTGTCTAATTCAGTGTTTTTGTAGTCCAACAGAAAATCCTTAACAAAAGCAATAGATGCGCTCATGGAAACCCCAGAAGAAATCCAAACAAAGGCAGTGAGCCATCTGTGAACTTAATTCAGCTATACAACACAGAAAGCTAAAGCCTTCTGGAAAAAAAAAAGAAAAAAGCCAATCCCAGAGGATAACATGCAGGAAAAAGAACTTAAAGCACTGCAAATCATATTTTTCTCCTGACAAGAGTGCACTAAGTGAATGAGAGAGACTTGCTGGAAGCTGCCTACACATATTCAGATTTTGACAGAACCTCCAGATCGAAGATTTCTGTAAGCTTCCACATGATTACTAGCTACCTGTTTAGTCATTTTAATCATTTAAGATCCAGCGGCGTTACACCAAAGCACATCGACTCCTCTGACTCTCCGAACAATTTTAATACTCGATTTAAAACTTTCTGTTATTGGTTATGAAACGATTGTGAGCTGCATGCCTTCTAGCTAACATACCTGTTTCTTTACATAACACATACCCTCAATCACATGTTTTTCAAGTATTGTTCTTTTATAACAAGCCCTTAGATAACTGTACATCAGTAACGTTCATAAAGCACCTTCGAACTGAAGCAAGGGGCTAACACACACACCAGAGGGAATCCTGTGAACAAGTAAGCAAATGGGCTAACTAGTAGGCAGGTGAGATCGGTACAAAAATGAAAATCCTCACTGAAATACATTTTAATCACTTTTTTTAAAAAAAACATAGGAATCACGTAATTGTAATCTTACGATTTACCTTTCCCTTTGCTCTTTCCTCCTCAAGGTTCAGTCTTTCTCAGCATTCCATGAAACGCACGGACTGTTTCTACCAAATCAAACTTGACTGATGGAAAGGAGAAATACCATCTGCTGTTCAAAGCAGGAATAAGTTGACAATTTAGAAGAAAAAAAAGGGCATTTAAAAGAAGAGTTAGAATCTTAGAGGACCTAATTAAAGAGTACACATTAAAAGCCATCTTCTGAAGAAGAAATTAACAGGTTGCGATCTGCAACATTGATTTAGTGAGAAAGCCCTGTGCATTTTAACAATACAGTCATTTACTTGAAAATAAATGGCGCTGAGTAAAACAAACCTGACTTCACAGTTAATTACTAATAAATAGAGGCATCCAGAAGACGACAAATGCAACATCAGGCAAGAGAGTGCACCTAAACAAGGTATTTTATGGTCAGTTTAAGTTACGGTCAGGTCCATGATATTTTCCATGAGCTTTTGAAATTCCTTCAATAGGTTTCAATCCACAATCAATACAACGCTGTCAGAAATTGATAGATGATTAATATAGACACTGGATCTTATTGACCTTCAGTCAGATCAAAGCTTAGTCTAAATAACATCAAGAAATTCCTTTCTTTAATCACTCCAGGATATTTGAATTTGCTTTCCCATGCGGAAGGAATTTCATCATAACAAGCGTCCCTCGATCATTAAATAAGTTTAAAACATACTTATGACAAGTGGATGACACAGGCAGCAAGCAGTGCATCAGATGAACACAAACACATAGACACAAACACAATGCATCTGTTAATGTGTGAATATGCAGTTAATCAAATGCTTATTATATATACACTCATATACATGTGTATTATATATACACAATCATTACGTATCCTCTTATCTTTCTTTTACCACGATAACATAAAATCTATGGCACAAACATGCCTTCCATAAGCCAACATCTACTAACAACTCAACAGTAAATCTAGAATTCTAAGATCAAGAGCTGTGATGAACCAATCCAGGCTCTCCTCTTTAAACATGAATAAAAGCAATCCAATTAAAACCTCATCTTCCCTTTGAACACACAGCACCAATGAGCATTGACTTCCCTTTGACTGATCCCTCAGAACAGCTATCAAACAGCTGATTGGGTACAATGCAACTCCCAGAAATTGTCTCTTGAGGTTTGGGGGTGTCTTTGGATCCTTTCCTAAAAGCTGTTTGTTATTACCCATCATCTAGCACTTAAAAGGTCAAAATAAGAGAACAATATAACGTGACCGTTCCTTGTATATTTTTGTTTTTATTTTTAATTTACACAGTGATATGACATGCATTATCGAACGACTCTCCACACAGGAAAAAAGGAACAATAACATAGATACAGCCAACGTACCTGACAAACTTCAAGGTGAGTTGTATGTTTCTTTTCAATGGAAAAGTATTTGCTCAGTGTGTAACTCAAAGACAACACTCACTTATTTCTTAAATAAGTGATTAGTAAGAGCTTTGCCAGGCCTTTCAGGTCTTCAGTAGCTCTCCTTCAAGACACATCGCTGCATATTAACAGGGACTTGCTGGAATTGGCCAAACAAGAAGCAGTATTTCTAAGACAGCACTCACTTAACTCCTCATACAACTTTTGTCAAATGGCAAGTTCTCAAGATTAAAGGCAGTCAGGTGAAGATCCCATCAGGTACATCAGTGATAACTGCTCCCCAGATGTTCTGGGGACTCTAAACAAAGATAGCAGCATAAGAACAGCAGTAATCACACCGTACAACATGGTGAACACCACAGAGCAATTTGGGTTAGAAACTTCACCAGAAGACATGCTGACTATTAGGAGACACAACTGAAACCAACGAGCAAACACTTGACAGGGCTACACAGAGGCACAATGAGACTTGAGTGGGAAAAAGAGAAAAGGAGAAAAGATACTCCAGTAAATTTTATCTGGATGGAAATAATCATGTTTCAAAATGTAGCGTACCAAGATTTACTTGTCTTTACTTTGTTTTACGTTGAATATTTCCCAAAATAGGCCTATGATGTGTAGTAGTTAATGGCAAGGCAACTGGCCACATAACTTCATTATTTTGCTTGAGCTCAGTTAATAATCACATTTAAAAACAAGTAATGCTACATAATCTTTCACCAGTTTAAGAATTGGGTGGTTACTTCGTGACAACATGAGAACAAAAGTACATCCCTAAGCTAATGCTTTGAGATAAACACACAGAAACCTTGGATATACTTACATCAAAACAAATTCTCTACATGTATCAATAAGATCCTTGTCTCATCATAGTATGAAATATGAGCATAGGTGATAGAAACAGGCCTCTACTGACAAAATAGCAGTCTGTAGTTCAACGAGTTTAATTATATGTATCATTCATCAAGCATAGTAATATATTACACAATGAACCACTGCACAGGAACCAAAAGCAGATACATTCCGTTTGTTGACATACCTCACTATAATCTGCTCCTTCTGCATACTCAAAATTCTACCTGTTTTTCACAACAACGGTAATACTTTGGGAACTGCTACACCAAGTCTAGTTCAGTCAGTACAATCTGTTCTAACATACTTTTTAGCGAGAGATTTGAGTTCTTTTTCCTACATGACTATATGAAACACTTCACGATTCATCTAGAAATACAAAGGCTTGGCTTCAATTAAGCAGAACTTCTGAAGCTTGATTATACTTTCTCTAGCCTGTTCTAATAAGCTGTAGCAGTAAGGAAATCATTGAATTTTAAAAAATTCAGTTCACATTTTTTACTCCGAATCGATTCTGTTCAGTAATTTCTCATCTGTTGCTTTGAAGAGAAAATAAGGCACACTGTGCATACACGTCTAGTAGAGATGTTTCCAGATACTCGTAGTCAAACAGAATTCAGCACACGCCAAATTGTCACAGTGCCATATCCTCTAAATTTTCCTGCGCAGAGCAGAAACAACTTTCCAGAGAATTAAACAGTTACTGTTATTTAGCAGATAATAATCGAAGTTTACCTGATAAAATTTACTGTTGCTGAAAGGACAAATTATTACAAATGCAGGCAAGCATGCATTTTACTGTTAGATACTGATGGCACTTTTTGTTATTCATTACTTTTCACCCATATTGTGTTTAAGTTTTCCTAACAAAGTCTGTTTCCAGCTATAGCATATACTCCAGACTGCCCTCACTATTAACATGCAAGAGAATATTCTGAAGGACTTCCACCTTGTTGGCTGTGAAGCGTGATTTAAAGCCACAGCTCTCCAATTTCAAGATTAGTATGTGGTGCAGAACCGCATCAAAAGCCCTGCACAAGCATGACATCAGTTGCCCTTCCTTTTTTCACCAATGCCATCACACCATCACAGAAGGCCACAAGATGAGCAAGGCACAATCTGCCTTTGATGAAACCCTTCAGGCTGTCTCAGGTCACCTGCTTATCCCTCACATGCCTTACCATCCCTTCTCAAGAGGATCCACTGCACGATCTTCCCAGGCACAGACATGAGGATCAGCACACTGTAATTCCCCAGGCCTTCCTTTCATACTTTTCTTACAAATTGATGAATATGTTCTCCTATTTCCAGTCACCAAGAACTTCACCTGACAGCCATGACTTCTCAAATATGATGGAAAGCAGCTTGGCAACCACATAGTAGTTCCTTTGGTACCCTGGGATGCACACCATCCGGCCCCATAGGCTCATACATTCACTCTCATGAGGTGGTCTCAAATCTGTTCTCATCTTACAGTGGGGGCAGTTTGCTCCCCGAGCCTCAGCTTAGAAGTTCAGGGACACAAGAAGCATGCAAAGCCTGACTGCTGATGAAGACTACAGGCAAAAACTCATTGAGTACATCAGCCTTCTCCATGTCTGCTGAAGCCAGTTCTCTCTTCTCATTTATCAGATGGAGTACAGTCTCCTTCGCCTGTCTCTTGGATCAACGTAACTCAAGAATCCCCTGTTGTTTTTCCACACTCCTATGGGTATGTTAGCATTCCCCTCGATGCCTTGCTCTGTTTGAGTGCAAAGGTCTACCTTCCTTGTTCCTACATTCACTTACAACTTGGTGGATTAAGATTTGTGCACTTTTCTTAATTCCCCAAACAGTTTAGTTTGTAGCAACCGTTCCTTTTTCTCTCCCCCTCCCCCACGTGTATATTTTTTACTTCTTTTTTTTCAAACTCCTTCTTTCAGTTCAGTAGTGTATGTTAGCTCCAGGGACAAATACGAATGGGAAAACCTGTGCATTCCTATCTAACATGAGAAACAGTTTACATGTAATCCATTTCCAAACTACATATCTCATCAAAATGAAATTAGGAAATACAACAGAAGTGTAGTAGTCAATTACGTTTAGGCAAGTTATCAAGTATACATGGAAGCAAAATCTAATCAGATAACTCACTTCATCTTAATTACTTGCAATGCTCTTTCCTGCGTATGAGGAACTAAATATTCATTAATTCTGAGCAATTAAAAATAATGAAATGAAATTCTGTGATGCCAGAGTTTGAAATCAGGTATGTCAGAGTTCAGCAAGAGATGTGCGAATTAGCTTTTTATCATTTTCTATGAGGAACCTTCCAGGAGTACTGCAGTGACAAAATATTTACTATACATGTGAGCAGCTCAGGAAGCTGAGGAAAAGATTAAAACTAATATTTGCTCTAGACACATAGGAGGACAACAGCCTTTATCATTATGCATTCTATGCAGTGATGTGTTCAATACATATGACAAGAACTCAGCTTGCCATTCACAGTGTGCTCAGGGATACTAAACTGCATCTTGAGAAAAACAGCATTGTGGATCTGAGCCAAAAAAAAGGCAGAACAACATTATCTGCCATTAAACATGAGTTGAGTCTACTTAAATCTAACAGGACTCCGGATCCTGCTGACATGAACACCCCATTACCCAGCTCCCTTCCAGTTGTGAAGTACAATCATCCTCTCTTTCAAAAGTTATTACTAAATGCAAATACGGTCCATCAAGAATCTTCTGGAGTTTTTAGCCAGGTATTATCCAACCTTCAACAACTAAATGCTATTAAAAGCCTTCAGCTGCATAATGGACAACAACTTACCAAAAGCAGAGAATTGCACAACTGATACCGAAGCCTGCAATCAACTAGGAGAGACACGAATCAGTGGACAAAGTTAGTTTTTCTAAGTTTAACTTACAGAAAGAAATTTAACATTCTTTTAAGTCGATTTAATTTTTCCTCAACAAATCATGCCATTTCACAACAGACCTTCACATTATTACTGTTTTAAGGTCAAAATTTGTGAGTACTTATGTTCACACGAGCAGGTATCATTACATGCAAATATAATTTAGCACTATAGCCATCTCACTGCCTGAGATCTATTTTCACCCACATTGCCATTTCAAATACAGTGTTGTTTAAAACCTGAGACTCAACTGTAATCTTGTAAATTCCTGCTAGAAATACCTTGGAACTACTTCATTGAATAACACCAATGAGAAAATCATCAAGTCCCTACCTTGAGGAGACATCAGGTAACAGACACTGAGAAAGCAAGTAACCCATTCCTTTTTCTGGTCCTTCTCCTACCGAGAGAATCATTGTGCGATATTCAACCTGACAGTTAATTGAAGAGCACCTCCAGGATGAAAAGCATAAATTCTTCTCAAAAGAACATTTTCTCAAAAGAATTTTTCTGAATAGAAATCCCTCCATTTGGGTAACTCTGTTTTACAATACACATTCAGTGAAATACCAAGATGTCCAGTTCTCACTTATGATTTTGTTTTTGCAAAAACTAATTATTTCCTTAGATAATATTCCGGTACTGTTTTACTTCAGGCAGCTGCAAAACAGCACAGCTTTTAGCAAAACAGTCATTGCTGCAATGTGGGAAGGGAAAGCAATATGTGGTACTGGGACACAGATAGGAAGCTCTGAAGGTCTGGGAGCTGGTACCTATTGCAGAAGTCATCTGAGAAGTGGGCCCATAAGCAGGTGTCGGGGGAGAAGTGGTGATGAATGCCACCACAAGGTACAGGGAGAAAAAAGAAGCAGCAAGAAGCATTTCTGCTTCCTTAAAAACAACACATTTTTGTACCATCTTTCACGCCTGTGGACATTTTAGTGCCTTCAGTGCCTACACCTTAATTTCTTCCAGTTTGTATAGCTTACCTGCCCTAGTAACTTCATATTTTCCTGAAATTAAATCTCCTACACGTTTCTAAGCTGGTAAAATGGAGTAATTTTTTGGTACATTGAACCCGGTTGAGTATTTGCTAGATCAGGTCACTTTATAGTCTGAAAATAAATGGTACGTGCATGTATGTGTTGACTCTTTGCCACACCTTATAAATATTAGAAAGAAAAATAAAGTGCTTCTTTTTTCTTTCAAGTCAGAGTTTTGCAAAGAGCAACGAAGCTGAAACTTACATTCAATTTGAAACAGCATGGACTTCATGCAATTCACTTCAGGCTTCATCAAGGTTCTTTTGAATTTAATTTATCCTTTATTTGTTTGAAGTACAAAACATAAATTAGTCCTGAAATGACTTACTGGATTATTCTTATGGATTTGTTTAGATAGAAGTCATACTAAAATCACATCCACAACTGTTTAGTAACCTGGAGTTATTTCCATTAGATAAATTGTAATTGAACAGTAGCTTAAAAGCCAATAGGATGATACGTTAAGTCCTTGCATCAATGTTTTAATAATTAGTTTTTACTTTAAAATTTAATTTTTAAATTTAATATTCACTAATCAACATATACTCCAAATTAAATGCATTACACATCTTGGCCTATTAAAGTGATGAAGTGACAAAAACCTGCTATAGGTTGCGCTTAATCTACAAGCAGCTAAACAAAACTACTGAAATTAATGGATGAACTCCTTGAAGCTACTTGACACAAATTTGCTGTTCTTTGGTGGTCATAATGGCTTGCTTTGCTAGACTGCATGGGGCCTCATGGGGCCCCTACCTGGTTGGTGGAAGGGCTGAATAGATAAGGGATGTTATCCATACACTGATCTGCTACATCCCAAAGAACAAAAAATAGAGTTTGCCCTTAAGGGATGCCAGCTACTTGGTTTTTCTTACTTCTCCACATCTAAGAGTTCTCTTGACCCTGATTGGGTTCAATTTCTTAGGCCCAGAACCTACGTAGCCTCATTATACCAGGGCTGTTCCAAAAGTAATGCGTCCTATTTTATCATGTCAGCCCACGGTGTCAGAGGTGGATGTCGGCAGTACAGCAGCAGAGGCTGAACCTTCCCACCGGTATTTCATTTTGGTGCCACTTCAGAAATGGCAGCAGAGGGGAAACCTGACAAAACGGCATCTGGCATAGAAGCACAGATGAAGCAAAGTGGTGTCACTGAATTCCTCCACATGGAAAAATGGCACCCACTGACATTCAGTGACACTTGCTGAATGTTTTTGGAGAACATGCAGTGGATGTGAGCACAGTGAGGCATCGGTGGGGCGTTTCAGCAGTGGTGACAGCAGCAGTGCTTCACCTCTGCTGGTGCAGATTTTTATGAGTACAGCACACAGGCTCTTGCTCATCACTGGTGATAACGCACAGCTAATGGTGGTGGATACATTGAAGTAGATTTTGCTGTATCCGATAGTGTTACAGAACTTTTTGTGTAGGTTGTAATAGCAGTACCAATTAATAGGAGGTATTACTTTCAAACCAACCTATTAATGCCTTCTCTCTCACTTCTATTTATTCAAACATTTATATGTTTCTCAATACCTACATAGCACACAACGCATTTTTCACAGGAATGTCTATTTCAAAAACGCATTGCTAAGAATTCTCTCTGACACGACCAATGTGAAGAAACACTTCACCTGGTCTGGATACTCGCATCTCCAAAACGAACCTAAGCTCCATGAATGGAGTATTCAAACTGGCTGCACCAGACACAAGGTAGGAATCAGTGTTCCACGTTCAGCTTTATAAAGTTGTCCAAGAGTATCCAGAATTTTAGCCCCAAGGCACTTCAACGTAAACAAGCGACTGTATCAAAGAAGATTCTCATACGTAGCTAACGAACAAATACGCCACTCTCTTGATCCTTACTGTTATTCTCACGTGGGATAACATTCTCTGGAGTCATTTTAGGAAGCTTCCAGAACATTTTAAGATTAGTTTTGTACATTTTTTAAAACACATTTATTTGCATCAGCCACAAAATAAGTTGTATTCCAAGACCGGAACAAGCTGACAAATTCCAACAAGATTGTAAAGGCTCCATCTGAGAAGGTGCTCAAAACCCTACCAGATGGGTGGGCAGCCTGTTTCAGCTGAGCTGCCCGAGCCAGGAAGGTGGAATAGACTATTGCCAAAAGGTACCTTGCAACCTCACTGATTTTCTGATTAGTACTGTCCTCCACTCGGCAGGAGAAAAGATGGTTTTCTGAGAAAAACACTTGGATGTCATAGATCCATTACCAAGTATGAATTGTCTTTACAAAACGAGGGGGATAGTTTACCATAAACTTCTTTTATTTTACCATCATTCTAACAAAGGAGCATCTTAACTAAGATCCTTTAAATGTCAACACTAGGAATTGTCCTAAATCATACAGTTTAAGCCTCAGTAGTCAACCAGCATTGAGTGAAAGCTTCAATTTGTCAAACTTGTTTTTATAGAAGCTAAATGACCACTATTAACACACCTAAAAGCTCATCTTCACTCTATAGATCTTTCAAAGAGAAACGTATTGATATCGCTTCAAATATCAGTTCTCCTTTTATTCAGTATAACAGTAGACAGCAGATATAATTACACTGATCTTAATGATAAGCTGCTTTTGTATCACCTAAAGATCAAGTAAGTAAATCTTCAGTCTAGGAGTGATCCTAACAAGCCATATAAAAGTTCATACTACGTTGACTCAAATTTCTAAACGGTTTATACGTAAGTAAATATATAGAAGTAAATAGTTTCTATTTAGCATTCAAAGACTTTACTAATGCAGAAATACCAGATTCAAAAGAAGGTCAGGAACATGAGGATCTCAAAAAAAAAAAATAATAATAATAATAATAATAATAATAAAGCTTTCCTCTTGACATTGAGTCACTGTTCAAAACTGCAATATAGAGAGTTGCATACCAATATCACAGCAATGTTGTTCTTTGGCTCCATACAAACAGACACACACATCACACAACCTGTAGGATACCTGACAGCACTACACATCTGGTACAACACTGCATCACCCTCAGCCTTTTGAAGACATTCATTACATGTCTGTTTTCTGGCATATAGTCCTGCCTAGTAAATAAGGAGGAATCACCAAACGCAAGGATAAGAAGACTTCTAGTCACAAAATGGTTCTTGTAACACTTCCCAAAAATCAACTGTTTCCAATATTTTTGCTACATGCATGAAAAAATCAGAAATCATGTGCAGAGTACAAAATACGCCTATTCAGTAGATTAAGATGAACAGCTCAATGAAAGAATCCTCCCAGTGCACAACCCATCTCCTCTAAAAGCCTGGAGATAATAATTGGTGGAAGGAGTAAAGCACCAAATACTTCTTTAATGCTTTCCATGCTTTTTTTTTTTTTTTTGCTTCTGTATATGCACACTCATTTCCATTTCATTTCCATTATTGCTTTAAAATACACTCCTTACGCTGTGTACCCAATGGAGAACCGAGTTTGAAAAATAGCAGAAATAAACAGCAATACAAGGAATGGATTTATTTGAGCTTAAGGGAATCCTAATGCTTTCTCCAGAGGAGCTTTTTTTTTTTCTTCCTTGTTCAATGTCAGCTGTCTAAAATTGCCACGATTACCATATAGAAGTATCAGATTTTAGATACTCGCTGTAGAAATCTATTATGTGTAATACATACTATTTGAAGTCTCTGAATACCTAATTCCTGCCCCAAAATAAGACTTGCTGAAGTCACTGCAAAAACATGCTGCAGCCAAACTGTTTCTGAACTACAGTATATATTGCTTCATTCTCCCTCACATGAGAAGGCTAAGATGAGAAGCAACGTAATCTAATATTGCCAACAAAATTGATAGGCTCAAAAACATTAAAAGCAAAATGCAGAACAGCCATAGCTTCAGAAGGCCAAAGTCTCTCTAGTGACAAGAGCACCACCTACAGACTACCCAAGGCATCCTCCTGTCGTTTTTGCCCCAAGAGCTACCCTTCATTTTCCATACCAAAACCTGAAGTATTTTAGCTGTCACAAAATGGTATTTGGCAACAGTGCCGAAGTTTTACACAGTTCTTATCAACTAACTGCCTGGCTGGGTTTTCTTACAAAACACCTCTACTAGTAGAACGTGAGCAGTGCAGGCTAAGAGACTTGCAAAAATACAGAAAGCGACACCACAGTTACCAGTTCTTTATCTGGAGTGATTAAATGATACTGGTATTTACCAGGCTAAAATCTGACCTTGCAAAGATGCAAAGCCCATTTCCCTGGATTATCCCACTAGAAGGACAAGTTCACTGCATTATTATTACATCACCAGTTTCTGACTTCATTCATCACTGCTAAAGTCAATAAAAGACAAAGTAAGAACGAACTCAGGTTGACTACAAAACCCTCCTTCAAAGCCTCAGTTAGCATTCACTAGGCAACCAGCTAGCCATCAGAACTAGGGAAACTGGCTGCCATTCCAAGTAATTTAATAGTACTATCCACCAGTAATGAGGATATCCTGCCGCTGGGGAACTGTGCAGAAGAGAATAAGTTGTTTTCATTTTCACACAACTCTACCATCAAAATTCCATGGTTTAAGCACAAAAAAAAAAAAAAAAAAAAAAAAAAAAAGCCTTCAAGGCCAGAACTGCCTTCTACTCATAAGTATATCAAAATACTTTTGCAAATATACAGGCTTTAAGTGTTGGTCACTGCCAGTTATTTTTTGTTCATAATGTATTACCTTACAATAGCCCTGATGAATTTCAAGTAGCAGATTGTGACCTTGCCAAGTGAGAACTGCAGAAAAGCAAAATAAAAGGGGAGTTGGTGCCTTGAATGCATGTCATAACCCATGGCCACATACAGAAGACTTCAGGCATTATAACCATATTGATAGAGGAACACACAGAAAAAAAAAAAAAAAAAAAAACTCTCATGACAGATTTGATAGTGTCAGTATATCAGGTCTAAGTTCAAATGTCACCAACTCATAGCCTGTATTTTGTTAAAGAACATACAGCAAACAACTTGGCAGCATTTTACCCATCTTAAGAGGAAAAAAAAATTAATTTACTGCTCAGTTTAGAAATGAGTTATGACTTCCCAACTGTTCTAAGATCTCTAGCAATACTGCAGACTTGTGGCTTATATACAAAGCTATTGAAGCCAAGAAACTTAAATTTGAATAGTAGATAATGTGGACAAAAAGAAGTTCCAAAAGTCACCCTTGCTGCAACAATCCAGACAAACATGAGCAGCAAGGCACCCATTTGTCAGAGGCAGAAACACGGATTTCTAAAAATGATGGGGTCCTGACACAGTATCAATTACATGGATTGATAGGTTACGGTGTATCATAGAGATGTCGCGCAGAAAGAACATCGAAGACCTACAGACAGCCCCAAGGTGAAGCACTAGGCAGGTTCTTGACCATGAGTCCTATATTGAATACAGCAGCAAACTTCTTCAGGGCCTGAATCAACCTGTTTGATGCTTCTATGAACCATGGGAGAATTCAGGAAGTCACAGTTTTACGCAATGCTGCATTACACTCAACTGAATTGAAACCAAATCCTTACTAAACAGCTTTTTAACTTTTCACTCTTTCTTAGCCAATGATATAACTGTACTACTTAAGTACTAAAAACTCACTGGCTGCAAGAAGCCACCGGAGAAGACGAGTTCACAACTCTGAGTAAGGAAACACCTATTTTCCAGATTCTTTTCACTTGAGCTAGCAATAAGCTCACGATAGATCTATGCAATCAACACTGAATACATGAAAGTAACAACTTGGCTAAGAGAATGTCTAACAGGAAGCTCAAGGCTGAAAAGCAGTGGCAGAAACTATTAATTCTAGGGCCTCCTTCAACTAGAAAACCAAGGATGGAAAAACAATTGCCATTCTTTTCTAAGGCAGACAAATCCAATGACTAAAATTCCTTTCAGAGGCACAAAAAGCCTCACACTCCAAGCAAATTTTATGTCAGTTCCCCACAAACATCCCTTTTGCACTGGGAATTGTCCTTAGCTATAGGTAGAAAAAGCCATTTTTCTACTCTCCACAGGAGGAACAACTCCGTTGTTCCCTAAGCCAGGCTCACACTGAGGATACCTACTCGGTTTTAGTTCTGATGGATTTTTCTCATTTATTTAATCCACCAAGGGCTAGTAGTGTAGTTGTAGGAGGTACATTTGCCGGACTCCAAGTTGTGATTATCACAATCATGGCAGTTAGCATTTACCAGCCAAGACAGCAAACGAAGTATTGACTCTGGACCACAATGCAGAAGGTTCCTGACGAACGCTCTTAAGACAAGCATGCACTTATTTTCATGAGCAATTGACAAAAGATGGATTTATTTTTTCCCCCCAACAATGCCACACACATGATCTTTCTTTAGACATAGTTGCAGACAAATTGCTAGCAATTTAGTAATTCAGTAGGAGCACCAATGCTGTTTCAGAATCAATGAAAAGCATTTCAGGCTAACTGTCAGGGTTTTTATCACTTGCCCCAGTATTAAGAGACTCTCCATTTTAGAAAATAGATTTAAACCTGACTTTTATGCAATTATCCTTCCCGTGAAAACTTCCTCTATTCCTTCCAAAGTCTCATTAGTACTTTTCAGAATCTATCAGACATCTTCAGATAGAAATTAGTGTTTTCATCCCAGGGTTTCTTATTTACATTTGCAAAGTAGGTTTATCTCAGAAAACATATGAAGCAAAAATGAGACAATCCCCTTCAAGTTATTCCCCGACAGAAAGACCCTCCAAGCAGCACTTGATTTAGAAGTTAGTCAAAAACTGCTGCAGTGAGCTCAAACTGCAGGTTGCGCTTTGCTTTAATTTTGGTATAGACACATCAGTGCTCTAGGTCTTACTCTATATACCTACTTACTATGGTTCGTGTGACTGCAGTTTAACAATTGCAAATTACACAAACCGTAGCTTTTTCCACAGAGAAGGTTGCTGATATGTAATTATAAGCACGGGAAAGTACTGACTATGCAACCGTTTAACTGCACTGAACCTATTTGACCACCCATCTAAGCTGCTGTCAGGGAATTTAATTGTTCACACTCCCTTCGACATTGGGCCGTTTGAGTCCTCTCTTTTGGTACGGATAATGATGCTAACATCTGATTATGACTGTTTTACTGTGACAAACACAGCTCTCCTTGTCCAGACCCAATCCCTCACTTGCTTCTCATATCTCAGTCACTCTTTTTTCGCCGAGTAACACAAGCTCAAATCTTTTCATTTACATGCTGCATTACAATAGCCTCTACTCTTGTGAAGAGCAACACAGAAAACTTTAAGACCTTTTTCGTGGTAACTTCAATAAAATTACTTAAGTATTTCTGAAAGCTTTCTGCTTCCCCAAGTCACAATGTTTTTCACACCTGTCAAGTACTCCCCTTATTTGAAGAGCCTTTCACTCGGTTTCCTCGCAAAGAGAGCACTGTTCCAGCCCGAGTAAGACCTCGTTAAGCATTTCAAATTAACTCCCTTGCAAAATCTATTTAGACAAGCAACTCAAGGACATCTCAAGCTTCAGAAAAGTTCTAAGAATCAACAGAACACTGAACTACCTTAAAAAATAAACACATGCCTTCATAAATTTTGTTTTTATTTGGACCAGGTCAAAACCTGGTTGTACCACTACCACCAAAACAACGACAATGTATAAAAACCTCAATTTCAAATCAACTGAATTATCTCTTTTGAGAAAAACTCACCTCCCTAAGTGTCATGATAACCCCAAAATTTAGCAACATTAAACGCCTTCTGCAGGGAGAGCCTCAACAGAAAGTGAAGGTTCTGGCCAAGTGGTTTTACCATTAGGACCATCTCATAGACATCTTGGCTGAATAGTTAGCTTTCTCACGAAGAGGTGCTGAAGTTCTGAACATAACTATAATCTCCCTGAAGTAAGTGACAGCAACATGTAAGTAATGCTATGTACTTTGGAACAACGTGAGCACCACAAAACAACCATTTTTATGCCTGGAACACTTTAAAAAACCACTACGTACCAAAATGCAGCGTGCCATAGGAATTAAAGGAAATAAAGTCATGTGCTTCAAGTAATAAAGAACTAGATTTTGAGTGATATTTTAAGAAAAACTAAATAGTAGTCAAATGAGAAGCATATGAAGACATCAATAACACAATTAATTTACCATAATACACAAGTTTATGCCATCATGGATGGAAAAAACAAATAGCTAGTTACAAGTTGTTTCTTGAAATTAAGACAACTTTTTTTTTATTCGCCTGGATCAGAGAGAAAGAAAAGAAGTCTACCCAGAGTATTTCTTGAAGTGCCAAATCAATTATTTTGAAACACGTTCAACACTTGAGGAAAACAAGCAGGTCAAGACGAATTTTGGCAGATTCTCAATTGAGGCATTCTCATTGGGTGGGGTTTGTTTTCCTCTTGTTTAGTTTTGTGAAGGTTTTTTTTTTTTGAAGAGTTTCTTTTGAAATAAGTTTAGACTCAAACTGCTGTCTACATGCAGGATTCTTCATCGTGAAATCAAATTATACTTGATATTTGAGGCCCATGTCCAATATATTTTTTATATATGAACAGTAAAACGGGGTCAAACTCTGAAAGTAACAACACATACATGTTTCTATCAAGACTTACACCTGGATGCCTTTCAAATTAACCTACTGACACAAAGAGCATTTGCAAACTGCAAGTCAGGTAGTGGGATTCTGAGCTGTAACAACACAGGCTGAAATGATTATTAAAACTGAGCACCACTGAAGAGCACCCCATCTGTAGTTACAGAATAAATCCTTACCCAAGCAGAATATTATCTTGCTAACACCTTTAGAAAGGATACCAAGGAAGAGAAGAAATGGACAAAGGCAGCGAATCATGGCCAACTAACATTGCATGGGTATACGTATTGTGAAAAAGGTAAGCACTTATCTCCAGTTCATAGTCCTTTTTTGGGACTCAGCCATCACACATGCAGAAAGTCACTGCTGTAACCACAGAAGCTAGAAGAATATCGTCCATGTTGAAAGGCTTTTTAATTTTAACTGAATACTTTTTGACCCATACTTTCTTCCGTATGATTATCCAACCTCCACTGGAGATTTCTCAGTGTCAGTAAGTGGAAACAAGAGGCTGGATAAACTAAGTTGTAATGCCTTTTTTTCTAACTGTAACTTCAGACAGGCAGTCAGCTTTTGCATGACTGCTATCAATCCAGCTATCTGGGGCAGCTGTAAATATGCTCCTAGGGAAGTATTCATCAAATATCTCAGTATAACAACATGCTGTGCATCACATCTGTCTAGTACTGTATTACTAACATGAAGCTTAAATATAACACGCTGAAGTACTAGCACTGCATTAAATGAAGTTTGCATCCCTGCTCTGTGTTACCAGCAGGGACACGCAAGTAGCTGTCTCAATAAAAACGGTTCATTTTCTAATAGCATAAATAAAAAGAATATGGTTTGCAAATGCATTAAAAAACCCAAAAGTGGTTGAATCCTCTTATCGTTCTGATATAACAGGAGGATAAGCACAGATTAACCCACCCGCCTGTTTCCTGGGAACACTGCGACTTCTCAATTAAAAACAGGAATTCATGTGTTACCTGCCAGTATCCTTGAAAAGAACAGAAAAAAAACCACAAAACCCTCCAATGCTCCTCATCTCTTTCAGTGGAAAAAAGAAAACCCTCGAAGCTCGTTGGGACAAGAGAAAACTTCTCATTGAAGTCAGAAGGGAATTTTGAAAATTACCTGCACTTTATTGTCTGAGAAAAACCCCACAGAGTAAAATCAGATTTCCCACCTCTGCTTTACCTTACAAAGCTGTTTAGCTGCAGAGCTCAGCTTCCAACGTATGAAGTACAGATAAGCTGTGATGATTTTTGTTACCATCTTCCTAACATAATAGCTAAGTAAGAAATTACACTGCCTCTAGTGCTGTGAAATTCCTATGAACAAATGCATGCAATAAATGCTTGTGACAGGCTTTAAGAATAACAAAAACCTCACAAGCACAATGAACAGAACACGTTTTCCAAAAAAATCTTTCAAGGTAGTTCTAATGAATCTTTCACAGTTCAATAATCTACTGTATTAGGTCATTCTCCTGATGAAGCAATGTTCCAATCTCATTATATTATTCAGAAGGCACTGGTGTTATTGAGTTTCTTGTAATTAACAAGCTATTTGTTGGCATTTCCCTTGTTTACGGCATGCAGTGTTTTAAAATTAAAGAAGGGTTGTGACAAATACTCTGCATGTAAGTAGAACGTAACACATCATACGCCATAACTACTCTTACATTCAGCAGCCTGGACGCACTGGAAGCTTTGGGCAGAATCCTCTTTCTATCAGATCCTTCCTCCACTGTCCTCTCTGCTTTTCAATGCAAAGCCAAGAACAAATGTTAATGGGGAATGCTCTGAAAAAAGCACACCAGGTGGTCCCTAAAGGGGTGCGTAATTTACAAAAACTAAATCAGTTTTGTATAAGGGATCGAGTAAAACCCAGTCAAGAGAACCAACCTCATCACGAGTCCCTGTTTCCAACAGAAATTTTGTGAACAGCAGAAATCTGAAATAAACGTGAGTGAACAAAAACCAAAGACATATTTGCCTATCACTTCAGCACAGAGAGAAAGACTGGAAGGCACTTTCAGAATGAGGGTTGCAGTTTCAGATCCCCTGCTGCGTACAGGCAATATTTTTCCTGTTATAGTCAGGTAAGAGGAAAAAAGAAAAAGTAGAATAAATGGCACTGTATGACTTGGCAGTGGAAACATCTGTCACTTAACAGCGTGGCACAAATTTTTCATCTTAGATGACCATCTGACAGGCAAGGATGTAACGACAGTTTTATTGATTTTAACTAGGAGCAGGGCTCCTCAAGCTCTAAGTACTAAACTGGCTCAGAAGAGCATCAGATTTCTTGAGCATTTGCTGAGAAAAATATACTCACAGTTTTTAAGCTATGAGTTTTTTTGACAATACAAAGACAGCCTGGAAAAGTTGATATAAAATAAATCTGTTGAAGATTGCTAAAGCCACAGTAACTCAGAAATTCCCTGTTCTCAGAACAGCTGGAGCCTGAAAGAGCTTTAAGAAGCATCAGATACGCCTGTGGTGCTACCACGAAGAAATCTGCTCATGAGAACGGCTGGAAACGGGTTCAGTGAACTTGTTTCCTACCAGATATAATCTACATAATTGCAGCTCCTTGCAGGTGATAAAGATGTACATCAGTAGAACACTAAATGGCAAAACATCCGTTTTATAAAAGCTCTGTTTTCTACTAAACAGACTGAAGCCACACAGAAAGGGCTTGAAGCACGGATCATGCTACATATCAAAGTAAAGACTGTGAACCCAGAATTGAGTGCCAAAACCTCCTCAGCGTCAATGAATGGTGGGTTTTGGAAGGGACCTCTACTAAAGCAGGTTTCATAGGAAAGTATCCAGGTGGATTTTGAATATCTCCAGAAGAGATTCCCCAGCCTCCCCAGGCCACCTGTTCTAGCACTCTGTCACCCTCACAGTACAGTTCTTCCTTGTGTTAGTATGGAACTCCCTGTGTTCCTGTCTGTGACCTCCTGACACCATGGCCGTGCAAATTTTGTTCTTTTACTGTAGACGGTAAACTTTCTAGGTAGGCTACTTGTTCTATTTCATGCCACTTTTCTAAATAAGGTATTGTTTAGGAGAGGTCTATCCCATAAGCACCAAGAACCATTAAGCTCCAACTGCTTTTACAATACTATTGATGAGCTTTGATTACCACAGTACTCAGTTGCAAAAGAGCTCCTGTGCCTTGGAGGAAGTCAATGGCACTGGAACCTTAAATTATTCCACCCTTACTCACTCCCATTTCTGTGTCACGTACACCTTTGACAACAAGGTAGTTAAGATACTGCCATGTGAAGCACACCCTCCCCGTGCTCACCATCTCTGCAGCAAGGTCATCTTTAAATGAAGCAGAAAGCAGCAAATTATATTTGCATATATAAATACATGTATTCATAAAACTCAATTGATCTCAAACGCAAATACTGGTCAGCCACCTATGTAACCCCGAGTACAAAATTACCCAACGATCCAACTCAAATTCTCATCTTAAAACCTAAAACTAGGTCATACACAAGCACACTGCTAAGTTCATCTGTTTCACAGACTGTTAACAAGCAAATACAAACCACTGCTCAGAATACCCACGGCACTTCTTGTTTCTCTCCACACATAGTTCAGCACAGAGCTCAAGTGCCACAACACCGCACTGTAACTGAGCTGAATGACCACGCAGGAACTGTTCAATTGATAGGGATGTTTCATCTCATCACTTCCATCCATCCAACTGCCCAGCTGCCACACTTAGGCCCTACTGCAAATCCCTTTGTTTTATTACATCTTACTATCGTTCCACAAATTCGCTCAATAACCAAAACCTGTTCACTGGCAGATTGCTTGGGGATTTACCTGCAGCTACAAAAAGCAGTAAATTCAGCTGCTCCCTTTAAGTGCAGTCCTGCACATTCCTGCCAGGGACTGAGATCACACACAGCTCTGTCACTCACCAGACAAAGCCATTAGGCATCTACCCAGCTAACCATTCTTCATGAGAAGTGCACATGGGAAAGAGCTTCATTTCTTGATCATGAAGTTACAATGACATGGCAATAAAAGCACAGGGATATACATACAGTTCCATCAAATGCTTTAATTCAGTTTCCACAAGCATTATCACTGCTTGTTCAGTTTGAAGAGTTATAAATTAGTTGTTGCGCATAAGCAAGATACAGTTAATTTTGGTGCTTACTATGAAGAAACATTTGTAACATTTTAAAACCATCCAATAAAGAGGAAAATATCTCCAAGAAGTTGTGAACTTGAGAGGCAATTTCTCCAGTACAAACCTAACAGACTCTCCAAATCCAAAATTACCCAGGCCAAAAACTGCTCTGGAGATGAGGTAAACAAACCCTTACTTACAGCAAGAGCAGAAAATTAGTATCCATGTATCTGCCTCTGAAGCGTTAAGTGCGAGACTTCCAGAAATTAACAGCAGATGTCCAATTCACAGAATAAAAGTCAGTCCAAAAAAATCTCAGCTTTAAATGTAGTAATTCTATGTAATGTATCACTTCACTGCCTGCAAGATGAAAAAAGTACTTAGGTTTTAAAAAAATTAAAACAGTAGTGTACAGAAGACAGCATTCAATTATTTAAAGAAAAGTATTTTGGCCTAAAGGGAAATAAGACTTGAAAAATACTAGGGATTTTGGTTGAGGGTTTGTTGTTTTTTGGTGTTGCTGTTATAATAGCTGATATTTATTAGCAATTAACTCTTTCTCCTGCTTTCGCATTCCATTTCCTCAGAAAAGCAACTGAAAATGACATTCAAAGCAACCTCGCATGTGTACAGCCTCAATTTTCATTTGTTGCTTTGGGAAATGGCTTTATAATTACTATAGTCAATGTTCTTTAAAAATCTAAATGCATCTTACAAATTTAATAGAGTAATAAGCTGCATAGATTACAATTAAGCCAGTCAGATTTTAAATTGGGGGGAAAAAAGGTTTTGAAATTACGTGCAATAAAATAGCATTCACAGTATGCCAAACAAACAGCAAAACAAATTGTAATGACCAAGTAGTATTCAAAGCCTTAATAAAAAACAGCATGCAAGTTTAAGACAGGAAGAAGAACTATTTTTGTTCAAGTTTTAAATATTCTGAAGCATTTAGGACATGCAAACCAGTGCCATCTCGGTAGGACAAAAGAAGCCTTTCCTAATAAATGGATCCATCTACCTGTAGCTAAAGCGGCAAAACACAGAAATTCTTTAATAATGTCTGCACATAAGCATCTTTACTGTACTACATAGGCCTCATATTCTGAAGTATTTTTACACGAACGCAGAACCACTACAAATAACATGAAACTCGTCTTCCGTTCTCCTAAGACAAATGAACATCAAGTAATTGAACGTCAGCTTCATGTGGAAAGGTAAACGTGAAGCACTACGCATCTCATGGCAGACCTCATTATTCCAAATGCAGGTAGTTCTAAGACTACTGGGCTTTTCTGCCTTGAAATTATCAGAGGGCCGAAACGTTTTTCCAACTAACAGGTCCAAACCTGTTGACAGCCCACGGTTGGCATCTTCCCCCCTCCCCTTTCTAATCCTAAATTTAAGAAACGAGGCATACAATCAACATAGCTGAAATCGTACCCTTGCAATTATTGATTTGAAGGGCAAAGTCGTGCAGCACATATACATACTGTTGAACCTATTTTCATAAAGGTGAGCCATCCTATGATTGCAATGGGCTTCAACTTAAAAAAGCGTGCTTGTTACTCCACTTGGATTAGACGTCTATCTGAAGTCCTATTTAAATGGAAAATAACAATTAAGTAGTACAAGTGAAATCTGTACGTGGAACAGAATTATTTGTACCTGCTGATATCCTACTCGCAGATCTTTCCAGTGACACAGGGAAGGGCATCAATGACAGACAGACAAGCTTGAATCAACTGCACCTGGGTAGAATGCTCTACTTCTGCAAGCGGACACAATGCACTAATGCACTGATGTCTGAGCTACAGCAAGGTCTTCTTTTAATCTCAGCCCACAGAAGCTCTTTCTTGAGCAGTTCATCCAGTTTTGAGTTCATCAAGATTTTAGCTTCCCGACTGAATGGCAAGTAAAGCAGCATCACTAAATAAATAGAGCTGTATCACAAATCAGCATGACTCAAAGATTTCAGAAATGAAATTAAAACTATCAACAAAAACCTAAGGCTAGTTTTCTGTATGGAGTTCTTGCTTTACTTCACTGAAAAATTGTAAGCATTGTCTCTTTATTTATGCTCCGGGCTCCAAATTTACTTTAAAATACTGTCATGTATACACAGGCACAAATTTTTCTGATATTTTTATATACATATACACACACACCCCAGAAGAATAATGCAGCTCCACAGAATAGATCACAGTAAACTACAACAGAGCACTCAGACAAAGAGGTCTCACATATTAGTTATCACCTTCAGTTCTTCATTTTTACTCCAAGTTTCCCTAATCATTGCTCTATACTTGTCCTTATCCTCCAGCTCTCCGTCAACTGTGATGTCGAGAGGTATCAATACAGTGAAATAACAAGCTATGTTACATGTTTCTTTAAAGCTGGGATACATTGTTAACATTTCTGACATGCAAAAATTAACTGTAACCAGAAAGTGCCATAACGTGATGGCAAGCAGTGCTTACAGCCACAGGTCTTGTTAGAAAATGTTTTCCAGCGTGATATTCAGAGCAGATCACTATTCAATAGACAGATCCATAGGACTCAGAAACAACAGCAAACACTGCTAATTGATTGAGAACCCACAAAAACAGCCAAAATATGAAATAGGAGAAGGCTCCAAGGAGACCTCATTGCAGCCTTTGAGTACTTAAAAGGAGCTTATAGACAGACAGGAGGGAAATCAGCTTTTTATACAAGCAGACGACAGGACAATGGGAAACAGTTTCAAACTCTAAGAGGGATGATATACAGCCTTCAAATTAACACAAACTGATTTTAAACCAGGCACACTTTCATAAACTTTAAGAACATAAAACGGAAGGAAGAAATCATTTAATTTAGCATCACTTCAACATCACAAATTTCAACTACAGGTTACTAAGCCTAGTTCTACCTTAATCAGACAAAAAACACAGTAGAGCGTCACTGAAAATCCTTACCTTAGAGTTTTTGCTATTTACCTCGTATTAGTTGGTACAACTTCACTGTTGCCAAATACACTGAAGTTGCTCCATACAAATCGTAACACGGACCATCCATTACTAATGCCTTTTTTGCTCACTGACATAATCAGTTCACTAAATATGAACTAACAAACACAGCAAATATAGAATATAAGCAGAAATGCAATTTCTTTTATTTATTTGATTGAATCAATTCCATTAAGTCATCTGTAGTTTACTCCTGGAAGCAGCTCAGCACACACTGGAATTACACGGGAGAGGTTTGGATTCTTTATGTCTGTTTCTGCAACCACGTGTGAAGACCTTCATATGGGGAAACATATAAAGCAAAATATTTGAGATTCTGCTTTCAGGAATTCTTTCATTAAATTTAATCATTTTTCTGATATTTTCCTATGAATTCATAAAGCACTGTAGTGATTATCACAGTCTAATATCACAAGGACTGAAAAGGACAGTTTTCAGCAATAGAAGCATATAGTGGTCTCAATTTCCTCCTATTTCATCTTCCTTTTCGCATTCATAAATGCATAGTCCAAATGTTTTAAATATAAGTATTATAACATAACACTGATAAAACTCTTCAGAAAGTTACTTAACTGAAGCAGCAAGTGTTGCCATGCACAAAGCTTTTATTTGGTTTCTTTTTGAAGCTAAGCAATGTAACCACTGTTGCGTGTTTGTTCAGAGCAATGCTTTGCTATGTTTTGAGGGACCGCTGCCAAAATTTAGGTGCCGTACCAAGAAAAAAAAACAAAAAACAAAAGCCTAAAACAATCTGAAGATAAATAAAGCAAACAAACAGAATTATTGGGAAATATTAACAAAAATAAACTTCTGACTTGCTCAGAATTTCTTCATAGCACAGTTGCTACAAGCAAGAGAATAACAGTGTGTTGGGAGCTGTTCAGTGCTTTGTAAGGGCTGTGTTGGAAACCGATGTAAAAGTGCAGGAAGAAAAGCTGAAGAGAAATTACTCTATCTGGATCATGCTACAGCTCAAGTCAGCAAGTAACAACAACAAAAAAATAAACAGCAACAAAACAAAAAACACTATTAAGATCCTTATGTTAATCATAGATATTAATTTTCATTAAGAACATAACAGCGCCATTAAGCAATGTCTTAACTTAATCCAGCTAGAAAACAATATTCCTTTTTTTTTTTTTTAAATTAAATAATTGTACTAATAGTCATGAGTAATTCTTGAGCACAAATGAGCAAAGAGTGAATGATACATTAGCCAACTTACGGATGTTGTTATCAATATGAAGACCCATGGCAAGCACTTAACAAACAGAGACCACTGTCCTGAGGTACTGACATCACAGGGATTAATTACAGACAAAGGTCAAACCAAAGGTCACCAAGCTATGCTCACAAGGGTGTTAGCTGAATCCTACAGAGCCATGTTCCTAACCTTACATCCATATGGACAGAAAATATAGCTCCCGTGGGTGTTCCCTTTTAAAACAAGCATATATAGATACATGGGAAAGAGGTATTATCAGATCTGTGTACATCTACTGCATTACATTGATGTTGGTCTTAAGAATACAGGCAAGTTACGCTCAAAGCAGACATGACAGAAGTCACAAGTCCTCTCAAACATCCAACGCTCCTACAGCATCAAAATACAGTGACATTCCTTCTGGCTACAAGGAAAAGTACTTATATTTAGTTGCTACTCAAGGTTGAAAGCACATTTATTCCCACACATGTGAAAAAGATTTCTACCTTGAACAATCTGTTCAGAGTGTTGCTTTTCAAATCAGTAGATGTTAATATCTTTTGACAGACCACTAAACAAGTCATTGAGTCAGCACACAGGACTACTATTGCCTCTGACACCTGACTCCGACAACAACAACGAACAAATTTCATCACAAGTAACTAACCCACGCCTCTGTTGACTATAGCTGACCATGCCAGCTCGGTGTATTTTCTCTCAACAGCTTAGAGCTGTCATAACCTAGCCTCACAAGAAGGAATATTAGCATTGTTATGACACTGAATTTGTACAAGAGGAACACCGAGGCTAGGATCCCAAACGCCCCTATTAGTGTTCTTCAGTAGCTGTGGATAAAGTAACACTGTCAAGAAGATAAAATGCAGAGGCTTTGAAGTCAGACCGTTTTTACATAGCTGTCCTGCAAGTTCCCTCACTCACTGGTTACAGGCGACGGAAGGCAATTTATCATTCAGAAGGGGGCATAGGGATGAGACCCTGTGACAGAAAAGTCTTCTGCTTTCAAGTACCTTCAGCACTGCGTTCATTTGCACCATTAACATGTCATTATTGCTTCTCTTTCAAGCCATCTGCTATGAAAACAGCTTTCCTTAATGTTGGTCAGCAAAAGGAAAAGCCCTAAACTCTCTATTGATAGCAAAATATTTCAGAAATGGCACATGTAAGTAACACATGACAGATGTATTCTCCAACAGGCAATGCATTCTGGCAAATTTGTCTATGGCTCTCGAGGTACTCTTGGTTGAGAAGAACTGATATAGAAACAAATGTTGCTATTAATAAATGGAAAAATAGAGTATTTAAGTGACACGATTGAGCAGTGAAGGCATAAGAAGGCAGCAGCAGGTTTGGAACCTCCTGAACAGTCTTACTTTCCATATCAGCACAGACTAATCAGAACTGCCCTGACAGATGCCCTGGGCTAAGCATGCAAAAATACAATGTATGACATGACACACACAATGATACCACGATAACATTACTATACTGCTCCTTGGGCTACTGTATCACTGGCGAATCAGACATTACTCCTATCTCACCGCATCAATTCTTCCAGAACTTTAACTACCCATTTTTGTCCTGCCACCCAGGTTACCTCCATATCATTATCCCAGACAACAGAGGCTCAAATGCATGCAGTCAAATTATCTATGGAATGCTTTTCATGGACTTGCTAGATAAAAGTGATTGGCAGCATTACTGGATATCCTTTGTACCACGTTCCCTAGCTAATTCATTTAGACCTGACTCAGACTGCATATATTTAGAAGCCAGTATGTGGTTTCTAGCCAACCTAAAGTAGATACGCCCAGCAGAAAAACCCCAGGGCTCCAGTTTGCTACCTACACTCAGGGTGTTATGGATACTATACACACATCTCCTACACTAACTGTAAAAAGGAAAAAATCTTGTCAAAAATGCCAAGAGGATTGTAAGATGCAGTCGCAAGGGACACAACTGCGTTCAGGTATCTCTCCTCACTAGTTCTGCTCTGTTACCAGATCAAGATGCAGGGCCTACGTGCCATCGCTATCATTTTAGCCACGTTATCTGAGCTATACCATGTAGATTACACATTTATAGCAGACAGTGGCTGAAAAATAGAATAATTATAACAAGAAGAAACAGGAAAACAGTTGTGTTTGTATCTAGTGCCAGACTAGCATTGTTTGTGACAAGCGTTATCTAGAAGGACAGGACGGTCACATAACTTGCCTCTTCACAGAATCAAGGAGTTGTTTGAGTTCGAAGGGACCCCTGAAGGCCACCTAGACCAATTCCCCTGCAATGAAGAGGGACACCTACAGCTCCATCAGAGCACTCTGAGCCTGACCTCGGATGTCTCTATGGGTGGGTCTTCCACCACCTCTCTGGACTACCTCTTCCAGTGCCTCACCACCCCTATCATTCTGTGGAAGACTAAAAGACTTTTTCCTTGTATCCAATCTAAATCTCCCCAAATTTTTTTTATCTTAGAAAATAGAAAAATAGATGAGTAATTACTTACTAATCTCCGTCATTCCAAAACTACACAGAATGCTCTCTCATTTTTAGAGATGTGTGACACTGCAAGTACCTAGCTTTCACTACCATCAGCACAGTAAAAAGCCAACTCTGAACCACCACAGCAAAGATAAGAGGCTGCAAGAAGCACACACTGGGGAGTTGAAATAAAACTCTTAGACAATCAGAAACATCAAAGAGACCTCAAAAGGGTGTCAATGCCAGTTAAATGATGATGACAGCTACCATCAATTAAGTAATTGTTCCACAGCCATTCAGAGCCCTACAATGGCTCACAGGGGGGATTAACAGAACAAGACAATAAAGTTATCAAGTGGTGGGTCTGAGATTCGCTGGACTTTTCAGTAAGGTTCATAAGAAAATTGTTTTGTGCAAAACACCACAGAACAGCTTAATTCAAGTTAAAAGGAAAACCTGACAGACCGTTTCCTTCTCAAAGGCAGGTAGCTGTATGTGGCAAGCGGAGTTCGACTCTGGGCATAGCACTGTAATCATACAAACTGCTGGATGCAAAAAGTCTTCTCCGAAGTGCTGATTTCCTATTTTGCCCTCCACATTTCCTTCTCCTTGTGAGCCTTGCTATCCATCAGCATCAATAACATACCAAATAACTACCTTAGATACTGAGGTAGTAAAAAACCTGACTTGAGCAGACAATGGAAAAATGAAACATTTAAAAACGTCCACTTGACTCTATGTATTCTGCACATGTATTTTAAAATACATATGAACGCAAAAACTGAAGTTACCAAATAAGATGCCAGTAGATTATTGAATTTGGTAATATTTAACATCTCCTTGATGGGACAGGAAAGTAACGCATCCATTGTTCTTAATTCTATGATATAAAGAGCTCTCATCTTTTTTATGAGTCACAGTGCTATTTTAACATCATTTCTGTGTTTTCCTGCTTCTGATAGTTTTTCTGCAGGCTACCAAACGCTCCATGTTCTAGCACCAGCTAATGACAGCAGTAATTGAGTATCAGTCTGTACACTTGAGGGCAGAGACAGAAAAATATTCTCTTCGTGAGCAAAAAATTCAACCATGTTTAGCACCATACTGTAAGAGCCAGTAAAGCAATCTCAACCTAGCCATTCCCTAAGACTCTTTTTAGTGCCGTTATTTCAATTTAGTTCTCCTTTTCTCCAGTACTGCCCAATATTCTGTATATTCTCCAGGTTTGCCAACCAACGCAGTAAGAGGACACAGCTCACTGAGACACCTTGCAAAGGCGGGCTGTGGGCAAACTGATCAAGTCCTAGATTCATTTCTCAGTTCTACGATGAAGCTAATCCAGAAAAAGCCAACACAGGTTGAAATAATGACAGTTAATGAAGCTAATTTGACTTATTCATAAATAAATGGTTTTTGAAATAACAACTTTGCATTATGTAGAAAATTTGGCACTGTGCTTCCAGTTTTTATTCTATATTCCAAAGCATTCATTAATCAACTGAATATTACTACCCACTTTCAAAACAATGGTAACTAATTAATGCTCACAGTTTGTACTCAGCCAGCAGGGAAATGAACATGGCGAAATGCAATCTTTCAAATTAACAGGCTCTCTCTATAAACAATAAAACCATTCTTTAAACAGAACCACTGTTTTATTACTAGTGGGATCTTAGGTTCATTATGTTCTCATAATGCTCTCAAATAAGTATTAATTTCACAGAATGGCTACAGTTTATTTCCAAGCGATGTAGAGAGTTGTTTCTTCATTCTTCGTTTCAGCAACAGCTTTTGTTACAGATATTTGTATTTCACATACATTGCAGATATTTATATTACAAAATGTATTGCTAGCACACAATTATTTCTCAGCATTTCATTGTCGCTTTTCCTTTGTTAAATATATACGCAAGTATAGGACTATTAAAATCCTCTATAGAGTTAAATTAACTCTTCAGAGAAGTTTCCTTCTGAAATTGTCACAGTGCTTCCCTACCCCCACATACACTGATGGGCCACGGCAGACCATCCTTCACACTGAACAGCAGCAGCAGACAACCTGATCTGCCAGCATGACAACTAATTTGACCCATCTTACAACAAACTTCCAGAGTTTAAAGCTGGGAAACGGTGACAGGCAAAAGTTTTCTGTTCCTCCCAACCGTGTTCTCAGTTTAGGAAACCACAAGTAGAAAAACAGCTATAAGGAAGTTTCAGAAGCCAGGCAGCGCCTGATGTCCTACACAGCGAAAGCAGAGCCTCAGAACCTCCTGTGCCCACACTCTGTTGAAGCACACCATTCCCTGACTGCCTCAACAAACAAAGGACGAAGTCCAGGACTACAGGAGCCCTTGTTAGGCCCCTCTCCTCCTCTGCCTTTCTCTTCATCTTTAGAAATGTATATTTTCAAATACATAATGCATTGCAATAGCTACATTGAAGTTGGCCAAAAAAAGTGAGCCAGGAAGGTAGTGCACAGAGGACACTTGGACACATCCCCTAACGATCCACTTAAAAGGCCTTGAACATAACCTTTAAGGGGGGGATTTAGTGGACAGCAAGGCAAGTATTTTAACACAGTGTATCTACATGCATATCAGGTTATTCGTGTTCATAAAGACAGTTTTGACCAGGCCACTTAGATGATCATTTGAGTAACTAAGAAATTAGCAACAAACCATCACCAAATGGTAGCATTGCAGGGACAAGATTAGGCAGAAAGTACAACAAAAACCATCAGCAGCTAAAGCTGTGGCAGAGGAGGCAAGTTGGGAAGAAAGGCAGACAGCACATGTGCTTCAATCCATACACCCACAACCATACCGTAAACTGCCACCAGTGAGCCAAACCTGAACACGTGTGGTAAGCACAACTGAAAGTGAACAGGTGGCTGGGGAAGGATCACACCTGGCCAGTCTTTTTTGTCTCATATCACATGTTCCAGAGAAACCTGTCTTCCTCCTGCTCCCAGGGCTAAGGAAAGTTCCAGGCTTTCTTTTTTTCTTCTTTTACTTCCTTTTCTGGAGGTGAACTGAATTAGTTCTCTTTGTGTGGGGCATCTCAGAGATGCAAGCTGGTCTTAGGAGCAAACAGCTGTCTTGCACTAAGAGCACCTCTTCTGTACAATCTGCTTGTAATCTGCTTATTATTTTGGCGCATCAGTTTGCATTGAGGGGGAAACAAGGGAATACAAAACCTTGAAACAATGAATCAATGAATTGGGGTGGGAGAAACTAACAGAGCTGACACTGCAACAGGTATTCACCAACTGCAAACAATAAAGCAGGAATTTGTTGGGGTTTTGGTTTTTGGTTTTTTTTTTTTCTTTAACATTTCATACTCCAACTCATGATTTCTAAATAGCCACTATACATGAAACCTAAGTTGCTGTGTCTGCATGACAGGAATATGCTCATCCTCATCAGCACTCGCAATCAGTTTAATGAATTGATAGACAGTAATAATGGTACTTTTTTTCAATACAGACAGCGAAAGTAGCCTACAAATATCAAGCCACATTTACATTGACAGCTGGGCATAAAACAAAATGTACAAGAACAGTATTCTGTTGGATCAGGATGTCAGAAATAGATTACTCAAGTCCCGGACCTGCACTAACATGAACCAGAAACGTTTAAGACTGAGTAATCATTTGAGTAATACTTTTTTTTTTTTTTTTTTTTTGCATACCTGTTTTTGCCTCTATGGCCACAGTATACTTTTTCCAGTACTTCTTGCATATTAATAGAAATTTTACTGCTCTATGTATTTAGGACTACCATTATTTTGCAACCGAAATTACAGCATGCCAGAGAAGCTGTGCATTATTTATGCAAAAATATCTTTTTTAACAGATTAACTGATAGCCTTATGTTAGTCTTAAAAAATAATAATAAATTACATATATAGACTTATGTGCTCTTCTTGCTTCCCCTCCTTTCCCAGCTTTTCCATAGGCACAGATGTAGCACCCACAAATGATCACAAGATGTGAGCAGAAGCTGATTTCTAATTTCATATGAAGCACTCAGCTCCAGCTCTCCCCAAAAAATCATTCTCCTCAATGCAAAATGCACCAAGGTCAGAGAAATGTCACTTCCATCAAAATAAATAAATCATTATTCTTATTAAGCTGCTTGTTCCAGGAGACAAAAATCTTACGTTATCTAGCATATTCTTTGTTGGGTTTACCAACAGACCTTCCAAGTTGTCAGTCACGGTACAACACATCTGCAACACTGCACTCCAGAGACACTAAGGAGGTAAATTGTTCAATATTTTATCAGCTGCTCTTGATGTGAGGCATTCCAGCATAGAGTCTTTTCAGTACTCCCTTTCATTTATTGTTGAGAAGCTTTTACTGGTTCTCAGACTGGAAGAGCAGGACTGCTAAGTCTCTCTCTGCCATCACTGAGGGGATTAAGCTAACTAAACACGATTACCTTCTTGTCTTCAAGATCATCTTAAATGAAATCAGAACGAGCGCCTTAAATTTGAATCACTGAACTGTCAAAGATACAAAGATACAAAGATAGACCAATAACTAAATGGCTATTTGGTTAGTGCTGGTACTGACAAGACAAACTCCTCTTGCCTACAGTGAGCTTGAGAAGCACGCTCTCTAAATTAATGAGCTGGCAGGGGACCAGCAAACTGCTGGAATATTCTCCTTAAGCTTCAGTCTCAGCAGAGGAGTGCACTGGGAGAGCAACATCCGCCAACATTATTAAGTACAACAGGCCACACATGCCTACGGATTATAACAGTAGATATGAATTTCCTGTTTTAGGAGATCAAGGGCTATCCTCCCTGTAAGCTACAAATGTGCTTAAGGAAGCTCAGTAGGTCTTTTCGAGGAAATACCTGTTATTAATCAGATCAAGTATTCAATGGTGTCTGCAGCTACCCAAGTTAAAAGCAGCAGGATGCCATGATAACATTCCAACTGAGCATGACTGAAGCACGGCCTCTTAATTCCATTTCACTTCTAGGAGCGATGGGTACAATTTGTGGTGAATGTAAGATCAGATGTTTGAATACTCTGGTGTAGCTGAACTCCACCTCTCTTGGGAGAAAGAGCATTAAATTCTTATATACAGGCAAGGAAAGTTGCAGAAAAGAAGCAGCCCACTTCCACTCTACCTTCTATTGTACAAGTGCTCTCAAGCCTCATCACCTTGACTTCAGAGACGAAGAAACATCGAAGACTTTCACTGCCAACTGTACGAGCTCAGCTCCATGGTCTTGTATATTTATAGCTCATGTAGAACTTCAATATTAAAGGACTACAAATTTGTACAAATAGCGTAGCATGACAGTCATGGTTAACGACTAACTATGAGGACTATTACCGTGATGTGTTAATAGCATAACAAGTGAATTTACCTAGTAAAAGTTTTGTTTTCAAGTTCAAAACTTAAAACATTTGTCAGTTTTCTAGATGTTCACTACAGTCACCTCCCCTATTTCCTTAATGCATCTTTTAGAATTTATGTAGATATACAATAGATACGTATTCAGATACAACACTGTTCTGAACTACAGCTGACCAAGAAACCTGCGTTCATAATAGTTCATGCAACCAGACAGAGATGCTCACTTCCTGCAGAATATTAAAGATATGAAGCAAAGTCAAGGGCAGATGCTGTTTCACTCAAAACAGCTATTACATCTGAGTGTTTCTACACTTGGCATCTTTCACGAAGTATGAATTCATCTATTCCAGCCCCCTGAACATGTAAGGAAAAATAAAATTTGGAAAAAAAGGAATAAGAAACAAATCTATTTATAGTATGATGCCTGCTAAACACTGAGTCAAAAAAAGGAACACAGAATGCCTTGAGTTGGAAGGGACCTTTAAAGCCCACCCAGGTCCAACCCCCACCACAGGGTTGATGCCTCTACCGGCTCAGGCTGCCCAGGACCCCATCCAACCCAGTCTTAAGCATCTCCAGGGATGGGGCACCCACAGCTTCTCTTCAGTCAAAAACCTCCTCCTAACAACTAACTTATTTCTCCCTCTTCTTTAACACTATTCCCCCTTGTCCTATCGCAATCGGACTGCATAAATAGTTCATCTCCATATTGATTATGAACTCCCTTTAAGTACTGAAGGTTGCAACCAGGTCTCCCTGAGCCTTCTCTTTCTCAGGCATAGAACTTCCCAAATATTTTCCTTGAACTCAACAGTATTTTAATCATTTTCTTTAATGCTATCACAGCATGTAAGTAAACCTAAACTCAGCTTCCTTGTGCTAAAGCAGTGTGGAAGGTACTGCACTTCCTCAGTCTGAGTCGTAAATTTCCTGATTCTGAGTTTTGAACAACAAAGAAACTATTTTGCATCATGACTCTACAATAGCTCTCTAACATCAATACCACTAACGAGAATTTAACACTGAACCAAGTCTGTAAGTACTTAAAATGACTTCCTTTACACTGAAGTAACCATACTTTTTTATTACTGTCTTCATAGAAGTTTTTTCCAGTTTATTACTACAAATTAATATTCCTATGGAATGTAATCATTTGATTTTTTTTTTTTTAACTTATGTACTAAGGGAATTTCAAATAAATGGCTTATTACTACAATACAGCACTTCATTAAATGCCACTCTAATTATTGTGCAATTAACTCAGAATCTTAAGGTATTCATTCATGCCTTGACCTTACACTTCATGAATAGTAAGCTAGCAATTACATTCAGAAAAGCAGAACTTCATGGATGCATTTTAAACTCAGTGGCTTTATCCCGAGTTTCCCTTAGCTCACATATAAAAGGAGACAAATATCTGTTTAAGTCAACAAGCTGTAACTAAGTAGTCTTTTGATCCCATCTACAGGAGTTAAGATCATCATTAAACTATGTTATTACAGGCACAATCAGAAATTATTTGTTTGGTCAGATACGTTTCACTGGCACAGGTTGCCCAGAAAAGTTGGAGTGCCCCTCAGGGTCTTCAAAAGCCTCCTGGAGGTGAACCTTGATAGCCCCCCCCAGATGCCTCTCCTTGAGCTGGATGGCCTCCAGACATTCCTGCCAATCTCAAGCATTCTGCTAGCCCGTGAACTTTCATTTCTCAAGTTTCCATAGAAATCCATCAGATGCTAAATCTAAATAAACACTACTGATAACATTTTAAAATTGGAAAAATGCAGAAATTTAATAGGTTCTATAAAACACTTCTAATCACAGAGATAATTAATATACTGCACCTATTTTCTGTTATTCTTTCTGCTCTTTAGTATCTGTCATCTCTTCCTTCTCCCAAACATGAATGGAATTTGAATTCGTAACAATGCATTCATGAATGAGAGAAAAAGCACCTTCTATCCAGTTCATTGCTGTCACACGCACAATTACTAAAACAAGCACTTCATATTTGCTTAAATTTGTTTTGAAATTTAGATTCACGAGAACGTTACAGAAAGCAGTGAATTTTCCATGTATTCTTAGACACTGCAAACCATCTAACAATACAACTTTGCTAAGATAGACTTTGAAAACAAAGTATATAAATATATTATGTATATAGATATAAAACAAACAAGCGTCTTTGGCATTTAAGAATAACAGTCAGATTTACTGACTCTGAAGGCACAGAAATAGGAATGCTAAGTGTAATTCCTGAATTGAAGAGACTTGAAAATTAGTTTTCATGCCAGTCAGGCAATTAAGTGTTACAAAGATACCGGAAAATATCATCCCATCTATTTTTCACCATCACTATCAATGCTTCCTAAACATGAGCTCTGCAACAGCCCTTGATGCCAAAGCCACTCAATAGAATATTCCTGTAACTTTAACTTAGAAGTGATGCAAAAGAAAAACAGCCCTATACACGCAAAGTCACTTGGTGTGTAACCTAACAGAAGTGGAGAAGTGTTTACTAGCAAAGATCAGCTGTCTGTGGCTTCTTAGTTGGATCAAAGGGAAGTGAAAGAAAGAAAAACTGAAGCAAGGAACCAAAGCAAGAAGCCTTAGACATTATCTTATAATGGTAGTTTACGTCAGGCTGAACCGTTTCCAAGTCCTGTCGGTAAGTCCTTGTTCGCTTCTTTGAAACTTTTCTACTAGCAAAAAGATTTAAATCTGTGTTTAAAAAAAATTATCACATGTTGACCACAGATATCTGTAGCAAAGCCCAACTAAAAAGGCTAACGCTGTGGGTAGGTGATCACACGCCCTTACAAGTGGCATTTCTTCCAAGGACATCCACAGACAATCTGACCAACTGTATCACAAAGCCACAATTTAAGGGACCTGCAACAACTGAAGTACCTGAACTATATAATACAGCTGCTCTGCTACAAACTACCCCAGCAGAGTCAAGATCTACAATACTAACACAGAAGCACCTATGTAACATCCTTGGTTTATCCTTTCTTCTCTGAGAAATCTTCCTTGTTGTATTCTTCTCTACCTTCATCCCTTCATGAAAACAGTTACAATGCACTGCATCTTCACGCCTTCTTCGACTCATTTTTGTACCAATCTTAGACATGAACAACTTGCTGTTTGATGAACTTTGCAGTCCTTAGATAACTCTCAGCTATCCAAACTCACCATGTTCTCAAGCAGACAGCTTGAGCTTTCTCTAGCTACTTCCACTCGCTGGAGAATCCTATCACTACAGAAGTGGAATTTTCATTTTTCTGAACTGGGACCACATGGCACTCGAGTCCGTAGAATGGACACAGAAATCCTGATCAACACTTCACTTGCTTAAACACAACACCACAAACATTGAAGAGTTTGAACATGCGCGCCAATTTTCTACAACTATTTTGTTTCCTGGATACACTGTGAAATCATTCAGTATGCGATAAAACAGTTTCATTTACCATGAAATTATAACTTCAGTGCTTAGCATATTATTTCAAATGACTAGTGACAGTACCCTCGACATAAACAAAGCACTAATAGAAAAGAGATTTCAGGACAGTCAGCTTCCCTGTATTTTTCTATTCTAAGAACGTTTTTTCACTATACATTAGCTTAACTGCTCAGCCATAAACATTTCAATCTTAAAATTATTTTACTGCTATGGATACTCAATTTATTCTGCACACTCATTTTACTACTCTGGAGGTGTGATTTCTGCAAGAATTCAGTAGGAATATGTTTAAACTCCTTGAAAGTGTTGAAGAAGTTGCCAAAGTTCACACTGCTCAGATGACACCTAGAGCACTAATTAAAATTCCTTTCCAGGGGGCCTGAAGAAATCCTCTTACACAATGGAACATTTCTCTACTTGCTAAAAGTTGAGAATCAATTACAGCCTCAGCAATTAGTAGCTAGCAATCAGTCTAGGTGACAAATAACGTCTATTCTAGAATAGCTAAGAGAAAGAAGTGTGAAGATCAAATTGATGAAGTTCTTACTTGATAAGCAGGATTGAAAGCAAGCTTAACTGCCAGATTCAAAGGCTGGTGAATGTGACACCAAGTCCACTTGTAGAGTGGCCCTTAGTGGTGTAGTCCAGGTATCAACACAGGGGACAATGTTCTTTATCATCTTCATTAACGATATCAATGATGGCAGAGTGCAACCTCAGCCAGTCTGTAGATACACAACTCAAAAACACCTGTTAATGGATCAGATATTTGTGCTGCCCAGCAAGCTGAAGAAGCTCAGAGTTCCACAAAGGGAAAGGCAAAGGCTTGTACCTAAGAACAACTCCGAAGACCAGCAGATGCTATCAGCTGCTGGCTGGAAAGCAGCTTAGCATAAAAGACCTCGGTAGACATAAAGCACAACGTGAGTCAGCAATTGCAAGAAAAATTAATTGTCCCTCACCGTATTAAGGAAAGAACCACGAGGAGGTCGAGGGAGATGGCCATTTCTCTCTGCTTAGCCCTACCAAGATCCATCTCTGTCGAGGTCTGAGTTCCCCAGCAACACAGGGAAAGATGCATAGCTGCTGAAGTAGTTAAAGGATTCAGAGTTTCTGGAATGCAAACCGTGTGAGATCACTGAGACTATTCAGCGCAAAGGAAAGGAGACTCAGGCAGAAACTTTCCACGTGTCCAAGGGATTTATGAGGGTGGTGTATAATCAATGAATATTAAGATGTTGTAATTACGAAATTAACAAGAGAGTTGGACAAAGCAGACTATGATAATAAAAAGTGAATAAATAGAAGGCTTACCCCTATCCCGGGCTCACTCACAAAACTCCAGCAGAGCAAGAGAAAAACTGAAATACTATAAATTACATTTCATCAGGAAAACATGTATATTTTTTGAACTGAAAACAGTTCAATGTTAAAGCAGGTTGCTCAGATGCCTATCCTTGGACATATTCAAAATCCAGCTGGAAAAGTCCTCAGCAACCTGTTCCAAGTTTGGCTGCACTGAAGTCTCCAAAGGTCCCACTCAACAACAAGCACTCTGTACTTAAACAATCACCTTAATGCTTTTACACAATCGGGGGAAGAACACACCCTCTCTTTATCTTCAGGTTACATGTGCAACACAGTTTTTGTGTCTTTCATCCAAGTCCAATGAGAATCAGACTAAATGTTTGTCACGTTTTCTGACACAGCAGAGCTTAAACTTCAGAAAACCAATACAACACATTTCGTCCCTGTAAGGCTTTTTCTCTTCCGTATACATTGCATTAGAATATAAATATGAAAGCAATCTACTGTTTCAAGGCACAGTATATTCAAGAACATGATCAAGAACATCCTTTCTCTGTGACTTGCTTCCAGGGACATCAGACAGTTGTTTTTGTTTTTTTTTTTTTGCTTAGAAACCCTTAAGTTTATTCTGGTGTCAAGCTGCATCTGCATCTCTGTCTCTTCTGGGGGCAACAGTTGGATCTTCACATTCTAATGTGTCACCAGCATGCAAGCTACTATCCACAAAAATGAGGAGGAAGTTTGTTCTTTAAATCTCAAAAAAAAAAAAAAAAAAAAAAACAAGAAAGGTACCCGTTCTCAAAGAACATCTATTGCTTTAAATGTCTGTCGATGTTCATCTAATAGCAATGACTGACAACTGCCCAGGATACAGTTATGAACCTGTTCTTTTTTATATCCTGGAATTTTGTTCTTTCTGACTTAGGGGTTTGTCATGTTACTCATATCACAAACTTTATGTCACGTTTCTAAGTTAGCTTTTCTTTTCTACCCGCTTTTCCCTCATCTTTGGCCATCAGGCTCACAATGGATTCAGTAGCACTAATCCCACATGATCATTTCTATGCTGACAACCTACCAAGGCTTGTGCAATCTGCAATCATTTTAACCTTTTTCAAAAGCTCTAATGTCATGGTGTAGTTATGTACAAAAAGAAGTTGTGGGATGAGCAATGGCTGAGCTGGGGTGTAGCTTCCCTTAAAAACACACTTCAAAAACATCAGTATCTCATCTAAATGTGCATATTAAGTTCATAGCCCAATTACATTGGGCAATCAAGTTATCAAAATAATAGCACATGCACTGGTTAACGTTGCAACTTGAAGTTAAATACTATGCCAATCTTTTTCCCATGAAATAACAGCTCTAACAATCTTCCTTTTATATACACTTCCTTCTGTCTATGGTGTCCATTACAAAAACGCAGGGTTTCATGTCCGCACAGAGGCTGTTGGATTACTCAACTTCAAGGCTGACTGCCTACATCTCATCTGCATACTTCTCAGCCGTTTCATGTCTGTTTCTAATGTTTCTACATTAATTCACATTCAAAGTAAGGGACATAATCCATATGCGAGTCTCATCAGCATGGTTATAAAGGTAATTGCACTGCAGTCACATTTGCTGAAGTCATCGACAAAACACAAAGCAGCTTACAATTATTTGTGAGAAAAAGCCATCTTAACACAAACTACTAGCTTGCAGTATCTTCAGTATGACACAACTGGAAAACACAGCTTCCCTTTCTGCTACCAAGAAAGTACACGTCTCAATTCAGGCAGCCTACGTATGTCACAGAAACAAAATAACTTCACACAATCACTCAAGGCTGTGTTTCCCTGGAGGAACCACTTGATGCAATTTGTCAGAAGGTAGAGAGCGCTTTAATGGACAGTTTACTTCAAACGACTACAGATATTGAAGAGTAAAGGACCAGAGCCAAGAATTACAAATGGGATTAAACTCAGGTAAATTTGATTCTTAATGATTAAAGCAGTTTAAAAAGTTCACAGTGTATTTATTCCAAAACAAAGAAAAATCTTTCCCTACATTTCTGTGGTTTGCTACATCCACTCTTCAAGTGGCACACAATGCACAGGGCAAAATTTTCATATTTAGTGTTAATGAATTGAGCACATTTAATCATTAATGCCCAAGTAATGCAAGTAGAACTAGTTATTTGTTTCCAAGTCATAGCTCAAAAAGACACCAAAATTAACTCCAAAACTGAACAAAACGCATTCGTAGAAACCTACACTGAGACTCCAGCTTTGATGGTTGCAGAGCTTTTATGTTATGCTAGCAAATAGTCTCACATTTAATAGTTCAGCAGTACCGACAACTGGCAAGCAGGAGTGCAAAACTCAAAAGAGAACTTCTTCGGAATGAACAAAAGAACAAAAAAGACCTTTAACTATTTACCCTTTAATATCTCCTAGGTAAAACCAGAATCAATTGAAGCTGTTCTGTAGACTAAATGAAATGCAATTGATCAACAAGTTCAATAACAAGCAGTTGTTCAAGGATAGCAGTGGACGAAGCACAATGTTTTTCATTCACTTTAAGCAGTAAATCACTAGTTAACTGTTTTTAAACTTTTCCAGCATAACAAATGGCTAAAAATTAAATCAAAACCATATGGTAGAAGATAAAGGGTAGTGCACAACAAATTATATTATAGAGAAACATATGCTACACTTATTGTCTGTGATGACTTGCTATTTCCCTACAGATGATGACTGTAAATTAGCACCACAGAGGTGAAAGATCTGTTAATCCACCAAACCATCTTGAACAGAGTAAAACAACGATCTTCTTTATCACACAGAGGATGGACGCGTTATTCGTGCTGCAAATCATTCTTAGATCATTATGAACAATAACTGTAAGAAACAGCAGTTACTGAAAAAACAGTATAAAAATACCAAAACCTCACCAAACCATTTAAAGACCATGACTACTTCGAGATCTCTGCCCAGCCTATGTATCTGTTAGGCAGAGGTGTCAAGTAGAAATACAGTTCATCAACTCATCTAGAATCTCAACTGCTACGTTTTGTAATGAAACTTAAGACAACAACAACAAAACTCTGCCATTGCCACACAAAAACAGCACGGGACGCATGATAACTCTTAAAACTGCCTAACTACTCCCAGTATTATTTGGAATCTGCCTCTGCCATGGCAATCAACAGACTCAAAGAAAATGCAGCTACTATTACTGAAAAAACCACCTCTCTCGGGGTCTGCCTACTTCAGCACTCTTGACCTCGAGTGGCTTAAGCAAGCATGGGAACAAAATAGAATTTGGATCCAGAAAAGGAAATCACCAGTCAACACAGAACTCCTCTGGTCTTTCAGCAGGGAAGCAGATTTCAATTACACAGCACCTTAGAACTATTGGGACATCATAATCCTGGAGACCTGCACAGGGTCTTTATGCCTCTTAGAGAGTTTCAGTATTTCAAAAAACAAAGGTGCTCTCACAATAATCGCATTTGTTTATAATTGCATCTACACTGGGACAAATTGTAACACTGTTATGTATGGAAACACAGTTATAACAGAGAAGGGAAAAGAGAAAGAAGGCAGGGGAAATTTACACTGCAACAAATGGAATAGCAGGGTTCAAACTTCAGACCTGTTTGACTTCTGTCTAGTAATTCTACTTGATACTTACCACAAAATAGAAATGTGAGCTACAAAACAATGAGAAAGTACGAATTCAGCTTCCTTTAATATCTGCAGTAGGGACTTTCACATTTTTCAAGTAAGTTCAGAAAAATAAATCAAACTCATTTTACTGCTACATACACAAGCTAAGAGCAGGAGCAGCTCATATGAATTACGTGACTACACATATGTAAATTACATATGATTTTATTACGACAACCCACACTTCATTTTTGCCCTTCCTTTGGTTTTGTTCTCCAGAGCATCTGAAGAGGGCATCTCTCAGAAGGACTGCTATCTCCTGCAGCCTGTTTAACAGCAAAGTTCAGTAAAAATGCTCTCGTTCATGCTCTTCTCATGAAATTTTAGATGCGCTGTGTAAGATTTTTAGGCTGAAGTTCTATTAAATACATTCTCATTTCTATGAATAACCATTAACAGCTCTTAACATTAAGTACTTGTAACTTGCACTTCTGTTGTGTTTAGTAAGAAAAGCTGTTAGGCACAGATTCCAAAAGGCAATACACAAACGTATTTACAATCAATTTTCTCACGTAAACACAAGCAGAATAAAACGAAAACATATCTCACTGACTTCATATAACATTCTCTTCCCTTTGGACCTACTAGATTTCTCTTTCATTTCATGGAGGGTATAATAAACTAAATCTGAGCAGCTCTGGCAAAATAAATACAGTCAGAATAAATGAAACACCTACCACAACTCATGAAATCTAATACAAGTATTATACCTCCAAATACAGCCTACTTACCTTTGATCTAATATACTAACAAATTAAACTCAGCTACTGCACACCTTACAGCAACATCTGTTACTGCCTTAAACACGACTCTAGTTCAGCATTGAGGTTGCACTTAAATTTGTTCAACTAGAACTTCACATTGTCTAATGGTGTCACTTTATTACCAGATGAATGACATAGAAACATTTTAAGCTACTTCTTTTACTAAGTCTGTGAATGACTAGAGATGTTCATTATAGAGGTCACATCTCAGGGTCAAAACATCTCCAAGGCATCATAAAAATTAGATGAGACCTCTAAGACCATCTAGCTCAATCATCCACCTACCACCAATACCACCCTCTAAACCATGCCCCCTCAGTAACAATCTACCCTTTCCTTAAACACCCCCAGGGACATTGTCTATCACCTCCCTAAGCAGCCCGTTTCAGCACTTGACCGTCTTTCTGAGAGGAATTGTTTCCTAATATCCAACCCGAACCTCCCTTAGCACAATTAAGAGCCATTCCCTCTTGTACTACTGCTGTTACCTGAGAGAAGAGGCCAACTCCCACCTCATCCCAACCTCTTTTCAGGGAGCTACTGAGACCAGTAAGGCCTCCTCTGAGCCTCCTCTTCCCTAGACTGAACAACGCAGTTCCCCTCCTTGTAAGACTTGTGCTTCAGTCCCCTCACCAGCTTCATTTCCCTTCTCTGAACATGTTCCAGGGCCTCCTTGGCTTTCTTGTAGTGAGGGACCCAACAACGAACACTGTACTCCAGATGCAGCCACTCCAGTGCTAAGTGCAGAGGGACAATCACCTTCCTGCTCCTGTTATCTGCACTACTCCTCATCTTATGTAAGTTAACATAATAGTTGCTGTAACATCACGTACACTAAAACAGTCGAAACTCACTTATGTTTTCAATTAATGTAATTTTTTTCCATACAGGAACCACTACTCCATTAACGTATAAGAAACACATTTCTTTATTATCCAAGTCCTGTAAGGCACTTTTGAAGTGATGTAATTGCCAGAACCCTTTACCACCACAGTAGAAGAATAGTCTGTGATCACTATTTACCTGTAACAGATTAAAGCACCAAATTTGATGCATCTCATCGTAGGTCAGATAAATTTGTTCCAGACTTGGAAACTATTTCTCCCTTCCAAATTGTTCGTGTAGTTATTTAAGTTAAGAATAAACTGAAGGACTTTGTGAGAGACTGGATGGCCCAATTCAAATTCAAGTATTATTGAACCATGGCAGTTGAAGAAACAATGAGGTCAATGCGATAATGGTTTTGTCTATCATGACAAATCACCAATCCCATCTTCCATATTGTATCACCTGAGATACTTCTCTTTTAAGCAAGGTCATGTACTCTTATGTTTCACAATGAATTCAAAACTCGTGTTCAAAATAAAATGCAATCAAGCTCCCTAAAAGAACAGGGCATTTGTTTCAACTTTGAAATACGTGGGGGGTGGGGAGAAACTTATCCAAAAAGCATGGGTTTTGTAGCAGTATCTGCAGCATTAGCCCCCTTTCACAACACACGAGCATCCCACCACCGTTCTCAATGGTCTAGCAAACATGCTTCACATCACACCATATCAGGATCAATAAATCACAGGAGTTTTAACTTAGATTAAGACAATTTAAATCTGTTTTAAATTTCATCTGATTTGTGTTTAAGTATGTTACAAAACAAGCATGATATATATATTATTACCACTATAAAATATTGTAGCAAACCAGCCTATCACAAGGGCTGCACAGCAGGCTGGGTATCACCGCACTTTTCCATCATTTGCCATGGTTACAAAGGCTGGGACAAACATTTCCAACAAGTTAAAGTTCTGTTCATTTACTTTTGCAAAGACCAAAGTGGGCAAGTATCTATGTGCATTTAAGGTAGATTTCTCACTGGATTGACAGAATGACCACTTAAAGAGCCTTTAAAGCGGCTGAAGAAAACTGTACTTGAGCAAGTAGAAATTAAAAATGGAGTAGACCAGACAACAGCAGGCCTATAAAGGCTATCAATTCACTCATTTTTCTTTAGAAGACATGCTACGCTCAGTCTGCAATATAGTCTTCCTTTAATATGATGAGGATGAACAGAAAGTCGCTTTCTAAATAGGTAATTGTAATAGAATAGAAAGCTGCTCTGCCTGTAAGAGCTTTTCAAAGATAATTATTCCGTGTTAGATCATCACTATTAACTTCTATATTGGAAAATTATTTTCTCCAACAGCTATAACATGGTAGCAAGCATATACTTAGCAACACTCAACTGTTATCAACACTTAAGAAATTCTAGGACAAAACGCTTTTGTAGTCACTTATAATGCTCATAATTATTTGATAGTAGATAATTAAGTAATTATCTTTAACACAGCCATGAAAGCATTGCGAAAACTCATTACGAAGAGAAATGCAGTTGATTGATTGCATGCTGTATCTTTGGCAATTAGCCCCCATTTCTTTTTATAAGCATCAAGCTTTTGCTATCTCGTAGCCCACAGAGAGCAATTTTCCAGCAGCTATTTTCACGCAAGAAAGGACAAAACAACGACACCTGGAAACCTTAACCCATGTCTTTCACATAACTTAAGTACAATCACAGAATCATAGAATCACTCTAGTTGGAAAAGACCTTAGAGATCATCAAGTTCTGCCATGACCTAACCACACTACCCTAACTAACATCCCACTGCTAAATCACATCCCTGAGCACCACATCCAAACGCATTTTAAACACATCCAGGGATGGTGAGGATGGTGACTCAACCACCTCCCCGGGGAGCCTACTGCAGTGCTTAACAACGCTTTCTGTAAAGAAGTGTTTCCTGATATCCAACCTAAACTTGCCTAGTGCAATTCAAGGCCATTTCCCCTTGTCCTGTCACCAGTGAGAAGAGACAGAGACCCCACTCTCACTGTAAGCACCTTTGAGACATTGGAAGACAGCTTATTGCTCCCCCAGCCTCCTTTTCCCCACCCTGAACTGGCCCAGTTCTAAACACCCCTGGGGATGAAGAACACTGACAAGTTTGGTCTCAAAGCATCTCTTTGGAGATACTTCGCAACATTTATTTTCACTCTTTCTAGTCTCAAGTTTCTTTCACAGTACTCTTCAGAGGCACTGATTTTCCTGTCATTTACGAGCTGAAGGACCGTATGAAAGTTATTTCTCCCCAATTCTTGAGCCAACTTAGCTTTTAAACTTCATTTTAGCAAACTTTCATCGGTGAGTGGTTTTTTTTTTTTCAGATGGAGAACTGATTTTACAAAATACACCTTCCACCACACAACAGAGTAGGAAACAAATGTTACATCTCCATTTGCATATACAACAGACTCCACCAGTGACTACACTAACTTTAATACATCTGGAGTTCACCACGGATATACTAAGTCCACTCCCAAAGTAACGTCTCCTATTTTATTCTGTTGGCCCATGACATCAGAGGCAGATGTCAGCAGCAGAGGTTGAACTTTCCCACCACTGCTCTGATCAATTTGTTGCCATGTTACTGATGGTAGCAGTTAACAGCCCAATAATCCACCCTCAGGAGCAAACAAGAAGTTGAATATTGTGAACTTCATGCAAGGTGTTTTTAATTTAAATCCGTGATTAAGGAAGTGAATTCTTATCTTAGCATAAAAGCATCATGTACCAATATCAACAAGTGATCAGCTTGTGGCTCAGTAGATCTGTTGTAATTAAGACACCTTCAACCACCAGCTTTGTGCTCACTGCAATGGAGCAAAGCAGCAGGAAAGTGTACTAGCACTGGTACAATGCATCCTGCTTCCGTTATTTTATGCTCCAAGTTCATTTGCAGATGACGAGGCCTAAAAGCTCAGTCCTATTAAACCCGTAGGAGGCCATAACAACAACAAAAAAAAAACTGGCAGCACATGCATGCCATGATCCACACCCCAAGCCCAGGTCAGCTCACTCTGGAGCAGCTGCACACACCCAGCTGCAAGTTTTGAAATGACTATGTCACTACCAACCAAAGGACATGACCTACAAAACCAACCACAAATCACAGCATTCTCAAGCTTTCCCAGTATCCACCTACAGCAAGCTGCTCTGAAACTCACTCCAGTTGCTATAAAATTCAATTATGCAGAACTTGTACTAAAACTTATTGAATAAAAGCAACTGAACACAAGAAAAAATTTCTCATTTCATCTGTGTATTTACTACATGAAATCCAGTACAAGACACACTCATTCAAAAAAAAAAAAAAATATGCATATAGATACATCCACTTGCTTTAGCAAAGTTACACAGCATGTTTCTAGCCATCCACAAGACCACCGCGGGTTCCTTTACTGAAGCTTGACAAGCCTGACACTTACCTCCATCATAGCTGCCCTGTCAACAACTGCTGAAAATTGTTTAGTTGAGGAACCTCTGCAGGATTTAACCTTAATTCCTGTAACACAAAGCTTACAAGAAAAACAGGTTTCATGTGTCTGGCACTCCCATAGGTAACTGTACAAGTCTTACCAAATCATCTCTTACTCACAACTTTCCCGGTTACAATTTCTGGCTTATATTGAAAGTTTTTTCCTTGTAAGGGCAGACTTCCAATACTATTAGATTAAAAACATTTTTGTACGTGAATTTAGAAAACACAATTTTGTTGCTCCTCGTCCATGCCCAGCAGCAGTTTCAGTGAGATCAAAGCAATTTAAGTGCAGCCAGATTTGTTTTACAATTGAGATTTTTTGCTGATGATTTTGTAGGATCCATCGACCTGACATCAGCAGGAGCGCTATTCCAACACAAGACAGTACTTGCCAGGCTTCTCCCAAAAGTATGCTGCCACCATGCAACAATTTGAACAAAATCTATTCTAAAAACAACCAATGCAAATTGCTTCCTAAGTTCCAAATAAAGATTAAAACTCTTGAGTTTTTCTCCTATCTTAGATTCCCACATGGTCATCTGAGATACTGCATGTCTCGTTTTTCATACATGCGCCGCATACCCAAAAATCTTACTTGCATGTTGACTGTCAACACACCAAAGTAACCACAGAGGCTGCAACCGATGTCCCTGCCTGCCCACCCACAGGGAAACAAACAATGAAGTTCTCTGCTAAACTGGGTATCACTGTAATATATAAATATGCATACATGTTTATGTATTCACACACAAGATAGTTGCATCACCTGCACTAACACCATGTGGGATTTACAGCCATTTAATAATAATAATACACACAAGCTCATAACAGGCAATATAATACCATCTGTTTGTAGTGTTCTCTTGTGATATTTAAGTTCAAATATTCCTTTGTAAGAGCAGCCAACTGAGTTCACGCTTATTGTGCATTACAGCTGAATAGACTGACAAAATCGTAAGGGATCGCTAAGAGTATCCACATTCACTTGATTATGATCTCTCAGTATTGAACAAAATCTTACATAGTTCAGCTTCTAAAGACGAAAGTCTTAGCATTAAGCAATGTTTCCATCTTCAGGACAACAGAGGGGTTATCATGAAATAGTGGAGTAAACCCAGTAGTTAAGGAACATTCTATTGAAATCTGAGCCGCATCATCGGTCCTAACCAAGCAGTGAAAAACAATAACATCACCATACTGTATGTCCTGGCTGTATAAGCATCGCATTGATTTTTACATCATATTTGGAATGATAACTATTCTCTACGTGTTTGCTTACATTTTGCTATTGCTGCAAATACTCCTGCTTATTTTTATTCACTGTAACATTCACCGACTGTAAACGCAAGAGGAAAGCATCACTTGTGTTTGCTTGCCAAACTGCCCACAGTCACATTCTGACTGCTCAGATACCCTATAGTATGCCACGTTGAAAGCAAAAGGAAGAATCCAATGGAACAGCAAGATTAAAAACAACTTACAAAAATCACATGTAGTAGATACAGCAGAAGGAAGGAATGCTATTCAAAGTGATCTGGACAGATTTGAGAAGAGAGTCCACACGAACCTAAAGAGATTCAACAAGGCCTGAAGAGAATTACTTACCAAATGAAGTTTCCCAGCATACCTTAAATTCCAGCAGTAAAAGGCACTAGATACAGAACAATTTTATTTATTTCTTTTTTACAAGATTAATTATCCACATTTAAAACAGACTCAGAATCACTTTCGAGCTCAAGTAACATACCCTGTTCTACAGGCTTTCCTTCACCGTGCATGTGATGCTCATAATGCCTAAGATGAATAAATGATGGCCGTCAATAGGAACTGAGATTTTCATTTCAGAATTTTATTTCAAGAGGATATCTCCAGGGGAAAAGAAACAAGTTAAAAGCACTTATTTTTCATAATTGCGTAAATAATTGGACTAATATTCAGATAGTCGCAAGCACGGTCTTAGCTTTTCTTTTTTATGGAAATTAACCAACCAGTAGGAGTCTTTTTCTCCCTGACACCTATCTAACCATTGTATTAAGTGTTTCAATTATGTTTTGCCTCTTTCAGTGGCTGCTTGTTTTACTTCCCGTTTTTAACTTTAGTATGTACTCTACTTGGTAACATTTGTCTTTGCTAGCTGAAATAACTTGGTCATGAAAGTTGTTTGACATAATCAAAAAGTAAAAACAGCAAAATATTAGTGTAAAAAGCATATGAGGAGTCACATTTATGTTACCATGTCAACTTTGAAATGATTATGACGGTAAAACAGGCCTGGAGCAACCAAGTCAATAGGTTTGTTGAACGCAGAGTTGGAGCTCTGATGATTCATTTCTCATGGAAACACATGAGGATCACATCAAGATCAAAATACCTGACTAGAAAATCTCACAGGACTAATAAACCACACACACTGCATCTCTGAAAACATAAGCATTTCAATGAACTGGTTTAGGACAGACTTGGGGCCATGCCCACTGACATCTGGTGAAAAATCTTTTCTTAATATACACCCTGAAAATCTCCTGATCCAGTTGCATATTATTCCCTTGGGTCCTAAAGCTGGTGACCGGACAGAAAAGATTATCAACAGTTTTAAGTAAAACTGCATAGCAAACTGATGAATAAGAGGATAAAAGCAGGTGCATTAAATGGCTAAGCAGTAAGGAAGCATTTACAAGGGAGAATGAGCAACTGTGCAGGTAAGTGAAGAACTAGTTGGTTCACACAGCTCTTGAACATCTGCCTCGAGACTGTTCTCCATTACAAATGAAATTTTAAGACAGAAAATCATAGGAGTGATAGCATGAAGGACTTGATACTGTAAATGATGAATGGAATGGCCTTAATGTGCAGAACGCAAGAAGGGACAAAATTCAGTAAAGGTAAGACAGTCACTTTTAAAGAGTATTTTTACAGTAAGAATTATTGTTTCTTTGGTTACGGGGCTGTGGAAAAAGGTTGGTTTGGAGCTAACGAAAATACATACAACTGTAAGAGGGAGAGAAGACAGCACTGCAGTCTGTATTGCTCACATGGGATTTGAGTGAAACACTGGTGTGCAGATTTTACTTTACTCGGTGCTGTTGTTTCCCTAAAGAATATTATTTACCTAAGTTTTATGGCAGCCAGAAGGCTGAGGGGGGAAAAATATTCAATACCACGATATGGAAAGAACTTTTTTTTTTTTGAAGGAGAAGTTTGTAACATTATATATAGATGGGAAAGAGGGTTTTCTTCATCTTTAAGACGCACCTCGTTTTTCTCAACTCATCTCTTAAAATGGCAGCTCTTATATATAATTCCCCGTGCATATCTGTTCACCAACCAAATCCCCAAACTAAATAAGGACTTGAAAGATTTGTGTATTATCTCAGCATGTGCTCATAAGGGAATATGTTGAACTCTTGATTCCTTGCCTTCATAAGGCTTTTAAGGCTTAGGCTTTTGTGTGCACTCTAATAGAGCATAATGGCATATTCCTTAAAGTTTAGATACCAGCAGTATGTTTTAGGCTCAACTACAGCTCATATCCAAGTAATAACGCGACACGTTAAGTTGAGGGTACTTGAAATCTGGCTATTTCATTTCTCGTTGAAATATAATATAATCCTGATGGAATTCTTCTATACTTCAATTTAAATACCACGTATCTGTTTCACTCAGATAAAACACAGATCTCTGAGGCAATTCAGTAGTACAGTTCTTAAGTTCTGTAGACACTGTCATTTTCTTTCCTTAGGGGGTAAAAGAGAAAATGGGCAAGGCGTAAGTTTATAAGCAGCTTAAGCTCAACCTTCCACAGACCTTCTTGAAACATTATAACACAAAAAGCAAAGAACACTACCAAATTTTCCGTTAATATATTATTAGTAGCATGTAACATCTTCCACGATTCAGTACAATTTGATCACGTTTGCCTAAATCAGACTGCATGTAATATGTAAGGCTTTATTATATTAACAATAAAATATATAGAGAGGTTGTTCCCAAAGGGACTACATGCAGTAGATGAACTTCCAATACTTGGCATGGCTCTGCTTAAAGAGATGCCTACCAGAGATGCTGGGGATTCTCAGGCTCTTGTACGAAGAGACTCGTTAATACCTCTGTTTCCATTCCCTGCCTTCTCATGCATACACGCTTTGACAGGCATCAGGGGAATTGCAAAGGCAGCAGATGGTCTGCGCACAGGTCCCTCAAGCATAAAACAACATTACTGTACTTGTTGTCAGGACCTCAAATCGCACACTGTTCTGTCTGATTATTTTCAAAGTCTAGATTGGCCATGGGGGCTCAGATGAGAAATAATTGCGTACCGCAAAGTGAGAGCGAGGGCTGAATTAAAGTGGCAAGCAACTGGATCGAAACTAACTTCTAAGCAGCAGTCACACGCGCTCATCTTTAACTAGATTTGATTCTATTCATTTCCAGCGAAGCAATGACCTCTACCAAAAACTTGCAAGGTAGGGGTTTGTGAGCAGTGTACATATCGAGGGCTTTTCCTGTTTCTCCCCCACTCAGCAAATACACTTACTTTTAATGCATGATAGCCTGCAATGAGAAAAGAACCTGTAGCATCTTAGTTCGAAATAAGAATTCACATGTAGAATTAACAGTATCGACTCCAAATGAGTTTGTTATCAGGCACTATCCTGTTGTAATTCAAATAAGCTATTTTTTATTCATGGAATGCAATGCCTGTTTTTCTTTAAAAAGTAAAAAAAAAAAAAAACCCATCTGCACAGAATTTTTCCCAAGACATATTAGATAATGTCAAGTTTAAATCCATATGAGAGTCTGCAGAGATATTCATGCAGATGGAACTGTGGAAAGCTGAAGCAAAGATTTTCATAGGCCCACTGGGTTTAAACAGATTTGTGTAGTTTGTTTTCCTCCCTGGTTCAGCTTCTAACAACTCTAAACAACTCGCGTATCAACTTGGAGAGCGTGAAACAAACAGAAGGTGAAAACGCAGCCTGAAAGGATTGCTATTTCAAGGAAGGAAGGGATGAAGCAAGCGTTTTACAAATGGTGCTAACTCACTTTTCCCAGTGGTGGGAAAAAACAAGGTCCAAGTTCATTATCACGTGGATTCAATCTCCGAGAACAATTCTATACTTACTCAAGAGCTTTCCCTGGCTTTCATCCGGTGATGACTTTCTCTCAAGAGATCCTTCCACCAAACAAGTCCTAAATTTGACAAATTGGCCTTGCAAAAAAGTCTCTGAATACTAAGTCCATCACCTGTTTGATTAACACAATGTGTTTTCAGGTCAGCGCAATGACCTGAAAAATATTACTGAGAATACAACAGACAACTAAGAAAAACAATAAAGCGTGGGAGAAGCCTCTACCATCGTGATTGCTTTTTTTAAAAAAGCATAGCAGATTCCCACTTACTCCCAGCTTAATCAAAAGAAACCTTTACTGACCAACAACATGAAAATAAGTTGGTAACAGAGTTGTGAACTGACTGAAAGCAGTCTACTATCAACAGAAGAGAGAAGTTAATTCGGTTTAATTTTCTCAGCATTTGTCCAGTATTGCCACATTGTCTTCTTGCTTTCACAGACAGAGGGCACCAAACATCAAAGGGAAATGGTGTAAAACTATATACAGGCTTGATTTTAAATAGCAAGGACATGCAAGCCCATCTGCAGTGCAAGGTCACAACAGTAATCTCAGTAGCTGGGGGTTGTTTTCCCCATAGCTTTGAGACAGGTATCACACATCAAGTAATTTCTGTTCTGGTCAGTGCACACAAAGGTAAAAGAAGAAATGACAAAACAATGTACCACAACAGCATAAAGAATTCCATGACCTACGGATATTTTTCCACTACTTGAGGTTCAGGTCTGTAGTTCCACGGTTTATTTCAGGTGGCTTTACTTTCCTCTGTGCATGTTATAGATCAGAAGAAACTTCATTTTTTACCAAGTATTCAGGTCATCATCTACCTGTCTGTGTGTGATCAGATCCAGATCTGCACTGAGCAGGAGGAGGTTGAACTATGATTACTCCATATCCACTCTGACCTCAACCACTCCACTTCTGGCCTAGCCAACGGCCGTCTACACATAGCATCTTGCAAGACAGTTTTACCAAGTGCCATCCTGAGATTAAGCCAAAAAACACAGCTTTGTTTTAACTTCTGTTCTACTCTCCTTACTGTGAGCAGCTGTAAATCTTTTCTTAAAGATTCTTACTGCTATTACATGCTTCATCCTGTTTGTATTTCCTTAATCTTAGGTGATGGTTTTCAGTATTGGTTTCCAGAGCAACTGTGCTAGAAAATGAACACTTACACAATATAGAGTTGTCCTTTTAAACCAATTGACAACCAAAAAGCCCACTTCAGGGAAACTAAGTCAACCTAGTGATCTGCCCCTATTTTGTCCCTTGGTTTTCTTAATCATTATCCTTTGTTTTAATACTTATCCTCAACTGCACATACCAACATCTCTTCATGCTTTGTTTCCTTTCACTCACTCAGATTTCCACTCCATTTTAAACCTTTCTACTTAAGTCGTTCTGCAAAAGTGGTAGCATCTCAACAATAGCAGACATCCCGTATCTGTGAGATACAAGACTACCTTTGTTACCTCTGTCTCTCTTAAGCATTGCTCCTCTCTTTATGAAAGCAGGGAACATTTTCCGATAGGCTATAATACAACAAGTACTGCTGAATCTTGTCATCTACACTGAGAAATGTAACTGGACAGTTTTTTTGTTTGAACTTACAAACAAAGATACAACAAAAAAAGCACCAATTTTTGCTAAAACAACCTTTCCTCAACTTACATTTTCAACAAATAGAAAAAAAAAAAATGAAGTGCACAGGGAAATAAAAATTCATGAAAGTAGACAATTTCTTAACAAGAAACTCACTCCAATTTTAAAAAATGGCTTTTTTGCGTATATAGATTATTGATGTTCTCCATGTTCTCTCACATGTAGCAACAGGCTCTTTTTTTAGTGATTCCACTCGAATGTTACGCAGCATCTTTTTCACCTGCATTTCTGACAATAATTACCCATATTCCTTGAAATGTGTTTGGCAGCATAGAACTATTCAGTTAGGTTTTAAAATATCAACAGGGCTTACTTGCTAATAAACTGCTATAGTAACATCTCCTTTTGAAATGAAGCATCATTCAACATAATCCCTTCTCTTCCATCTCTCATGTAAAACTGTCCTTCGAGTCCTTTTCAGTGTCATCATGTAATGCTCTCAGCTGCTCCTCATCTCTCACTAGAAATCTACCACTTTCTGGTTCCCCTTGGCTGTCCACACTTCACCGTCTGCTCCTTCTAACCCTTCATTGCTCATCTTTTCTTATTTGGTTCACACTACTCCATCCATCCACTCCTTTTGCTATTATGTTATCAGGCTCATGCTATTTGGTGCACCCCCCCCCCCCCCCCCATATCTTTGGCATGCATTAATACCCCCTATGTGTAAGATGTCACTCAAAACCTTTTTGTCACCACAGTTCAGCACCTCCAGAAAACCCATCAAGCGATGAGTAGCTAACTTAATCAGACAAAAAAAAGTCAATTAATGAATGAGCATAGCACTATGACTTCAACCGTATTTAAATGATCACTAATTACTTCTCTACCTCATCTCCTTGGAAGTGTGATCTGTAGTATTCAGTGACTGAACCTTCTTCTATGTTCAGAATTAAGTGCGACAAGAGAGGAAGTACCACATTCAAACCAAGCCAATTTACACCAACTATATCATTGAATAACTGTCAATATTAACACACAGACAAGCACTGAAAACATTTTGTGCACACAACAGTATCCCACTTGCTGGCAGTTTCAGGGAGAACCTTGTGATACGCAAACAAAATTCTATACCCTGCCACGTGAGCTACCCACAGCTGACTAGTTGTAGAAACAGAAGGAAATTGGAATCAAATTCTGACACAGCCTGCTTCAGTAGTCAAGTATAAAATGTTCCCACATGGTATGCGCTGTGGAGATCAATTATTTTGTGTTAAAACAAACCGTCATAAATAACATCTCATTACATCTTTCTACTTTGGAAGAGAATTCCATTAGAAATTTCAGCTAAGAGCTCAGCTTGCTCCATCTTGCAGTCCATCACAGAATCTTTCTGAGAAAAGAGGAATCATAACTGATGTTAGAAACGTCCAGCTTTGCTTTCAAATGTGATTTCCCAAGATACAGTCATTTGGTTTCCTGAGTTCACTGTATGCTTTTCTAAATACATTTTGACATGAACAAAAAAGCCCTTCTGATGCAATGGACATACCTGACTTCAGTGCAAGCGTGAGACCAGCGGGTTACTCTGAGGTCATTTTCAGAGTCAAAAGTAGGGCAACTTGCTACAACATGACAAACTGGCTTGGGAAACCTGCTGTAAGCCACAACTCAAAATGAAAGATTCGGTAACATGGCACGGTACCCTTGCACTACAAAGTCACTGTAAACGAACAAGTGAGATTTGAAAGAGAATCCCTTCAATCTAGTCCCTTGTCCACAACAAGGTTTACATCTAGCTATAAATGCAATCACTCCACCAGACGTTGCCTGGCAGCAGCTGCACAATTAGAGCAGGAGAGTCTCCAGCACACGCTGAATTTCAACACCAACTGGCAAACAAAACGACCACGAGAGCTGACTGTCAGATGGATATGCTGCACTGAAGTCATTCAGGCTACCCCCACAAACTCTCCTGCTCTATAAGCCCTTGAACCTTTACTTCAAAAAAACCAAGATCTCTGAATCAACTACTATCACATCCGTCTTCTAAAAATCAATAATTTTAGTCAGACTGGTGGGACAAGGTTATACTAGCAGGCAAATCAACTATTTTCTAATACCCTGAGCCAGTTTGAAGTCACACAAATGCGGAGTACACAGCGTTGCTTCAGAGATAGAAAGCACTGCTGAGATCTCAGCTTGGGCTTGACATAGCACTAATTAACTGCATGCAAAGGACATCTGCTTGGCTTGGAACAAGCACAGACGATTTCTGTCCAGCTTCAAACACTGGGGATATAATAGCTCCGCTCACAGTGTCAAACCATTTCTGGCCATGCAGAGTCAGCCTCCTTCAAATCCTGATTGCCAGTTACACATTTAGTTAACTTCTGATGAAACTCATGCTGCTCCAAGAGCCAGAACGAGGCTATCCTGCTTCAGTCTTAAGTTCAGATGACCTCAGGTCACACAAACAATAGATTTAGCCTTGGCACAGTGAAGAATCTCTCTTCAAGCAAGGTATGTTCTAACATACTGTTTAAGCACTGAGTGACCAACTCGCACAGATCTACAAGTTTATCTGCCTTCCTTACATTGATGTCTCGGCAGCAACTGCTACAGGAGCAAGCTGTGTTATTCGCTTCAGCAGATGAGATGAGCTCATCTCTTCCACTGCAGTTCCCGCAGTACTAAATGAACTTAAACTAAAATAGAAGTAATAAAACCCATATTTTTACCCTACTTTTGAAGCGATGCTTCCTAAGTTGCATGTGAATCAAGCAAAACTTTTCGTACTTCATTTTTTTCTATGATTGCCACTAATTGACATGAAAATTTAATTGAGAAGATTTAAAAGCTTTTGATCATAAAGCAATCACTTGCTTTAGACTAATTATTTACTAACCACCTATGTGTCTTAACTGTACTTACATGTCATTTTCCCTCCATGGTTCCCAACAGCCATGCCTCAACTATGGACAAGCGATGAGAAGCTTCTGGCATACAAAAAACCTTTCATTTCCTCCACCAGTGTGCTTATAATATTTATTTAAATTGGAAATCACTGTGAAAACTGAAGGGTAAGAAAAGCAAACTCCCAATGTTCAGGTCATGGAAACTGTGAAACTTCTCTACTGAAGATAGATACTGGGACACAAACTACGCTTATTTTTGGTGGCACACCTGACACACTGCAGGACTCACAACCCTACCTATATATGCTAAGCTACAAAAACCCATTCCAAGTTAGAGTATTTTTTTGAAAATTGAAGTCAAATCTACTCCATATCAAAAGTTACCATCATGCTTCCACAACATACACTAAAAGGAAGAGGTGGAGGAGAGCATCTTCTTGGCAATTTCTTAAGCCCAAAAGTAGTTCCTGCATTAAATACCTCTGTGTACCTGCATTAAATACCTCTGTGTAAGTGACAGACTTGGGGTGATGCTGAAAGAAAACCCTTCTATTTTAGATCTGTGTGCAAGAGGTAATCGATTGATGAAATGCAACAGGTGACAACTTTCTTCTGCAGCAGGTTTACCATTTAAGCAGAAACAATCTTCTTAACACTTCACATTCCCCTTAACCTTTTTCTTTCGTTAATGACTAAGAGACAATTCATATGCTAAACAAAGTCCTGAAAGTGTCTTTCAATCACCAGTGCTTCCACTGGCAGAACAGGTATAACAAAATGAGCACTCACGCATTACTGAGGCTCCACGGTGCACTGCCGTTCTGTGAATCTTTCTGTATTTATGCCTCTAAAATAACACGGGGAACAGAGTATTTCCATCAAATTCAACTTTATCACCAAGTGAAGTTGTTCTATTCCCTTCAATAATGAACTCTGGATCCCTGATGAGTAACTCGCATTTAACTGGCAACACTGTGGGCTGCTTATGTTAACTGCAACAGCCTGAACAGCTTGAACCTCAACAAAATGCGCAGCAAATGACCGAGCTAATTTAACATCGTTAATCCTCAAACCAATAGAATAATTTCATGTCCACACAGCAGCCTGCACACAGTCCCCAACGTAAACACGCCCCAGTAGGAAATCAACACCAAAATGTGCTGCAGCCCTACTACCAAGGATATCACTGTAGGGAAAATAGCTGTGTAATTACTGAGACCTATCTCCTGCCATATTGCATGAGTCACACACAATTTGGGCTTGTTAACAGCAAAAGCGTTGTTTCCCAACTGGATCTGCCCTGGAATCCGCCTGCTGCAGCTCTTCGTGTAATAGGCTCTTATTTTATCTGCAAACCGTTTGCCTCTAGAGTCAATACCAACACCACATTAGTAGGGAAGGAAAACACAAAGCCAAGTTGAAACTGAGTTGGATTAACCACCACAATAACCACTCGTTGCTGTAACACTAGTTTATCATCACTTAAAATTAATCTCATTTTGTTTCTGGCTAGGTCTGTAGGAGGGCACCAGCCATTTGATGGGCCTCTACTTTCCGCTCAGTTTTGAGATAGGCTTTCTTCTCCACGTTATCCATCGGGCTACACTTAGCTTTTGTTTGCAGAGGATTTGAGCTCATCTCCTATGAGGTCTGAAATCCATGATGAAACAAGTGCCTAAAACAGCCAAGCCGTGAAGGAAAAGAAACGACTACTGATCTTCAAGGGCCAAGACACACAATGCATTCAGTAGCTTTTCAAGCATTCCCACTTGTGACCTGCAACACCGGATCACGCCTGAGATCTACTGCTCATCGGTAAGTATTTCTTGTGGGCATTTCCATGGTGATGCCGCATTGGTGACAACAAAACCACAATTCACTACCATTAATATACTGTGGTTTGTAAACAACTAAGCAGGTACCGATGCACTGCCTGGCTCAAAAACAGCCCAGAGATTAGAAAAAGCACTTAGATGCCAAGTCTTTTTTAATGAAATTACGTTCTTACAAAAAAAAGAAAGGTACAAGTTGCAGAAACATGTATATATGTATAGAGTTGTAATCAGCTCTATGTTTTAATTCTGCAAGAATAAGCCTCTTAATTTTAACTTCGCATATCCTTATCCCATGTTTTCAAACTAACCAAGTGCTTCCCTGTAATCACAACAAACCTGCCAGAAGCAGGGAGAAAGCTATAACCCAGTGCATCAAGGATAAAGCTACACAGTCCTTAAGCTCATGACATCAGCACTTTCCCACCACAGAAGGCCTATCTGCAGCAAGAAAATTGAGCACCAAACAATCACAACAAATTTGTTTTGAACCTCATAACTGCTAGGTAATGTGACATCACTGCTACCAAATAAACCTCTTTCTCTTCCAGGTGCGTAAATCATTGCAAAATCACTTCATCTTCCATTATTCTTCACAAATGTGGGAAGACATTCTTCAGATTTTTAATAACAACCTCCTTTAAGGGCTATACACAGCATTTCAATACGAGCATCACTGCCTAGAATATTTCTGTTGGCTGCTTTATAAAGAGATAAATGCTCCAAAGACAAAAACAGCATGAACGTGGTAACTTTGTACCTCAGCCCTTCATAAGGACTCCTGAGACAACCTACTGAAACTAGAAGGAAATAAAAAGTGTTTCAGAAACAGTTCAGCTAGTTTTCCTGGAAGCAACTCACAGGAAAATCTAGCTCACTAAATGAAAAATCAACCACACACGATAGTAAGAATGCCACCCGTACAGTGCGTATGGCATGATGTGATCTACAGTGATTTACAGAATGAACTAATACCTTAGACACTTGAGATCTTTGTCTACTCCTTCACTTCCTTAAGTGTTTGCTTCTACAGAACAATTCCAGTCTTCACAGTGACAGAAAAATCACACATCATTTCTTAAAACGCTCAACCACGTTAGCGTTCAACCACTTTCTTTACACAAAGAAGTAAACCACCGAACTTATTCCTAGCACCTGAATCAAATAATCCATTTTCCTGCACTGAGCACAGATAATTTCATCACGTTAATTTTGCTTTAGTCACATCAAAAATGGTTTAAGGGAAAAGATCCTAGCGTGACTCTGCCACATCCTAGCATGGCACTGCCACATCCTAGCAGCCTAGAGAAGAAACGGAGGAGGAGCTCTCTCTCAGGGAGAATTAGTCAAAAACAAGCAGGAATTGTTGAACATTAAGCAGTGACAAAGTATCTCTCTTCACCTGTGTAATCCTAAATAAGCAGCATACTCATTTCTCCTTCGTTAGATCTCCTTCAAATTAAAACCTGGAATTAAGAAATATGTTGGACAACTTAAAGTTCCGCAACACCCAGTAAGACTTTTAATACGAGTTAAAACCATTTTCACTATTTTAGAACAAGCTCTCAGACCTGCCAAGTCACTTTTCTTTACATCATCCAGAGTGATAGCAGTCACTTGATCTTACATTTACTGCATGAAGTAAATGGATAGAAACAGTGACAAGTCATACTAATTTTGAGGGACATGATCCGGCCATTAAACCTACTGCTATCGCCTACCACATCTTACTGATTAGATGCCTATTTTAAGAATGACAAGTTGTCAACATGTCAGAGACAAATAGAGTAGTCACATTTTATTCATGTAATAGCATAACCATCCCAAACCTAAGAATTACCGCACACTTTTTGCACATTTTGTTTAGTCATCCTGTAGCAACTATGTAGCTCAAGCAAGCAGCTTGTTGCCAAAAAGCACAGGTCTTAGAGCTGCTTTCTTGCTAACCACCATTTTCATAGAAAAAGCGAACACTATCTTGTGAGCATCCAGTGAATAATAATAGAAAATAATGGGATCCTATTTCTAACCCAACATTGATACTGAAAACCGCAGCGTGATGATGAAAGCCCTTATCATACATTAGGAAGAGAATTACTGGAAATAATACCGAGGATCACTGCAACAGGGACAAGAATTGGATTAAAAAGAGAGGCAGTAAGTTACCGTAATTTGTCATCTCTTTTCCATCACTATTATACTGAATTATTTTACATCACAAAGAAATACAGATAAATTTGAACGTACTCTTAGTTGACAACTAATACAGACCACAGCATTTACTAAAATACATCCAGCTAACATCTTACAGAAGAAAGAGCACATATTTTTAAGTGCAACAACCTTTTCATTTGACTGCAAGAAATTACTTTGCCCTCCCATTTTGTCTTGCATCATTCTGGATTTAAAGATATCAGAAAGTGATAAGCCAGCAAAACTATCTGTCAGACTAATTGCCCCAGCACTCCCATTCAACTGCAAAAAATATCTGCGTGGTTTAAGACCCTGCAGACTATTTCACAGCTTGAAATTTGGAGCATTTTGTTGAAGATATGCTGACTTCCCAGCTGCCCATTCAATTAGCTGTGACATAATTCATCCTGGGAAGAGTTTTTACCTCAAAAGGATTTTTTTTCTCTAACGATGTTCTCATAAACCTAAGCAGCAGCAATGATTGTGGTTAGCAATACAACTGAGCACTGATGATTGAGATGAAAGCAAGACAGGATTAAGGTTTGCTGGCCAGCTTGAGAGTTGTCTCATCTGCTTGCACACTAAAAACTACTTGTGTGCGTGTGGGCCAGTAAGTTAAAAACTCAAAAAGAAGTTGTTCAAGCACAGACAGCCCAGAAAAACAAGAGTACTCAAGCTCAGTAAATTTTTGATTGGGTCATTTACATCAATCTCCTCTGTAAGTTAGTGCAACACTGCCAAGTTTAACACGGTGGGAAGGGGACATTGTTTTCTTTTTACAGTACAGGCTGAGAGGAACACCTTGCCATGAGCAGCTCAGTACCCTACAGGGGAGCAACTGAAAATTAACCAGAGCTACTGCCTGAAGTTGCACTACAGCCCCATTTACGAATAACAGTGTTGAGAACACTTCCTTGGTTGAAGACGTGCGTTTCCCAAGCGGAATGGAAAACAGGTCTGCTTCTATCAGGATCCTTGGAAGAGCTGTTCAAAGCATATAACACTATCTGCTAGGAATTCAAATGTCTGCATTTGTTTATCAGCATATTAAGCCATATTTGATATGATACACTGTCATCAGCTTGATTAAAGCATTTTTCTGCTACTGGAAATCTGCTGGTGCTGTAGACAGCAATTTGCAGAATCATATTTCAGGTGAGTTACGTAATCAAGGATGCTTGTGCCAGATGATGTTTGTCATCAAAACAGCACTGAGTACTGCATAAGGAATAGCCCCAGCCAACTCCTTGGAATAAACTCTAGGTCTTGAGTTACTCCAAGAAGCTCTGACAACTTCAAGGTGACAAAGAAATTGAAGTTGGGTTTCCTTTGTTTCGTTATTAATTGCTTAAAAGAAAACCCTCTAGTTAGTGAAAATGAAAAATGAGGTGAATTAATTTTTAGCGGCTATGTTATGTATTGCATCCGATCCAAAACAACTTCAGCACTTTTTTAAATTACATCTGCAGAAAATATAGTTAATTTATAGTGCAGTCTTTGAGCTAGCTTCCCAGATTACATCTGGCAGATTATTCTCTCCAAGTTCAACAAAGCTATTAATAGCTCTATACTAACTGAAAGGGGCTCTTCTGTCTTATTATTTCATACTGAAGTAGGCTTTTTTTTTTATTTTTTTTTATTTTTTAAGTTCACTGTGAAGCAACTTTCAATAACAACCTATATTAGCTACAAAAACTCTAAGGATGAGATAAAAAGTTTAAGCTTTAACTCATTTGAAAGTCAAATTTCAGCCTCCAGGAAAAATACAGTGGATACAGTTGTGGAGCATTTGCCCCTGAGCCTTTTATTCTTGATGACAGCACGGAGCTGAGAAAGACAAAGTGAAATGGAACAGAAGTAGGATCACTACTACTGGCTAAAAGGCAACTGGCACCTTCATTTATTGCAGTGGCAGCAAACCAGCTTCTTTCCAGTTCCAGTCCTTTCAGTTATATGTGTTGGATGGCCACTGGAAGCACAGGTAGTGGAATCATCCATTTAAGTAGCACTACTTCAAACGCTATCTTCTCTTCTAATGCTTAAAACACAGCGCAAGTTCTGAAGCAGCGGCTTGCTGTTCAGCCATTTTATTTCTACAGAGGAAGACTACAGAGTACCTGAATGGGAAGCAGAATTACCACTAACCATTTATAATCCAGCACGGTCTACTGCCATTTTTCAGACATCTCTATGCTCCAAATGGTACTTTGCTCCAAGATGATGGTTATATTCCTTTCCCCACCAGCTAAAACAGCACCTGTTTTGGGGTGTAAGTATAACTGTTATACTAAGATTTCATTACGCATTTCTTTACAGTTATCTCCCTATAAACATAATCCAAAATGAAGGGTGCATTACCAAAAAGTCTGGCCATCACAGAGCCTATGTTTCCAAGAGATTAGACAGATTATTCCATATCAACTAAATTTGGAAAAGATCTATTTTTGACAACTGCACGAATGTATTACGGTTTTGGCTGAGACAGAGTTAAAGCTCTCGGCAGAGGCTGATATGGCGCTGTGTTTCAGAACACCGATGAAAACAGTGCTGATACCACATCGATGTTTCAGTTGTGGCTAAGCAGTGCCGCACAGGACCAAACCTGTTTCATCTTTTCCTTTCCAGTTAGGTAGGAGGGGACAGAACCAGGACAGATGACCCAAAATGGCCCATGCCTTGGCTCAGCAACAAAAAACAAGTTAAAGGAGGAGGAAGGGAAGACATTCGGCGTAGTGGTGTTTGTCTTCCCGTGAAGCTGGTGCACATGACAGGCCCTGATTCCCTGGAACTAACTGAGCATCTGCCTTTTGACAGGAAGCAGTGAATGACCTCTTAGTTTTGCTTTAAGCTTCCGCTTGACCTAGCCAACAGCCTTGAGCTCTACCCATGAGTTCCTGCAAATTTCCATTTCTGATTCACTCCCGCATCCCACAAAGTTAGAACAAGCAGGAAGGCTTTGTGGTGCTCAGCTGCCTGCTGGAGTTAAACCATAGCACTGAAAATTCTCTACACAAGAACATGCCATACCTTTTACACGCCGAGCTACTCTTTAGGGTATCCATAATCCTTTACCTCCACTGAAAAAAAATTTAGAACATCTACCACCATCAACAAAAAAAACCAATAAATTTAATAGGGAAAGTAACCAAGATAAAAGGAAGAGTTCACAAGGGCAGAATAAAACCCATAATAAGTCATTTGCATTTAAGTAAATTTCAAATACTCTAGAGACAGCAAAACATACCACCAAGTACTCAGCTATCTAAGAAGTGAAGTTGACAGAAAAAGGCTAGCCCTTTTAGTGTACCTGTAGCCTCTAATAAAGATTTGCACAAATACAACTCTAATACTGTTAAAAAAAAAAAAAAAACTTTTAATTCATCTCAGCCACAAGGATTTCTCACCAGCATCTATTCCTCCAAAAAACCTTTTTCTGTTTATTGCTAAATCTGAAGAGTTGGCTTGTCCCTTTCCTGTAGTCCTATTTTCTTTTTAGATTGTAGTGAAGGATGCATTTGGATTGCAAAACAACTTGAAGTACTTGGCTTATATCATTGTACTTTGAGATACTGGCTGTGGTGGGAGATGATGTGATCTGACCTAAAATCTCTCAACTATTTAATCCTCCACAGCATGTCTGTCTGTCCATCATTCCTAAGACTAACCGTACTCATTTTCACAACCCCTGCTTATACAGCCGTACAGCGGATCGGAATGTACCATATTGATTCTAATTAAAGGATAGCTCATCTATTATATAGCACACTTTGGAAAACAACATGCAGCAGTAAACATAAGAACTGCAAGGCATGCAGGTTCCCTGTGGTTCTTTCTACGAGCAACAGTGTTCAAATGGAAGAATTCAAAGAAGAGACGTGGAAAATTAAGAAGCAGCATCACTTCCCATTTCAAACAGTGGCAGAGTTTTATCAGAATGCTTACATTTCTACAAAATACTTTAACAGAATAATAATAATAATTAATATTTTAACAAACTTCTGTTTCCCTCACTCTTCAAAAGAAATACTGCAACAACATGCTGGCCTTGAGTCTTGGATCCTCCAAGTAGAATGGAAATACTACAAGCCAGAGCGAGTAAGTACCCATTGTTACACCATGAAAAGCAAAAAAGGAAAGCAGTAATTAGCAAAAGTCAGGTAAGATAGAATCCTTTCATGTGGAAGCAGCAAATAGGAGCAATCCAAGCTGAGCATGCTTATTTTGAGAAGGAAAGGTTACAAGCAGAGATGATTATGATAATTGTGGGTGATGAGTTCCACACACCTCCAAAGCTTCTACTCTCTTGTTTTAAAGCTTGAGTTGAAATTAAAGAAACATTAGATGAGACTGTCATCCTCAAATAACACACTTTACAAGAAGATGCTATAATTACGCTGCAAATTCCCACAGAGAGCCTGAAAGGCATATCCATTTTGTCAGGATTGTGTTTGTTTGGTTGTATTTTTCCTCCACTAACTTCACCAGCAGGATGTCTAGCATAAATCAAGTCACCCCAACCCTGTAGCGAATATGCACCAAGAGGGCTTTGACAGCCTAAGTGCAACAGAAAAACTTTCCTAATTCAGTTTCAGGCTAGGTTTCCCAGAAGAAATTCTCATCTACTGTCTTGTATCCATTAAGGAATAGTCACAAGAGAAAGGAAGAAAAAAAAAAAAAAAAAAAAAAAAAAGAAACAACTTTTTCCTCTACTCTGCCGCTCCTGTTACTCCATACTTACAGGTTTGAACTATCTAGAATGGAAAGCAAGAACTTGCGATTTCAACTTCAGAGTCACCACAGAGTCCACCTTCACCCTCTGAACACAATTCTTTGCTTTTCGATTAATTTACTAACATGTTGGAAAACACCATTTCCCTCCAGAGAGGTTAAGCTGCATTTCAATTTATCTCAGCTGCCTACACAGACCTGTAACAATCCTTCAGTAACACCAGCAGTGGAAAAAAACAAAAAAAGCAGCAACAGGAGAGTTTGACTCTTTTTCCCTTCTGTCCAAGCCACCTGAAGTCACTGGAATATTTATTAGTCTGGAGGTCATTATAGAAATAACAAGTCTGACTTCTGTGCCTTACAATAAAAATCAAAATAATGAAGAAGCAAAAAGCACACAAGCTTTTCAAAGCATCCTATTTTCCAGCAACGCTTCCCTCCAAATGCAGCCATGCAACCACTACTGCTCTCCTGAACTACATATCTATGTCCAGAAAAGCACAGACATCGTACAATGAACACAATCCTAGTTGTTAATAGTCTGAAGTGTCTCTTCATGCCATAATGCATTTCAAAGCTAATGACTGCATAAACCATAAAACATAGAACTGACTCAACTTGTAGGTCAATGGAAGCTTTAGTAGCCTCTATCACACGGTACATATCCATTCTGTTCAGCCTGCTACGAGTTGACAGCCACCCCTCTGGATCTGTCATCACAAGGCAATCTAAAGATCAGAGATACAAACCACGCTGCTGTAAAGTGACCTTCAAGTCACTACTGTCACAGTCAGGATCAATTGAGAGGGAAGGAAACGAATGTATACAGGCAGAGGTGTTTTCAGGACAAAGATCGTGTTATCCTGAAAGTAGATTTTACATTAAGCAATATCGCCTTCATTTGACAACCCAAAATGAACATTTTCAGGGATTGTTAACAAACCTGACCAGGATTCAGAGAACACTGAGCATCCTTAAAGAGGAATTTCACCAGCAACATCAATATCACTCCTGGAAGGGAGAGAGGTACATGAAAAGCCTTTGCTGCATGTTTGTATCTTTGCCCTATGAGCTATCATTACGTAACTGCAGGTGCTTAGGAGGAATGGCTTCATTTCCCTTAAATTACCACTATTAAAAGGTGACGTGACAGACAACAGATCGGTACACATAAAACTGATTTCTGTCTTGATTATTAGCTCTCCAGTAGGACTGCAGGAGGCCATTTACCCAGGCAGCCTGTCAGCTCCCTCGCACTCGCTGTCTGAAGGAGCACAAAGAGGCAGCACTGTGAGTGACACCCGGGCCAGTGCTTGCGGTAATTTCCCAGCACCTGTCAGCCTAAAGACAAAGCTTCACAGAAGTGTTTTCTTTTACAGAGCACCAGAAGAAATTTAGCAAGATTAAGAGAGACACGGTGCACCTGTGGGAAGGTTACTGCTGCTGTATTTCTTGCAGACATTACATAAGCAAGGCTGGCATCTTCTGGCAAGCTACAGCTGGAGTTCTTTGATGTTGCTGATGAGTTTTGGGACTACAATGAAGCTGTGAAGAAAGCAATGCCCCCAAGATTTCAGTTCTGACATCTATTACTACAGATGCCTACTGACAGCTCAACAGCAGCTGCTGGAATGCTACGACTAACCCACTTAAAGCAGTTACCTATAGCACCAGGTGACATCCATCCCTGCCTGAATGTCTGGTCATCACCTGCTAATTATCAATTTGAAAGGCCTCTGAAATGAGGGGTATGCAAATTTAGTAAAACAGGACTGGGGGGCCACTACAGATTTCACAGGCAATAAGACAGATACAGAAAAGGACTCCTACACCACAGATCCATGTTTAAAAACACACTTGTCATTATCTCAAAGAACTCAAGTTCCCTTAGAACATTCCAGAAAAGCCAAGAGCACAGAGGGAATGCTTCCTTACAGTCAGTCTAAACCACTCCTTAATTTCTGAATTTTGCTTTGATAAATCAACTTATTGTTACTTATAACAGTTGACACTTTATACACATCTAGCTGCAAAGCAAGTAAACGAGAACTTTAGAAAAAGAAGAACATTTTAAGATGAGACAGTTATCAGATTTTTCTTCTATGTATTTTGGCTGGGTTATTGTTTTGAGTGCACATACACAAAAATTACTTAGGAAGCCTGAAGCAGTCGCATAGGTTGCTCTAGAAGTAATGCCTGCTATTTACGAAATGCACAATAACGTTATGATGATAGAGCAAGTTCTCACTACAAAACACACTCTTTCAACATAGTCACCACCGTTAAAAACCCATTCCTGCCAGTGATAATCAAGAGCCTGCATGCCACATTCCTAGCAATCTGCACCAGGAGGGTGACCCACTGTCACTACTGCTGAAACACACCACATCCACTGTCTGCTCTCCATAAACATTCTGCAAGCATCCATGAATGTCAATGGGTGTCACTTTGTCCCGCATAAAGGAATTCAGTGACACACCTTTGCTTCATACTTGCTTCCATGTCAGCCACCAATTTGTCACTCTGCCCCTCTGCTACCATCTGCAACTCAGCAACAAAGCGTAACAGAACACTGATGGGGCGATTCAACCTCTACTACCATTCCACCTGTATTTGATCTGACATCGTGGGCTAACACAATAAAACAGAAAGCATTACTTTTGGAGTAGCCCTTGTATTAATGTTCACCAAGACTTGCAATCTCTCTTCAAAAAGCTTATGCAGCAGCATCACATGGGAGACACAACCTCTCTTTCTCCTACTTAGAAATATGAGAGCAAATAATTGTTTCAGTACTCTAGGACTCTAAGAATTCTGCTACAGTGAACTAAAATTTATCTTCCCACGACTGCACTTCTTGCAGGACGTGTAAGCACTTAACAGTAGCATTCCAACAAAAAGTATCAATTACAGATTCCATGAAAAAAATTCTGTTACAGAGATTGCTAATGGGATACAAAGTATTAGGTCATTCACAATCCTAACTGTAACTACCAGAAATACTAAGAAAACCAACAGATGATCTCACTCCAGAGGCTAGCAAGAAAGAATCAATTTCAGAAAACCGCAGACATTTACAATTGATTGTCACTCAAGACAAAGAGTGCAGAAATTATGTGATGCTCTAGCCAAAGCCATTTGATGCAAGGTTCAGTAACAGGGTGTATTTTTCTGCCTTACAGCAACTACCGCATACAAGCAATCCTCAAATACTAAAACGCAGCAAGGGCAGCTACTTCAGTGGTTCTCAAAGTCAAGCACAAGTAGAGCCTTAAGACTCATCTAAGTTTATCCCATCTAAGACTTAAGTGCCTCATGTTTGTGCCATGCCAAGGTTATAGACAAGTCTTAAATGAGCATTTGTCAGGTTTTGTTAAATGAGATGAAGACGACAAATAATGAACTGCACAAATACAATTGCTTAAAAACTCCACACGCTCTTTTAAGGGGCCAGAGAGGTCATGAAAGAACCTAACCTGACAAACACCACTACTGCTGCTTTCAGTCAGAAAAATCTACAGAGAATTAAAAAAAAAAAACACAATTGAAAAGACCAATCCCAGGATTTCATGTGCCCCCAAAGAACATTTTACTGGTAGAATGCCAATAGTCTGCTGCAGGCAGACATCATTTTCAATCCACCTCATGCCTATTCTCATTTAAAACAAACCAGGAACTACAGTATCATTTCCCACTTAAGAGGTGCCTAAGAATAGACCTGGCCAACAGGATTTCAATTTTTCCTGTTCTCTGACACATCACATATACTAATTTATTACTACATCCAGATGTAGTGCTCTGAATTAATCAAGTACAAAGTAATTACAAAATCAATAATTTAAATGTGCATAAACTGCTTGGAAGACTTGCATCACTGCAGAACAGCGATTCTAACATTATGGACTCACAGTGGAAACACACGGGACTTGATTCAGGACACACGGAAATAAGAGGATCAGCACAGAAAGGACATTGTATAAAATCATAGAATTGTTTGAGCTGGAAGAAATCCTTATGGGTCATCTAGTCCAAAGCACCTGCAATGAACAGGGGCACAAACAGCTCAGAGCCCCATCCAGCCTGACCTTGAAAGGATGGGGCTTCCACCAACTCTCCGGACAATCTCTTCCAGTGCCTCACCACTCTTAAGGAAGTTACACCCATTCTAAACCTCTCCTCTTTCAGTTTGAAATTAATTCCCCATGTTCTATTAGAATAGACCCCCATGAAGCATTTCCCCTTCCTTCTTATAGCTCCCCTTTAAATACTGATAGTCCGCTATCAGGTCTCCTCCAATCTCTTCCAGGCCAAACTGCCCCAGCTCCCTCAGCCTCTCCTCATAGGATAATTTTCATGCCTCTCCTCCAGACACACTCTAACAGGTCCTGAGCTCCCATACTGAGCACGCTGCATCTGGACACAGGACTGCAGGTGAGGTCTCAGCGTGACAGATGGGCATGGTCATCTCCCTCAACCTGCTGGCCATGCCTGCTTTGATTCAGCCTAGAACATGGGAACAAAGTAATGTCAGGGATGATGCTGCAAGTCTCCATACAGCTGTCATGAAAGCAGCTGAACACCACTTGAGCACTAAGGCTGACTGCTGTAGCAGAGGTTTGTTAGAGTTCAGGTAGTATGGTTAGGTCCAAGTTCTTTAGGTCTATGGTTAGGGCCACGATCTTTAAGGCCTTTCACAACCTGAGTGATTCTATGATTCTAGCCAACTGCTGTTAAAACACATATCAACAGTTTACATATTAAGGCAGAGAGTATTGGGAGCTAAACATCAGCTCCCAAACTTGTCAGTGTTACTCTCCTCAGTTTACCACACTGCTAGAGAGCTATGACTGGGGCAGAGCGAAACAGCCTTATCTCACATCGTCTGGAAATAAATACAGTCCTCTCAACATAGATCCTGGAAGTCGTTCTAGAGCTTCCTTATAAGTACCAGCTCAACAAGTAAACGATAGAAATGATCTGCTCAATGTAATGTACTCTGACCAGATGTACCCATCATAATTATCACTCCTAATAGGACATTTCATACATCTCCATTCTTTGTTGGTTTTGTTTTTTTGTTTTTTTTTTTTTTTTTTAAACACATGACCAAAATACTAGCTTTAAGGGTCCACAGAGATTATTATTTACATTGATATCTATCAAGAATAGAGTTACCCTTAATACCAATGGGACAAGTATAGATGCATTTATAAAAGAATGTATTCCACAAACAGACCCAAAAGAACATGATAAACAACTCACAATCCACCAACATTTAAATAGTATGAAGATCCTGGGCTGAAATTCCATTAATACCAAGGAATCACTAACTGTGGAGATAGTTTTAAGTTGTTATAAATGCAGCCTATCACTTCGAATTTGTTTTGCAGGTATAAATAAATACACGAGGAAGTAATATTTCTTGCAGTTAGTTATACGGGCCTTGAGCTTTCCTTGACCTTTGTGCCTCATCCAAAAGCTTCTAATCCTGCTGTTTCCATTTTGACTCCAGGACAACTGTCTGTATCCACTTATCCTTCAGCTGGATACACTGCTGAAGAAGAAACTCTGACTGATGGCAGATTCAGGTAAACTCATTAAAACCAGCTGCAAGCATCCTGCATGTTTGTTTTTAATGATTAGAAGAAAATATTACTCAACTTCAAAGACACATCACAATTACCCGCATTTCTCAACTCTATCTACAAACTAATTATTTGGTGCTCCAAGCAATTAGTTTGTGTTACTCTGCAGTAAAGGCAAAACGAGTTCATTACTTCTAACAGTTTCCCCCTTTGACAGGAAGCTTTATTTTTACTTGTATTTCTTTTTAGAAGTACGCAGCAATGCTTGGTTTTGGAAGGTTTTGTTATTCCTGAGTAATTAATATGAATTTTGACATGTTCCCATTTAAGGGGATAAATAATTAAATTGATTTGGAAGGTTGATGAGATGCAACTCCCCATTTCTTACGCTGTTCTATTTATGAAGGTTGCTTTTTGATTTTACCTGTAACTTCCCTTGAAATTTGGCCCAACTCCATTAAAAGAAGGGGAACAGCTGGCCCAGTTTTTTAATCTCTTCGCATTTAGAGTGTTCTTACTATTCAAATATAACAAGGTGCCTGTTAACTACAACTGATGAAAGTTTCAACCTGAAGAACTCATTTCCAATCGCTGTTTATAATGGAAAGTACTTCTTTTGTTCATTTGTTTTGAATGGGAGGGGTTACAGGGATATCCTTCCTTAAGTTCTCCCACACTGTTCCTGAAAATACAGTTGCTGCACCCCAAGGTAGATCAATATTAACAGAATCGTACCTGTATTAGATAAAGATACTCCAAAGTAAGACCTAGACTTGAGTCAAGAATTAGCATTCACTTCTAATGGAAGAGTAATAGTCTAATACCTGAATTAACGAGCCCTTGACTGTTTAAAACAGCTAAGTCCCCAACACAGGAAAAGGATCAGCTCCACAGTACCTTTAAGAACAATTCCTCAGTCTGATAGCAGTTCCTGCACCTTCCAGCTCAACTAGTTAATCTGAAGTATCAACATTTCCCCTTTTCCCATCACCCATGGTATTCAATCCTTCCCAAATATTCTTCAATTCGCTGCCTCTTGTAGCTATGGGGATTTTGCCATTGCGTTTCAAGCACTCTCCATGTTTAATGCTATGTGCAGCAATTTTGCTACCTTTGCTACCTGTTAACACAGCAATTCTAGATTCCACATTTGTGTTCCAAATTATTTCATTATGGAAAATACTTATGTTTGTGGTATCTCTGTTAACTGATCATTTCTAAACTTGCTTTCCTTCCACACGCAGTGCCAGTGGATAGGACTGGGACTCGCCTGAACTGTGAACTAACACATCCATCTCGAACACCCTGCACACCTATGGATCGCACCAACAACTATCATGGCTCAGATCCTCAGACACTGAGTACAATATCAACACCAACTCAACCCTTAAGTATTTGGTACATTGGCCTGTAGGTCTGCATAGAAAGACTCAGAAATTACGTGCTTCCAGTTCTAAGGAAAATGCAGGCTAGAACAAATAAACCCTTTAAACGCTGTAATTAAATTCCCAGTTAAAACCCCTTGCTAGGAGGCAAGCAAATAAGCACCGCTGAGCCCAAGGGGCTTTCTCCAACATATCATGTTGCTTTCCACAGTTTTATTGCAATAGCTGTACTCTTCAGAGTCCATTTCTATATTCATGCATAATTTAAACCTTTTTCAGCTCACTTGACCTCTTTTGGAGATGGATATAGGTAACTATGCACTAACTAAGCTGCTGTAAGAGCTATGGGATTATGGACCTTTATATGCACTATTTCCAACAAAAGGCCCAATAACTCCTCTGACTGGCAAGAACCTGGTATCATCTCAGCTTATATACTCTACATAGACACATTTTGCAGTTTACATGGACGTATGAAAGAGACCGTAGGAAAACAAAGAGGTGAGAGAAGAATAAAGGACATATTATCTTAGCATCATTTTGGGGAGGGAAAAAATAAAAATAAAAATAAAAATAACAGGAAAAGCTTGGAACAAAATTCCTTGTCAGAAACATATCTGAATTATACTTCCCTTGTTACTTCCTAGAGCACGCATTAGTAAAGCAGTGATGCACATTTGGGACACGTGTACTACCTATCCCAACTTCATTTTTGTGTCCGACTTCGCTAAAAAAGCAATGCCCTTCCAATTTATTAATGCTATGAACACATTTAAGAGCTACGATCCACAATCAGCCATGTCATTTTGAAGTTGATTCTTTCAACTGTAAAATGGTTGTCATACCTCAGTTTCAGCTTTTATACACTTCAGCACATGTGTTTTGTTCTCTGTTATCAGTGCCATCTTTGCCCTTCTTCCAAAACTTGATTTGAACATTATTCCTGCCCCACCAGAACCTTCTTCAAGCAACGTTGCAAGTTAGCAGCTTTCTTAAAAGCAAGACTGCAGATGTATCCTCACGTATCCTGTCTTTACTCAAAATGAACTGAAAACCATAGGATTAGCTCTCTAACAGCACAAGGTTTATATCCATCTCCACACTTAGGAACAACATCCCTGAACTGCATTGTGTTCCACCTTGTCCATGTTTTCCTTTCCTCATAGCAAGAGGCCCCCCCGCTGTTGAAACATATGAAGACCACTAAGACATCCCCCAGGACAGTTACAGGACAGTTGCCCCAGGCTGAATAAATAGAATTGAAAAAGAGAGCTTGTGTTCATCTGCCACGAAACCTTCCTGCCAGCAAGTTCCCATAGCACACAACAGTTATGCACACAATGCCTACCCACTACCACCTACCATTTTCGGTAAACCCAATTTTCCTCACAACTAGAAGGTTTCTGTTGTGTTACTGGTGACGTGCCCATGGACTTGAAATAGCATCACTAGTTTGAGAACATGTACGGAGGCCATACTGGCATTAGGAGAGGCTAAAAAAGCAAGAGCATGTCATTGCACAGAACATCTAATGCTTCATATCCACTTCAGCCACTTAAACACTGTTAGATGCTCCCAACACTATAGCACGATTCTGTATTTCAATGAAAATCATCTGCTATGTTGCTAACTGTTTAAGATGTGACAATTTCAGTCACAGCTAATTTGGATTATCTGCTTTCATTCTTAATTTTCCCCTCTAACAACTCCATAGAGATTTAAGCCATCATCCACTGCACTAAAAGCATTTACATGAATAGAGATTCTGACTTCAGTGCCACCACACTAAAGAATAAGTACCAGCAAAACAGCTAAATAACAGATTACCTTCAGTATTTCTTTAAGTACTACTGCTTGGATCATTCAAGGGAAACATTTCAAATCCTGAAGCTCCACTTGTCAAGATAAAGGAGATGCCAGACAACATCTTGAGGAGGGACAGGCTCAAAAACTTGAAGAAAACAGACAATTAAATGCTTAACATACATTGTTCTGTCTTGCCTCTTAGATATTCCCTTTCTTCTAACTCTAACTTCATTCCTCAACTCTAAATTCAAACTGACTGTCCTGCATCTCTATGAATTAGACACAATTAGCTTGAGCCCCTGAAAGTTACGTTTTATCTCAGAAGACTCCAAGGAGAGATCAGCATTTCTTTTTCTCTCGCATTCGTATTTCTTCACTCAGATTTGGTAAACTCAGTTGCAGGAAAAGGATGAGGTGCAGTTCTCTGTAATAAAAACAAGTCCACAATGCTTACCTCTGATACCAGTAACTCATGCTGTCCTGATTACACATATAAAAAATAGTTGCAGAATGGCAGTTCAAGAAAGAAAACTCAAAGTTCAAGACAAGCTGAAAATTGTGAATTCAAATTTAAAAGCGAAAAATAGATCACAAAACAACACACAGCATCTCATATTTTTAATGAGACTCGCTATTTTATAAAGGAGATTAAGGTTGAGGAACCTGGAAGCAGTCCTTCAAAGCAGCAACACGTTCAAGAAACACTTAAATGCTGTAATGAGGGACATGGTTTAGTGGTAAATCCTGGTTACAGACGGTTGGTCTGGATGACCTTCAACATCTTTTACAATTTGGTGATTACAAACAAAGACAATGGACAAAACAACCAGTGATTTTCTGCTCCAATGTCAGTGAAAACCAGCAGCTTGTTCCTCTCACACGGGCTTCTTGAAGCCGTCAGGAAAGCTGGGAACCAAGACAAGTCAAAACAGCCCCTTGTCACCTACACATGGGAGCAAAGAGATCATTCCCTAGCGTCTTCCTCCATTTGTTCCACTTGCTGACGAGAAGAAATGCAGCAACTTAACAAAGAAGTTTTTAAGAGTACCAAAACAGACATCACATAGCAATTTTAATGGAGTTACTCAAAAATTACTGCATCTGCTAAACTGTAACAGAAATCCCCGAATAATCTTTTATGTTGACTGTGTTCATTCATACGGTCTCACCACATACTTGTTTTCAAGGCTTAACACAGGCTATTAAAGAAAAAGAATTGAGCACTAAATAAATGAATTCAGTATTTCAGAAATTGAATTTTCTTCTCAAACAGTGCTTAATCCACAGAACATTTTAAAACTGAATAAAATTGCACAGCCACTGAGACAAGGTTAACATTTTCATAAAGCATTTAGCAGCATAGTAAATGAAGTGACCAAGGTTTCTCTCAACGGAAAGAAAACGTGTGGGGGGGCAATGATAGCCACAACGCCCAGCGTCACATTTCATTTCCTGAAGAAAGAATAATGGGGATGTTTTCCTAGATATTTATCAAAGCAAAGCCTGCAGTGACCTGTAAGAATAAAGGCTCATGTTTATCAAATGCCAACTGCTCGGTAACCCATGCCGACTTTCAAGAACTATGAATTCAGGGACACAGGGCAAAAGAAGAATTTCAGGGCTGTAGCTGTGCGTCTCTGTAATTACTAACAACTGTGAAACCATTGGTTTGATGGCTGTAAATAATACACATCCCCTAGTGCATGAATTCATACCTCGTTGAGTTTGTTGTGCTGCATGATTTAAAGCTCCTGTGCAAAGAAAAAAAGCACACTTCTATTTTGCAAGTACAATAAGGAATGGAGAGTTAGGACGTAAAGAGTAGAAAGGGGAAAGTAGAAACTGGCTAAGTTCTGACTCACAATAACGAATCTGTTCATGCCCTTGTGCATGCAGTTCCAGTGAAAGCAACAGAAGCTGAACAGAAAAAAAATCAGCAGAAATTTGAAAAACTCATTTCACTTTCAGTGTTAGATCTAGCATCCATAGCATTTAGAATAACTAAAATAAATCGACGTGGGAGGGGAGAAAGGCTCCACAGGTTGATTTTTTTCATAATTCTATAAAACAAGGGCAATCATTTAAATAGAAAATCTTTAAGACTCATGAACTGCACAGAAGTTAACCATACCAGACCTAAGAAATTTCCAACCAGATAAAAATATTTTTGGGCTGTTTATCTGGTAATTTCTAGTGATGCATTACAACTGCTCTCTGTAAAAACTCCTGCTTAAGAATTTAGCCAATATTTTATATGTCTACCCCAAAAAGCAAAGCCTCAGGACAAATATTTCAACTTCTGCAAGGAACTTATTACTGTTCTTTCTATTATACCTGCTAAAAAGTCCTTTGGTTGCTCTAATTTTAAAAGTAGATATGAAACCACATGAGTACAATTATGTGCATGGATACTTACACTGAAATAGAATCATAGAATCACTAAGGTTGGAAAAGACCTAAAAGATCACCCAGTCCAACCGTTCACCTATTCCCAATAGCTCCTACTAAACCATGTCCCTCAACACAACATCCAGCCTTTCCTTGAACACCCCCAGGCTCGGTGATTCCACCACCTCCCTGGGCAGTCCATTCCAGTGCCTGACCACCCTTTCTGAAAAGTAATACTTCCTCATGTCCAGCCTGAATCTCCCCTGGCGTAGCTTGAAACCATTCCCCCTGGTCCTATCACTAATGACACGAGAGAAGAGGCCGACCCCCAGCTCACTACAACCTCCCTTCAGGAAGTTATAGAGAGCAATAAGGTCTCCCCTGAGCCTCCTCTTCTCCAGGCTGAACATTCCCAGCTCCTTCAGCCTCTCCTCATATGGCCTGTGTTCCAGACCCCTCACCAGCTTTGTTGCCCTTCTTTGAACACGTTCCAGGGCCTCAATATCTTTCTTGCAGTGAGGGGCCCAAAACTGGACACAGTACTCGAGGTGCGGCCTCACTAGTGCTGAATATAGGGGAACAATCACCTCTCTGCTCCTGCTTGCAACACTGTTTCTGATGCAAGCCAGGATGCCATTGGCCTTCTTGGCCACCTGGGCACACTGTCGGCTCATGTTCAGCCGAGCATCAATCAATACCCCCAGGTCCATTTCCTCTACGCAGTCCTCCAGCCACACCGCCCCAAGCCTGTAGCGTCGCCTGGGGTTGTTGTGGCCGAAGTGCAGGACCCGGCATTTGGCCTTGTTGAAACTCATCCCATTGGCTCCAGCCCAGCTCTCCAGCCTGTCCAGATCCCTCTGTAGGGCCTCGCTACCCCCAGGCAGATCCACACTTCCAGCCAATTTGGTGTCATCTGCGAATTTACTGAGGGTGCACTCGATGCCCTCATCGAGGTCATCAATAAAGATATTGAAGAGGACAGGCCCCAGCACCGACCCCTGCGGAACACCACTCACGACCGGTCGCCAGCTGGATTTAACTCCATTCACCACCACTCTCTGTGCCCGGCCCTCCAGCCAGCTCCTTACCCAGCCAAGAGTGTACCCATCCAAGCCTCTGGCTGCCAGCTTCTGCAGGAGAATGCTGTGGGAGACAGTGTCAAAGGCTTTGCTGAAGTCTAGGTAGACCACATCAACAGCCTTTCCTTCATCCACCAGATGGGTCACTAGATCATAGAAGGAGATCAGGTTGGTCAAACAGGACCTGCCCTTCATGAACCCATGCTGGCTAGGCCTGATCCCCCGGTCACCCTGCACATGCCGCATGATCTCCCTCAAGACGATCTGCTCCATAACCTTCCCTGGCACCGAGGTCAGGCTGACAGGCCTGTAGTTCCCCGGATCCTCCTTACGACCTTTCTTATAAATGGGAGTCACATTGGCAAGCCTCCAGTCTTCTGGGACCTCACCAGTCAACAAGGAGCGCTGACAGATGATGGAAAGCGGCTCGGCTATCACCTCCGCCAGTTCCCTCAGCACTCTCGGGTGGATCTCATCTGGCCCCATCGACTTGTGACAGTCCAGCTGGAGCAGTAGGTCTCTGACTGTTTCTTTCAGAATCACAGGGGGGTTAGTGTGCTCCCCGGCCGAGATTACCAGGTCAGAGAGAGGGGTATCCTGAGGATAACTGGTCTGACTTTTAAAGACAGACGTAAAGAAGGCATTCAGAACCTCCGCCTTTTCCTTATCCTCAGTGGTCACATTCCCAGCCTCATCCAGCAAAGAGTGGATATTCTCCTTTGTCCTCCTCTTACTGTTAATGTATTTATAAAAGAGTTTCTTATTCCTTTTCACACCAGCAGCTAGGTTAAATTCAAGCTGGGCTTAATAAAATACACATCTACATGAAACCCACAGCTGTCCTACATGCACATCAATGTATTTTATTGCAGTCAATTGATGTTTGGCTTCTAGGTTTTACTGCTATTTAAAATTAATGTACTGTGAAGAAGTTAGTGTTTTGTTTTGTTTTTTTTTTCCAGGAAGCCAGATAAAATTTCTCAGATATCATCATTTCCTCAGTGTAGGGTTTGCTCCTCTCACAATCTGACATGCAACTTGTAAAAGAAAAGTAATCTAGATCAATTGTCATACCCAATCACCTGACAACTGCAGTTACACAAAGCAGTATTAAGGACATTCCTGTGAGTGGCTACCAGAGATGTTCAAGCGGTACTACTGCTGTTCCATTTCACAGTTTGCTACAGGAAGCAACGATACCTGTATTATTAACCCACTGATATAAACATCAATTACTCTCACTTTAAAGAGCTCATCTCACATGGTTACAGGAGCTTCATGAACATCACTGGGAACAGACAAGCTCCATGAAATAACACTATTGATAAACCTTACAGATTTGGAAGAGAAGTTCACATTCAGTAATACCCTTTTTAGTAGGCTGGTAGGCAATTCGCAGAAGTAGGAATGTCACATAAATTTCCTTCTTGCAAAGCGGAAGTCACTTAATTCTACATAATCAGAGCAACCTAACATTTCCTGAACTTGCAATGAAGAGACAATACTAAGCTTCCTTCACAGCAGGAGAAGCCTGGGGACATTTGAGCAAACTCCCGGAATGGGGGAAAGGAGATTGCTTGGTTTGTAAGGTGTCTTCCTGTGTGTGTTTCTTTTTTCTTAATGAGTCACTCATCTGCACCAACAGCCACTGAAAACCATAACACAAATGTCAATTGCCTTAACTGAACAGTTCCCATCTTTCTTTTTGGTCTTCTTTTGAGACAGGTTTTAACGAATAAAAGCACAGCCTGGTACCTCTGATACTGATGTTTTTAAAAATGAAAAGAATACTCAAAAGAATAGCATGGCTTTCATCCTCAATAAATATTCTTCCTATCAAGCCCTAGAAATTAAGATTACAAATCCATTACATGTACATCACACATAGACATGCTCAGGAGTCTCACTTTTTCAACTTGAGGAGTGGCATTCACAGCAAACAGACGATGGAAGCATCTCTATTGCAAGAGCAACTAACTGAAAATAAGCTGTCAGATTAGTATTTCCTTCTCAGCACATCCACACTACACTACCATCACCTCTCAGATTCACCGTAGAAAAGATAGGCCCAGATCAAGTTTGCTGTGTCCAGCAGCCCCTTCTAGCATGGACCTGCTGCCGTGCTTCCACCTCACTGCCCCCAGTCCCTCAGACTTGGAGCTGGCAGCCACACCGCATTCCTAAGGGCTGGAGGATCCTGCAACAACTTACAGCAGGACCAGGTTGCACACACGTCCTGCTCAGAAGCCCTTTTGCCACTGACGCTCTCTCTAAGCACATAAACATGAAGCTGTCAGCAAACCCTTCCACCGTAGTACACCCACAGTCATCCAATGCAGGACTTCACTTACTTGCATTACAGACACACTGCACTGCAGGCAGTACAGCAGCTGCAAGAATCTGCTTTGTTAGCACAATCTCTATGCACTGTCTCTATTCAACAGGAAGGAAGACTCAACTGCCAGAACCTCTACTTTATAACCTCTCTTTATACAAAAAGGGTAATAGGAGGATAGAGCTGTATCACCTCAAAGCTTTCATTTACACATTGGGCAAGCAGTGACATCAAGAAACAAAATGACAGTCTTTCTAAAAGCACTTTCAGTATAAACACTGCTGCTTTCATCTTCCTAGCTTAAGACAACTCACTGCATTAGGAAATCCAAGCTTGAAAATTAAGAGCAATCTCACTCAACTAGTAATTGTACAATTGCCAGATGCATTTCTTTCCTCAAACCGAGTATTTCAAGCAACTAAATTCAGCACACCCTTAACAAGCAGCAAACGTGTTGTGAAGAGAGAAGTGCTAACATTTTCAAACAAATCTGATGACATGAGAGAATATGATTCTATTTGTTGCTGGTGAGAAGAACATGCTCTTGGTGCAATTGATTTCACACCTAAAAGGCAGAGGTTTCAAATAAGAACACTGCTATTTTTGGTCAGTCAGTAGAAAACAATTTCAGAATCTGATAGCAGCTCCGTCCATTAATTACAAGCTAAAGATCAAGAGTGTCAAAACCTTGCAAAATCCCCAGACACGAATTGTAATGATTCCCTACTGCCTCAGGAGAGTTCAGAAGGACTGTTCCCTCTTTTCCTGGCTTATCTTTACATGTCCCTGAGTAGCAAAAATTATCAGCACAAACATTTCATGAAATAAGACCACGGTGAACACAGACAGGAGATTCATCTCTCACATTCCGTACAGCAGACTTCAGCTGGTGAGTAACTGTTCTGCTAAGTACTTCCATGCATTACAGCCAGGTGAGAAGCAGGGAACAATATTCACAACATAATTGCTAAGGCATCCATCCATGCCTGCCATCTTCATTTTCCACAAGCACATCAGGCACTTAGGAACACCATAAAAGCCTTCTGTGAATTTGTGTAGCAAATATATTATGGACAGACAAAACGAAACGCAGAAATATTATGCCATAAATGGGCTGAAACACGATAGGGAAGAGTTGAAATGGGCTTCACTGTGAGTTAATAATCACAGAAACATAACCTGGGCATTGCTGTCCCAAAGGAAGGTGACTATAGTAAGTTGCTGTTCAAGCCAATCAATGCATCTGACCATCTGGTGCAGAATTTGCAGCAGAAATTCACAGAAATTGTTCAGCGTAATGATTCATTTCACTGAAGTATTAGTTGTAATAGGTTGGCATAGCAATAACTTGCCATTTTCATCTATGCCATCAAGTTCTGACTATCCTGGAAAACTTAAGCGGTATCTGATGCAGCATTAGTGCTTCCTGGAAAGGAACTGCGCAAGCAACACCAGGCGATTTTGAATTTGTCATCCATGACTTGGAGGTAAGGCCTGCAATTTACTTGGACTGTGATCAAATTCAGAAATCAAAACAGCATAAGATGTTAGAACAACTTTTTAGTAGCCAAGCTATCATTTTCTCTATCTTTTCCTCTCCCACATTGAACAGAGCACTTAAAAAAAAGAAAAAAAAAAACTTCAGGATGCTTCTATCTTTACTTGCCTTACAAAAGCATCACACTGACTTTTTGACACTATGAGAAAATAAACAGGGGGAACTGAAGATAAAATAAATAACTAGTTTCTGGAAAGAGGTGCTAACCAACATAAATGACATCTTTTAGAATAAGTTGCAGAAAAAAAAAAAAAAAGGATAAGTTACCCCTCCCACAGGGTTTGTTTGGGAGATGGGGAAATCATTTCCATGTTTGCCTTCATTTTGAATTCCCTCCCTGATTTTGAAGTGATGGCCCTGGCTTCTTCAGTTATTTCTAAGGCACTGGGACTTCCAGCCACCTGAACAAGTAACTTCAGCCTACAAGCATTTAGTAGCAAGGTGAATTCCCTTTCTTACAGACCATGAAATAGGCGTGCCTTCTAAAGAGACCTAACATTCACAGCCACAAACCAGGTCACAGCTACCACCTTCTAAGCTTAACTGACACCTCTTAATTCTGTTGTACAGTGGAAGAAGTGACCCTACTTACATGTCAATAGGCATCTCTCCTCTAGGTGAGATAAGTAAGCAGCAGTGAGCTACCAAAAGGTGAAACAGCTCACGTGTCTTGGACTTCACAGAGGTATACGGTGTGGGAATCAAATGTTGTTTCTGCATTAGAATTGGATAATATTATCTTTATTTCACGATCTCCGCTATCGTAGCTCTTTTTGGGAGTCCTTCTACTTAACCTGGGGAAGATCTCTGATAAGTTTACATCACTTATCCTCCAGACGAACCTTCCCAGGAACGCACACTCTGTGTATAGGTGTATAGATGTATATTTTTGTCATACACACTGCAAGAATATCCTGCACGAGAGCAAACCAGAGAACAAATGACGGCCTGCCCGAGGAAGCGCCTCAAAAGACATCGGAAGGCCTGGCATCATCCCCCCAGTGCTCTTTGCTTAACGACGACTTGAAAGAAAATCACCATATCAATAGGACAAGGAGAGCACCGAGACATCTTGGAAACAACAGGATGGCTGCTGACTGACACCAGATAACAAATAAATTAACAACTAAATAGCAAATGTAAACCTTCTGTAAGATTGTGACCCTGGAGTACGCAGCCAGTGGGGAACAGAGGAGGGGTGAGGTAAGGGGAAGAAAACAGGGTCTAAAGGCAGTCATGTTGTGTCCATAGGCGCGCTCCTGCTTGCGGGATGCCCGCCATTGCAATCGCGAATAAATTCTGCTTTTATCAGAGATACCGTCCTGACAAAATTACTTGGAGATTTCCAACAATTTGGAGGCTCGTCCGGGATTATTATCACCTCTTCGGGAGTTTCCCTACTGCCCTGCACAGGATAGGTGCACCCCGCTGATTTCAGCGGTCCTGTCTGGGCGGTGAGGTGACTCCTTGGGACGGTCGATAAGAAAGGGCTCTGCGAAAGACAAGGGGCAGGCAGGCGCGGGTGTTGGCCATTGCGACCCGGTAACTTCGTGCACGGACCAAAGTAAGAGAATTTTAACTCTTTCCTTGGGGTCGGTTGAGACTCTTGAGTGTGTGTGACTGAGACGCACTGTCAGTGCGAAGCGAGTGCTGAGTGCCGACCTGCGGCTCGGCTGTGCCGCGAGGAGCACGGCCAGGGACAGACGGAGTGGCTGCTAGTGGAAGGAAGAGAAACTGAAACGTTAGTAATGGCTGTGATGATGAAAGTTCGGAAAGTGAAGAAGGGCTTGCGAAAAACAAGCTGAGGAAGGCAAAGTTGAGCAAGGTGTAACAGAAATATCCTTTACCAAGAAGAGGTAAGGGGAAGCCTGGAAGGGCTCAGGCAGAGTTCCACCCCCCACAGGACTGAAAGCAGCAGAGGAAGCAGGGTAAAGAGGTTTGTTTTCTGATACAGGTGCCTCTTGCTCTGTGCTACACCAAGAATTATTACCCGTAGATGATTTTTGTAATAGTTGTAGGTGCTACTGGCAAGAAAAGTTTACTTTTTTTTTTTTGGACCAATTAAATACAGGCTAGGAGAATAAGTAAGAATTTATAAATTCTTGTACATGCCAGGTTCTCCAAAACCATTATTTGGGCATGACATGTTAGAATAGTTGAATATAGAGATTAAATTCAGTAGAGAAAATTGGAGCTACCTGTCATGCAAGACCAATGGATTGAAAATTTTAAGTCTGGCTTTAACACAAATTGGGAAAAGCAATGTTGTACTCCCAGAAGTTACGTTAATCCTACATTGGGTATACACAGGATTGCAAGCAACAGGGATGCCTGACAGAGCCAAAAATGCAGCCCAATGAAAGTTAAAGATGGGAGCCAGCCCAACCAGGGTAAAGCAATGCTCTTTGAGAATACAAGATTGTAGGAGGATAAAAGAAATGAAAGTAACTTCTTGGATTTTGGATTATTAATTGGATGGAAATCTAAATACAGCACCCCAATCTTGCAAATGAAAAATTGGATGGCAAGAGCTATAGCTTGGTACAAGATTTGAAGGCAATTAATAGAAATGTTGAATATATACAGCCCATGGTGTATATCTTTATTAACCAAGTTAAGGAATAAGCAGGTGGGGTTTACCGTTCTGAATTTGAAGTATCCCTTTTTCTGCCTGGTTTTGCCAAAGAAAGTCTAAAATTGTTTGCATTTGAATAGGAAAACTCAAATACGGAGAGAAAAAATATATTAAAAATAATAATAATAATTCAGTTAACCCGCACAGTGTTACCCAGGGTTGTAAGAACAGCCCGATGATTTTTGAGAACTGGTCAACTCGTGAGCCTGAGATTTGGGTTCGCCATCTCACAGTGGAACTTCACTGCAGTACGTGGATGCTACAGTAACAAAGGAATGTGAGCTTGCTGAATTTCTTGATTGAAATGGCTATCAAGTTTCTCAACAGAAAGTACAACTGATCAAAGAGAAGGAAGCAATTTGCTGAACACCCAGAACACCAAGGCAGAGCTGCCTCCAAGCCAGCAGTGTGTGACTGCATGGAGACTGTCTGTGCCAGCTGGTCAGAGCTACAGGAGGAACCGTTGGACAACACTGAGGAGTCCTGGATTCATCGATAGAAGCAGTTTTGTGAAGACAAGGAAACCATAAGGCAGGACATGCAGTAACTGCTACTGACAAGGTAACTGAAGCAAAACCATTACCTGGGGGGACTTCCACTCAGAAGGCTGAAATAACTGCCTTGACAAGAACCTTAAATATATGGACAGGTGCTAAATATGCTTTTGGGGTGGTACCCACTCACGGTACCATCTGGAAAGAGCAAGGATTGCTTACATACAAGGAAAACAAATTCAGCATGATGTAAATCTACCAAAGAACATCATGACTGTTATACATTGTAAAGGACATCAGAAGAGTGACACTGTACAGGAAACTGGGAATATGATGGTGGATCAGGTGGCAAAACAGGCAGCTGGAGGAACCAGGCAACTGATTTTATTGCAGAGATTGTTCAATAGGTCAGCAAGCATTGGGAATAAATTGGCAATTGCACATCACACACAGATCACAGGCAAGTGGTCAGGAGGAAAAGATGATCTAACTAAATCACAGGTTGTAAAACTGGGCCAGGAAGCTGGACTATCCTGACCACAGTTGTTGCCTTTGGCTCTTCTTAATACCAGAACAAAACCTAGAGCCAAAGAGGGATTAAGTCCTTTCAAAATACTGTACAAAAGGCCTTATGTTGTGCAACTGGAGATCTCTACCCAAGTAGGGAGCGAAACACTAACTAAGGTTAAAGGTGAAGACAGACTACTTTTGATCAACTCTATGCAGAGAAACATCAGGAAAAAAATATGCTCAGTTAGTTACTGCATCTTGTTTTTACCCAGAACAGTCAGCGCTATTCCCAGAAGTCAGCACAAAGAACCTCATAGCATCATTGTTTAAAACCCTTTATAAATTGAAGATCAACACTTTAATTATAAACAAGATCTAGATGACTAAAGCAGTTGACAAGCGTAAAAACTTTCAACTACCTTTGCAGTTGTTTGCTGCTCTTCGAAGGGACAAAGCTTTCTCTGTTCTATAAAGCCACAAGTGCCTGACACTTGAACGAGTAGCTCAGGGAGTAACTAGTGATCACTGTTACTGTAATAAGATTTCACTGTCCTACAGCTAATTTCAGTTTATCATGTCATTTCTAATCAACAGTCCTTCTCTGAAAGATACATGATCTGCTTTTTTTATCTGAATACACTACGTGAATGTGAAAAACCTACAAGAGTTCAAGGAGAGGTTAGCCTGATTGACAGAAGAAAAACACTCCAGGGAGATGCACTCTACTTGCACTACTCAACTTTGCCTCAGTAATTCCCTAAGCTAGTCTGTTGTATTTTGTGCAAGTACCAGGACATGATCCTATGCTTGCTTAGACTTTGCTCATTGGCTGACTTGAGCTGCAGTCTAAGACAGGAATATCATTTCTGGCAGTCTGGAGCTGACCCAATAGGTTGCTCTGGTTCTCGTTAGCATCATACTATTAAGTCTTTGTCAGCTTATGCATATATAATTACCTCACAGAAACCAGGTTAGAATATATTTCATTCAGATACGAGTTACAGTCCTTCTTGAGAGTACATTAACTCCAATGCAATGCCCACTTCCAGCTTACCGTGCAGTAAAAACCAACCCACTTCAATTGCTTACTCAAAAAAATACTACATAAAACTGAAGATGCATTAACACACACCCTGATCTGCGCACTAACAAGGTGCAGCTCTTCATCTCCCTTGTGCAAGTACCCACTAAAAAAAAAAAAAAAAATCAGCCAGAAACCAACACTAAAATGTTGAGAACTGCTCCCAACCTCTCCCACCTGCATCTCATTAGGGAGCACACCTGAACTCCTCCTAAACCAGTACACACCTTCCTACATAGAAGTCTCTATAATTTACCATTCTAACAAACATTCCACATCCCCTCTAACTAAGTCACTTACCAGTGTTCAATAGTAGGTATTTCCTCTATTTTACATCTGCCAAGTTCTTTAAGAGGAATTTAAGCCAGAAGATTCACATGCAGATATAACTCAAATGGCTAACTGCAAACTGTTAATGGTGGACAGACTTGTGGTTCAGAGAACTTGCAAAATCTCCGATAGAATTCCTTTTACACCCCAAATACGTTTTTTCAAAACAAAACAATGAAAGATCAAGCTTTTTGGTTCTACACAGCTGATTGTTCCATACAAATTAAAAGCATTAAAAAAGCCTTTTTTTCAAGTTCTTCTTAGAAAACAAAAATCATTTCAGGTTAAGAAGAAAACGCTCTTCAGTGTACTAAATTACTAAAACCGTAAAGAAGCAAGAAAAATTTTAAAAAAAGCTATTTTCTTTATTATCAGTGAATGAGGAGACCCAGAGCTTTTCCTTGGCTGGCTGATTGTTTTAGTCTCCCACCACAACAAAACACACACAGCATTCTTCAAGCGAGTACTTATCAAGTACTAACATAGAAAAAACAACTGCCTCAGGTCTGTTTTAGTACAAGCAGTATCATTGACTCGCACAAACTTGGGATAAACACACACCACATAAGTCCCTGAGGCGCCTGGACAAGAAGCTAGGAGATATGGTTTAGTAGCTTGTGGCACTGATAGGAATGGGAGGGTGGTTGGACTAGATGATCTTGCAGGTCGTTTTCCAACCTTGTGATTCTGTGAAGCACTATTAAAACCTAACAGATTTTACCTCAGCTGAGTAGCCTAGGCAATACATTCTAGACACACCCAATAAAGAGCAATATAAACTTCATACCTACACAATAACACAACCTCAAAACCTCTACAATCATATCACACAAAAACAGTACCTGTGTTATAAGCCTTTCAGAATCAACTCACATACTTTAATTATTATTATTATTACTTTAATGAACCATTTCTTCCTTTCAAAAACACAGAGGTGCATACCTATGTTTTTTCAATTCCCTGTTCCCAAGCCTACAGTCAATGAACATTCAGATGCTACAGTACAACAAAGAGCTTGGCTACGTAGCTGTTACACCAAAGCAGAAAACAGAAAAAACAGAGACACTCACCCACATCGTAGGCCCGCTTAGGAAACCCTGGTGGAGAGGAGCTCCAAAACAGATCCTTCCCCACTGCTGGTCAGCCCTTAAATGGCTCTAGGAGAGGTGGAGCCAGGCTGCACCCCTTCTGGCAGCACAGTTAATTGCCTCCACCTGTGCTCCCGTGGCTGACTCGCTGCTCGCCTCAGGTGATCAATCAGAGGTTCAGGCCGAGATTCAGCAGTTCTCATCCACTAAGGGACTGCCTGCAGTAGGAGAGTTAAAACAACTCTATTACCAAAAATAATAATAAACATTAAAAATAATTTAAAAGTTACCAAGTTACTCAGACATAGACTCAAAAATCTCCCAATGTACCATTAGCTTGCATTCATTTTTAACAGAGTTTACTTACTGCAAAGCACAAAAAGGAGATACTTCGAGACAGCTCTCTCCACAACTCTTGCTGCTGCCAACTCCATTTGTTCATGAGCAGGTGTTTCCCCTTTAAACGTGATTCCTTATTAGCTATGCCTTGATTGCTTCAACCTAAGCTTAGCTTTTTTTTTAATTTTTTTTCTTTTCAACGACTTCCTATCTTTTCAATTTTCAGCCCTGTAGTGACTAAAATGAAACAGAATGAGGAGAAAGGTACAGCAAACACAGTCTGAACAAGAACCAAAGACAGAGTATCGGGAATCTGAAAAAAGAGTCTCCATTGGAACAGTAAAGATCAGGCACTTCAAAACTGTTTCTAGAAATGTGTTATTGTGTATGCATATCAGACTGTTATTCTGAAATACGAAATATTTGTATCATTTTGATAGGTTGCCGTATCAGATTAAGTACCAAATAGCAAAAACAAAAACATCTTTTTCCTGATTTCCATTAGTCATGATTAGAAAAGGCAAGCATATAATGAAACAAAGGAAAACTTGCCTTCCAACACACAGGTGTGGGGTAAGCACACGTTGGCAACCCCCCCAAGGAGCCCAGTAGGCAGCCACCTCCTACACAGGGCTCTCACTGACACCTGGGGGAGGCACTCATGCAAGCCAGAACCTAGAGGAGGCAGGGCAGGCAGTCGGGGACAGCTGTTGCTACTTTAGAAGAACACTCCCATTGGCAAATGAAATGAGAAATCATCTCCAGTTCTTAACCTATTGCTAAAAACGAACAAAGTAACTGGCGTGTCTTAAGTAATACGTGCCTGAATAACCACTTTTTAAAGGCTTGTCATCTGATAGAAATACTAATTGTCCAGCAAGATAAACCTGGACCGTTCCCCCTGTTCTTTGAGAGGAAACAAGCTCCTCTGCAAGCACCAGCAGCAGTCCTCAGCTCTTTTCTCACCTTAAAATTAGTGTCACATGCTAAAACTTCTTTAAAAAAAAAATTGTATTGCCTAGATAATATTTGGATAGCGTTGCTTTTTAAATAATAAACTGTCACACATCCATACCAAGATGACAACATCCAGCAGCAACGTTCAGCCTACCTCAGGAACAAACACTGCAGAACAATTCAATACCAAACGAGCTATGAAACTCATGTCAAATTCTTAATTTTTATGTGAACCAAACCATTTCTGTCGATTGGCGGTCAACGAGTCCTCACAGCTACTTTTTCTACAAGCTCATTATTCCTTTAGACAACTAATAAATATCAACATAGCATACACTGTGTTACTGGCCCTTGAAGGCAGACTGCAGCATCACTTGCCCTTCCTCCTCAATGGATGACCTGGCAAAATATGGGTTTGTGCATTGCTGCCACTTACGACAGCTCCTGCTCTTTTCCTAAGAATCAGGGAGTCCCAAGGAGCAAGTTAGACACTTCAGCTGCCAGTAATGGCTTCTGAAGCTCCGATTCTCAACACCAGGAGGAAGGAGGCTGTGCAGCCACCAGCTACCTCTGCTTTTCTGTGCCTTTGACATGAGGCTTTCAGCTGGGCCACACTTCACAGTCTCTTTCCATACAGATCCTCCTTAGGTACAAGAGCAGACATACAACCAAAGGGCTGAGTCTCTAGTGCATTTACATTATTTACATTAAACGAGAGGAACTTCACTGCGCTGTGGCTGCCCTCTCCTCTTCACTCAAAACAGCTCCCACAAGTCCCTCATAGGGACATCGATAGGTCCTCCAAGACACCAAGCCACATAAACCTCCCATCACGGTCCTTCCTAACACGTTTTCCTCTCATACTACGCTGAGCTGATGTCTGTTTATACAGCAGTACTATGTATCCAGTCAGAGCTAGATTGCTACCCCACCTTCCTTATTTGAACCTGCTGCAGATTATTCTTATCTCTCTTTGGGCTCTGCTCCAAAGCACATTCAAATCAAGGCTTCTAGTTTCCTCTTGTTCCTTCAATTGTAATTAATTATGCTCCTTCTTTTCACCTTTGAAGTCTAGGCAAAGAAGTCTATTCAGTTCAACAGAGGTTTGCTCTGCCCTCTTATTTGAAGTGTTCCACCTCATAGTATGTTCAAAACCAGTCGCCCACAGGGACAGGAATGCATCTAAATTGAAAGTAATAAAAAATGCAATTATTATGGCTTTATTAATTAAAGAAATAGGATTGTATTTTTTTTTTATGTGTCAGTGAAATTCAAAACAGAAATGAAAATAGTAAATAATATGGAAATGTCTTGGGTCTAAAATAGAAAGAACACCTACATTAAACAGATCTGAATCATTTCTCCTGAACAGTGGATAAATAATCAGATACACTTTGAAATTTAAAAACATAGCCAGCGCTCCAAAATGAAGGTAAGTGAATTTCAGTGAGTGAAATATGTGGAGATTTATTTATTTTCATCTTATAAGCATACAAAGTGTTATAGTTATACTTTCCTCTTGGTGTTTTAAAACAATTCCACTGAAAGGAGCATTTCCAGTGACCCATCTGTCAGCACAAAGAAATTTACGCGACTTGCCTTGTAGGGGTTATTCTTTTCACATTGCAAACCTAAATTTACTATTCACTTCAACATACTTGCTCCTGATTGCACTCTGATGATGTGCCCTCAATCCAGCTCGTGACATCGCTAAGATGAATGTGTGCAATGAGAATAAGGGCAGAACACATACATACACTGCTTAGCTCAAAGAGATGCAATCAGACCCTTATGGTATTAGCTGATCTATTCTAGACAACATCACGAGGCAATTAAAGTCCCTATGTATTGCCTGATGGAGGTGAATTATGCTAAGTTCCAGAAGGCAATCGTCTGAACCTGGGGATGTTGATTAATTAGCCAGCAATAATTAATAACTAAGACACTCAGGTCTACTCGTGCTCCACCAACTCAGAGGGAGAAAAAGACAATAAAATGTATAAACACTATCCTGCCAAAACAATGTTGCAGCTTAAATCTAGATGCAGAGGAAGCAACGTTTCATTTTAGAAATTAGTTTATCAGAAACAAATTACAAAATGGCGCGGGCTGTGTTTCTCTACGACACGTCATCTATCTGTCAACATGCACAGCGGCCCCCACCTTAGAAGGCTGTGCGTCCCGCAGCTCTGCTGGCTTTCTACAGAGTAGTCACTGTACACCTCAGGGTACAAACAAGGAACCACACTACAGCCTCCAGCTTGCATCTCAGGCTGCTAAACCAAAGCCAGCGGGCAGGAACGGAACACAAACAAAAGCTGAATCCTGCTTTAAATGCGTCCACCACATTGCTTGTTTCATTTTTCCTCTATCATGCCACTAGATCACTGACCATTACTGAACTGTTATGTAAGGTGTTATTAGAGAAACGGATTACTGCATGGTACTACTGCAAGTGAAGTATTTTACAAAAGGAATTTAGCACAGTAGCACAGCTTAGGAAATCACGATAACGTTTCAAATTGCACTGACTTTTCTCCACAAGTAAATCATGCCTCCATTTTAGAAGCGATTCAAAATAAAATTCTATATATTCCTTTCCCCCTCCCCCCTTTATTAATGTCAGGGGCTTTCCCACAAAGTCCTTTTGTTTTCGAAATTGACTGCCACACTTAAACCCAAGACTATGGACTCAAAAACTACTCTCTTGCATGAGCAAAGTATTGGAATCATTCCTGATTTTTAAAGCGTGTCACAAAGCTCTCTGAAGCTCAGGTATACACTGTCTCTCAGGGAGGAAAGCTACCATCAACTCACTGCCCAGACCCACCACCTGAGCTGTCCTTAGGAAAGTGTTTGTTACTACTTATGCAAAGCATTTTATGAATCCTAATGTTCTTGTTTTTATCACCTCCTTCTGTTCTCTGTTGTTTTATCTGAATCTGAAGATTGTTCAGACCACAGAACAGTTGAGATGTCTGTAAATAATGTATATTTTGATTTGCCTAAGGGCTATCTCCTGCATCTTGTGCATTCTACCTACCTAATGCTGTCAGGAACGCTAAGTGGGATACGTACTACACTGCGATCGCAGAATCATCTCGACACTTGTCTACATTGGAAGAAAAGAAGCACCGAAGCAGGAAGTTGAGTGAAACCTTGCAGGATTTAATACAGCACACTGAAACAAGTAGCTGAAATAATACTGAGTAGTAAAAGCAAGATATTTATATGTAAAATAGCCTGAGAAGGAAGAACCTGCAAAATCAAATCACCATACCTGTGGTCACACGGACGGATTTCTCCATGTGAGGAAAGAATCAAACATCACTCTGATAAGGAGAAAACCTTCCTGGTTAGAACACTTGTCCAGAAGAGGACTTGTTAGTGTAGTACTACTAAACAAAATTCATTATCTAGAGTATTAAAAATTAAATATCACGATTATTCAACCTGAGTGCTAGTTTCATTTCCTAATTAAAGCAGCCTAGGATTCTGATCATTCAGAAATACTTTAGTAAGGCTATCCGCTATTTTCTAGTCATTATTCAAACCTTTAGCTTTAATGCATCAACTTAAAATGCCAGTCAATTAAAGACAATTTATGTTCAATGAGTTAGAAGATTAAAAAAAAATCTTCTTTGGCACAAAAACTCAGGTAAAAAATAAATGAGAACAGAAAAAGAACTTGTCCCCACATAGCGTAAGAAGTTATCCATAATGCCATGTATGCACTGCATTTTTTTTTTAAACACGCTCGACTTCAGAAACATTTTTAATTATTTACTGTGAACAGTAGTGCCTAGTTTGGTCTTAGCGGTACGGAGTGAAGAGCTGAATCATTATTACACTTAGGTGCACTCAGCAACACCTGGCAACAGTGAGTAGAAAGTTATCAGCTTCTAAAAACATGACAATAACTTTCGCAGAGTTTCAGAAAGCACGCTTTGAGTAAAGTTAGAGGATGAAAAACTGAAATATGGAAAGACCAGCACTCTCATTTCCAATGCATATCAAGCCCAAAATCTTTCATACATTCTTGTCAAAAGAAAAAAAAAAATTACTTGAGTTATTTTGTATGCCTGACGCTTGACAGCTTTGCTATTTTTTCCCTTCACTGAAAATCTTCATTCCATTTTCTCATAAAGCCCAGGACAGATAAGAGACAAAACTCCATATATTCTTCCTGCTTTCATTTCATTCAAACTCGCTACAGCTCAGTCCACATACGTCACCTCAGCAAAGATAACCACTGGTGAATATTTTTGTATAATCATACACCGGAACAAAGATTTCATCTCCTTGCTGGAGTAGCAGCCCTTGGTGTCTCCCAGAAAGTTCTCAGTTACCGAGGTTTCTATGTGTGGGTTTCAGTGCAGGACCAGCAGAACTGAACATGATACTCTGGGAAAAGGTGCGAGAGATTCCTAAAAGATTAAGAGTGAGGATTCAATTAAATTCCAACTTGTACAGTGATACAACACAGTTTGTGTACATTTCACGTCGCAAAACCAGTTGTTGAACAAACTGAAGTCTGATTATCTTTTTGAGCCAGCCTACTCAAGTATTTCACAGGAGAGGGAGACACCACCGTGGGCTCCAGATGGGTGGCTTTCGTCCAACTGAGTCTGACAATAAACATGCCTGAACAGCCAACAAACAGATGATTTCCACATTGTGTATTTGAGTCCAGGCACCTAGTTCTCTCTCTGCCATTTGCATCTCAGCCACATGTTTTCTGATCATTGTCTTGTGATTTATCTCATTACAAATAAAATGCCACATTTATTCAAGAGCACAGTAAACTTCTTTCAGCATGAGGGGTTTCAGCACTTCCAGCGTACTCGAAGAAGCCGATGAGGACAGGTACTGTTGTGCCCCAGTCAGGGTAACTTCTATTCAAAAGACATCGTTGACAGAGAGGAAGATATTAGGTACAGGAGGCATTCTGCACCATACACACCTACTCTGAACACAGACAGCAGTTTTAACACATCCATTTTGCCTGCTGTAATCTTCCCCCTTCCAGAGCACACAGCTGCCAATGGATCTGAGAAGTTCAGACGGATGGCAAGCTGTTATTTAGTTTTGCAATTTCATTTAATTGAAGTGCATGAGCCTCCTAAATTCCACAGCATAAGGAGCAAATTGAAGGTGCTGTTCCGTCAGCTGCAGCAGATTCTCTGTACCTGCCAGCAAAACAAACACTGAGATAACTGAGGATTTTTAATGTAATCAGAACTTCCAGGGACACCGGAGCTAAATAAGATACAATTACAGTTTCCTGCTCTTTACCTGTGACCTCTAACCTCTCCTTTTGGAAAACGTCCTAGAACCTTTAATGACTGCTCAAGGCCAAGTTTGGCATCCAACCTGAACTGTCATGCAATCACAACGTCCCTGACCAACCTTGGACGCAAGTCCTGGTCAGCCTGAATGTCAATTTTCAAGCTGCAAGATGGCTGTAAATTGAAATAACATCCATATAATCAGCAAGGGATTAGAGCAAATTCCGTTCTGACTCCTTTAAACCTTCAGCAGCAGCACACTTGAAATTTGTAACAAGTTACAAAAATGTCTCTCTTGAAATACTAAGCAATGTCATTGTAGCTTCTAAATATAGCAGCAAACAAATTCTGCTGTCTACATACTAAATCTCTAATACAGAATTATCCACGTTTCAAAGTGAATGAATGTTTTGAGACTTACACAAGGCTTTCACCTCTTTAGAATGCATGTCCTATGAAAAATACTTGGTACTGTCAATAACTGAATCAGAAAAGGAAAATAAGTTAGCTAAAAAGCCAAAGTGTTCTGTTATCTATGAATATATGTATCCCTATATATGCTACTCTGAAGGCCTCGCTCACCTTCGTGCACAAGAGGCAATTTGCAGACCTTTTGTTATTTTAAGCAGTCTGCAACCGTAGTTATTTTGAGAAGCCATCAAACAAAACTGCAGGAATTACGCTGCAAAATCTAAAAGTTAACACAATACATGCAATCTATATTTTGAACAAGTTTTCCTCTGCTTTGGATTAAAAAAACAAAAAACCACACAAAAAGCAGTTAACTATCTATGGTGATAGAGACTCCATACTACTGCTGATAAAGAAATCACTACAGCACTTCATTACAGTCATCCAGATACACTACTATATAGAATTAATACTTTTAATTAAATGCCCAAATAAAATAATCAACATCTGTACTTCACACATTGAATTTCTGGATGACTTGTTCACAGATACTGAAAATTTCCTGAAACATACCCTAAGAAAATAGAGCATGTTTCTGATATGCACAAATGTGGAATGAATGTATGACCTATGTGTGAATTCATTCCTCACAGCTATAGTAATTCCTGTGTTCCATTGGCAGTTTTAGGCGAACTACTGGCTTGATGCACCAACCTACCAATTCCTTGTAAATGCATTTTCTGTCTTGTAGTGCTTAGTAACTCTGTGCCAGTTAAATAACTCACTCGTATGTATGAAATCCCCTTCAGGATTTTGATCACCTAGAAGGATTACTGCTTGCCAATGATGCCTGCTGTTCTGGAACAACCATATTCTATTTCACATCCAATAAAACTACACTACAAAACTGAAGTCTCAACTGCTTTTCTAAATTATCCATGTTAATTCTCATCTTATCCTGTTGAGTCTACGGGGAAGTCAAACGTGTATTCATATTTTTGGAACTAAAATGTTACATAACAGCCAAGTGACATCTTCCAGAACTTACTCCCTGTACTTCAAAGACAAAAGGAGAAATATCCCTTATTTTCCTCAGCACTTCTGCTAACTTATAATTGTATAAGCTATGAAACAGCAAAGCAGAAATCATCTGTGGAAGACACTGTAAACTTAGTAAGCAGCTCATGTACAATACTTTCCATCTGTCTCGCTCCAATTTATAGGAGGGAGATGAGGTTCTTTTCATATCTGCATACCAGGCGAGAAATTAAGAAACAACGGTTCATATGTTGGTCCAACCAGTTTATTACAAAACCTAATCGGGGAGACGGGGAAAGGAAGGAAGGCGATAGAAAAGATGGGAAAGAAGCAAGAGTTGTGTAAAGCAGGGATAGTTACCACCAGGATTCAGCAGCATCCCGCTGCATGACCTGTGAAGGTCTGAGGCAGACGCAGCGGGGGGCAGCAAGCAGGTAATGGAGACGGACACGGAGCCAATCCTTGAGGAAGCAGCAGCGCTCAGGCAGCAGGCCCTGCAGAGCTCTTGAGCATGCAGACATCACTTCGTGATAGCCAGGAATCCTCCGTTCTTCTTCATGAGCAATCTGTTGCCAGAAAACTATCCTCATGGTTTTCGGTTCCCCTTTTATCCTCCTTGTTCTCCTGCCTACTCGACAAGGATGGGCCTCAAGCAAGAGTCACTGAGTACCCCCTGAGATGGCCATCATCGTGAGATAAGTCCACACAAAGGAGCACTTCACAGCTATTTAGCTGCAGCTCATCTCTCTCTCCTTGTGGCCTTGTTCATCTTGTCCCCCAGACAAAGGATTTCGCCACCCTTGCCCAGGACTTGTCCATCGATGTTCTCCAGAGAATGGATTTCCCAACCTTGGCTCAGGACTTGCCTGTGTTGGAAATAATCCAAGTACTTTTGTCAGGACGGTATCTCTGATAAAAGCAGAATTTATTCGCGAGTGCAATGGCGGGCGTCCCGCAAGCAGGAGCGCGCCTATGGACACAACATGACTGCCTTTATACCCTGTTTTCTTCCCCTTGCCTTCCCCCTCCCCTGTTTCCCCACTGGCTGGGTACTCCAGGGTCACAATCTTACAGAAGGTTTACATTTGCTATTTACTTGTTCATTTATTTGTTATCTGGTGCCAGTCGGTAGTCATCCTGTTGTTTCCAAGATGTCTCGGTGCTCTCCTTGTCCTATTGATATGGTGATTTTCTTTGAAACCATCATCGTTAAACAAAGAGCACTGGGGGATGATGTCAGGCCTTCCCAATGTCAGGTGCTTCCTCGGGTATGCCATGGCTGTTCTCTGGTTTGCTCTCCTGCAGGATATTCTTGCAGCGTGTATGAGAAAATATACATATATACACCTATATACAGAGTGTGCTTTCCTGGGAAGGTTCGTCTATACAATAAGTGATCTAAACTTATTAGAGATCTTCCCCAGGTTAAGTAGAAGGACTCCCAAAAAGAACTATGACAGCGGAGATCATAAAATAAAAATAATATTATAGAATTCTAATGCAGAAACAACATTTGTTTCCCACACCTGGACTCCTTCATCTGTGTCCCCAGCGAGCTTTTACACAATGATGTAAAAGAACCATCTCTTACACCATCTCTGCCCCAGGTACTTCAAAATTACAGATGTTCCCAAGCAAATAGAAGCACTGCGCTCAGGTATCAATTCTCAAACATAACATGAGTGATTTCTGTAATGCACAGGTAAAAAGTCATCTGAAACATGATTACTAGTATCATTCTTTTAAGTTATTATGGAATGACTGAAGAATTGTCTGCAAATACCTGTATCCGGTTACACATCATTTTTGAGCAATTCAGTACAAAACAGGTTCAATAATCACAGAAGTCAACGACAAGTTTCTATAAGGCAATTCCTGAGTTAGGACATGAACTGGAGCTGTGTGTTGGCTGCTTAAATAATAGAGATGCATTCACGATATTTGGGTGCCTCTAAATTTTTGGTGGAGTTTGATAAAGGTTTCTTGTAGAGAACTTTGTTGCCCAGCCAGCACAGTTTGTGCTTGACCTTGGTTTATTATGGTAAGGCAGTTTTTTATTTTAAGCAGCAAATGCAAATCATGTCACCTCATAGCTGAGTCACACAAGATGTAACAAGAATTTTCTCATTACTTTTAATCCATTTGGAATCTCAAGAAACAGGTCTACACCTTACATCTCATAGCAATGCTGACAACTTCCCTAACGCTGACTTCTGCACTTAGGTAACCTAGACACACAAAACTTATTTCAACTGTTCATAGAAATAAAAATACACAGATCTGAAGCATACTGTATGCTTCCTGCTGCTCTTGGAAATGCTTTCAGTACATTTGGAGAGAAACACAGTAACTCAGGAAAAACACTACCTTGATTTCTGTAATGTTGAAGCTAATGCACACACACTCGTATCTGTTAACAGAAACTGAACTGCTCAGTTTGCCCTTTGCAGACACGTGCATCACAAATATAGAGCTCCAAGACCATTCCGTGTGTTTAGAGGCTTATTTCTCAGCAGGATATTCAAGTTACACCACCATTCACATACAATAGAACGCCCTCTTTCAAAGTTAAATAAGAACGTATGTCCATTAAAATGCAAATTCTGAATACCTTATTTGTCACATCCTAGCAGCAAGCTAAAAATAAAATCTATGCTTCAGATAGAATTTTGACAATCTTGAAGTCATTTTAAGCTTAGAAGCACTCCACACTAAAACTGGAGAAGTAATAAACAGCCAGACTGATAGTCTTTTGAGCCTGTAAGGCGATACTATGATCATGATTTTTATAAGCTTATGACCATCTCCACAATATTAACTAAGTATTTCAATCGATATTTCCTGCTTCAAAACCGTAACACCATCTTTCAACAAACTATTGCTTTACCTGGAGGTCATGATAGCAAGCTAATCACTACACTGGCTTACTAAACACTAAGCACCACAGGAGTGCTAAACAGGATTTAAGAAGCTAAGTAGATTGATCTTATTGTCTTCACAATCAGTGCAGGAAAAGCATACAGTCTGATGATCTTAAGCAGGTAAATTCAGATAACAAGAAAGGTTCCTGCCCAAATATTTTCCCCCTGAAAATTTAAATTCTAAAGTAACTTCGTAAATCCAGAGCATCTTTTCTATTTCTACTTTTAATCAATTTTCATCTGGTTAGGAAAATTCCCAATTCTACCTTTCTGACCACATTTAAAATCCAATTAAGTAGATTACCAATGTTAACAATTCACATCTCTTAATCATAGATAGCAGAGTACTAGAAAATACAGAGCATCTTTGTGACTAATAATCAAGGTAAGTAAGAAACCTAAGTAACTTTGTTTTCCAAACCTAATGCAATACTTCTCACGCTGTTAAACAGCATCTTTCCATTCAGTCCATTAAATTAATTTTACAAACTAACCATGATCAACTTCTAAAGAGGAGAGGAAAGGAGAGGAGGGGATGCAGTGGTAGTTGTTCAGTATTCAAGCTTATAAGCAAGTAAAAAAAGGAATGGAAACACAGAAATTCCACAGAAGGTGCTAACACATCATCAGCCAAGGAGAACTCACGAGCTGTCTAGCCTAGACGTTTATAAGCAGTACAAGTGTTACACTGCAAATAGTAATAGCTAACTCTAGCAGGACCAGACCTGAATTGTTTGTGCATCTGAAGTTTGCCACTGCAGTGCTAGCTTTGGTATGGAAAAAAAACACAGCAGAAAACGCTTCAGCAGAGGTGAGACTTCTAACGGGTATTTGCGTGCACGATGGTGCTTAGTGAGAGTCTGTTCAGAAACCCCCAGCAAAAAGAAAGCTAACTAAAAACAACACAAAGGAAGTTGCTTTGCTGAAGCAGCTTTTTACCGCTGGCTCTATTCCCATGGAAATGCACGTGAATTATGTCACTGACTCTTCTGTAAGACCACACAAGGAAGAACTGATACTCTCAGTCACAACACCATCATCACCTCACTGGAAGCGCTGAACAAAAAATAGATACAAAAGATCACAAAATAGGATCAGGTGTGCCCTGAAAGGCACTTCTGCCCAAGTCCTAGTCCATGACAACTTTTTCATAGCTGCTACAAGGCAAGAAACATCGCTGAAGGGTTGCAAGGCTCTCTAGCTTCCCCTTTTGACATCGGTAGGGTTATAAAAGCATTTTAGAGGAAAATCTAAGTGGGATGAGCAGCCACTACAGGTCACCTAATCTACAGCCCTCCAGAAGTTTCTCCAGGTGCTAAACTTTCATATTTGGCCCATGGTTCATAAACTAAGGCAGGGACTAAATTTATTAGAGTACTTAAAAAAATACTGGAAGGTTTTGTTAAAGAATGATGAAGTTATCTGCTGATCCCTTTTTCTAAAACAATGAACCTCAGTTAACTAATTGGCAGGCAAGACACTGCTATACCATCATGCCCCTGCTATTAGCCTCTAATTTTTAGGTTACCCTTAATTTAGAAAGTTGTGAGACAGAAGATAAGAAGATTTATTCTGAAAACTAGCTTGAATTGTCTCCAAACAGCCTTCAAAATGATTCATATAGCACACCAAACTTCTTCATTCAAGTCAAATGTAAGAAAACATTTAATTTAAAAAAAAAGTTACAAAACCTAAATTCTTTTGTTTATGAAGCTTCAACAGTACAGGTTCAAACTGAAGGGTAACATTCATTTTGATTATCAGGCTGAAATCTTATTACAGTTGACTCAAGCTAGCCAAATCCTCCCATTTCTACTAACTCAGTGGAGTAATACTCTTGAAATCAACGTGACAAAATAAGATCTTTAAATAACTCTACAGCACCTAAAAGTTTCACAGTTACAGTTTATTAAAATATGTATATTATCTCAAGTTGCCCATGCTCTTTAGCTCTCTTCCAAATTACCTGACAATACACAAATCACAAGACATCCTTCTCCTGGATAACACACTTAACCCAATGGAGAAATGAAATACAGTGATCATCACTTCTTTTTTTACTGTGCCCTTCTACAGTGCCAATATTCTCATTTCCCATTTTCCATTCTCATCTGCTATATTCTGAAGACCGAAAAAATAAACAGCAACCAGAAAGCAATATTAGAAGGATAGTAAACAAACAACTACTGCCTCATTAATGAATGAAAAGCAGCTGAATTTACTATAAGAACAGTCACTATGAATGAACTGTGACTACTTTAAACCTAGAACATAGATGTGCTGATGGAAATCGACCAAATAAATCACTGTAGCTGAGTCTCTTTTTAATTTCCACTATCAACTACCCTTTCTCCACATCCTCCCTCTACCACTGGCCATAATATATCGAGCAAGGTACTTTATATAAAGTACCCACAGGAGAAAACAGTAGATCCGACACGAGTCCTCAATGACACCAAAATTTGTAATACAAAAGCTTTTGAAGTTCAAAAGAGAATCCTTCTGCAGTCATTACTACAAAGTCATGAAATCAGTATTTTAGTTTGGTTATTATTAAATGAACATATTTTTTAACATCTTCCATCATCCCCTTAGGATTCATTTGCTTTACAGTTAATCATCCCAGCTATTTTAGCACAACAAAATAAAGACATGAAGAACAAGTTCAGAGTCCTACAACGACTGAGGTGTAGGGGACCTTAAAGATAACTGAGCTCCAACTCACCTCCAAAGGGCAGGGTTGCCTACCACTAGGACAGGCTGTCCTGAAGCATAACCCACCCTTGCCTTGAATGGCTCCACAGCAGGGACATCCACAACAGAGCACACAGAACACAGCACCCAGTATTTCACTCAGCACCTATTTGTTCAAGCAGTCAAACAAATATCTTTCTGTTGTACAAAACGCCAACTAGCAAACAGGGTGCAATAAAAAGGATGAGAATCCCCATTTCCCATCTAAGACATTCTTTGATAATGCATCTTGTATAACCAAGATGTTATAATTGCAATATAATCAAAAGAGTAAGGC
>NW_024962267.1:15628987-15641344 GCF_019238085.1 Lagopus leucura | reverse complement strand
AATAAGTAGAAGAGCTTACCCTTGGGTTGAGCTCACTAGAAGATATCAAAGAGGAGGATCTCCAGAAGAGATCCTTCCCCTCTGGTAGCCAGCTCTTAAATAGGTCCAGGAGGGGTGGAGCCTGGCTCCACCCCTTCCGGTAGCACAGGTGAATTGCCTTCACCTGTGCTCCTCTGGCTGACTCATGGCTCACCTCAGGTGATCAATCAGAGGTTCAGGCCGTGACTCAGCAGTTCCCATACACATCTCCACATTTTATTTCATCTGTCTCTTTCAAAGTGTGATTTTAATAATGAAGAACACACATTGACTTAGTTTACTTTTTTTTTTTGCTGCTGTTCACTGGTGAGATTTTGGGGTTTTCTGGTTTAAGTGCTATGTTTTACCATTAACTGATTTTAAAGACATATTGATTTCCACTTCCCTGTTTAAATGTTTTGCCCCTTCAATTTGATTCTGACAATCAAGATGGCACCCAAGGGAGCAGGGGCAAAGTTCCAGGATTGAATGTGACCTTCGTAGATCACTTCCTGCTTCATCAGCATCTGTGCATCTAAAAGTACAGAAGTTAAGGACACTGAGAAGGACATAACTACCGCTGCTTTTTGTTCTGCTGTAGTAACATTCATTATTAAGTTACAGGAGAAAAAGAGCATGGAAGAAGCAGTTTATAGAAGTGTAAGTGATAGTAAGATACAGAATATCAATATATTTAATGGGGCTTGGATGGGTGCACTCTCGGCTGGGTAAGGAGCTGGCTGGAGAGCTAGGCTCAGTGGTGGTGGTGAATGGAGTCAAATCCAGCTGGCGACCGGTCGTGAGTGGTGTTCCCCAGGGGTCGGTGCTGGGGCCTGTCCTCTTCAATATCTTTATTGATGACCTGGATGAGGGCATCGAGTGCACCCTCAGTAAATTTGCAGATGACACCGAATTGGCTGGAAGTGTGGATCTGCCTGGGGGTAGCGAGGCCATACAGAGGGATCTGGACAGGCTGGAGAGCTGGGCTGGAGCCAATGGGATGAGTTTCAACAAGGCCAAATGCCGGGTCCTGCACTTCGGCCACAACAACCCCAGGCGATGCTACAGGCTTGGGGTGCAGTGGCTGGAGGACTGCATTTCCTGCAGAAGAAATGGACCTGGGGGTATTGATTGATGCTCAGCTGAACAGGAGCCAACAGTGTGCCCAGGCGGCCAAGAAGGCCAATGGCATCCTGGCTTGCATCAGAAACAGTGTTGCGAGCAGGAGCAGAGAGGTGAATGTTCCCCTGTACTCAGTACTGGTGAGGCCGCACCTCGAGTACTGTGTCCAGTTTTGGGCCCCTCACTGCAAGAAAGACATTGAAACCCTGGAACATGTTCAAAGAAGGGCAACAAAGCTGGTGAGGGGTCTGGAACACAGGCCATATGAGGAGAGGCTGAAGGAGCTGGGAATGTTGAGCCTGGAGAAGAGGAGGCTCAGGGGAGACCTCATTGCTCTCTATAACTTCCTGAAGGGAGGTTGTAGTGAGCTGGGGGTCGGCCTCTTCTCTCATGTCATTGGTGATAGGACCAGAGGGAATGGCTTCAAGCTACGGCAGGGAAGACTCAGGCTGGACATTAAGAAGTATTACTTTTCAGAAAGGGTGGTCAGGCACTGGAATGGACTGCCCAGGGAGGTGGTGGAATCACCGACCCTGGGGGTGTTCAAGGAAAGACTGGATGTTGTGTTGAGGGACATGGTTTAGTAGGAGCTATTGGGAATAGGTGAACGGTTGGACTGGATGATCTTTTAGGTCTTTTCCAACCTTGGTGATTCTATGATAAATTGAGAATAAATAGAAGGCTTACCCCCATCCTGGGCGCACTCACAAAACTACAGCAGAGCAGATCTCCAGAAGAGATCCTTTCTCCCTGGTAGCCAGCTCTTAAATAGGTCTAGGAGAGGTGGAGCCAGGCTCCATCCCTTCCGGCAGCACAGGTGAATTGCCTTCACCTGTGCTCCTTTGGCTGACTCAGTGCTCACCTCAAGTGATCAATCAGAGGCTCAGGCTGTGACTCAGCAGTTCCCATACAGTTTCAAATGCAGGTATGTGCATATTTATACATACGAGTCTGTATACCTATGAACTTACAGCACACATAATACTGTTGATCACTTCTATCTGCAGGATGTATGCAGAACGCAAAAACAACTAATGCTTTGATCTTAGATCACAGAAAACTTGTTATTAAAATAGACTGTCAACAACAGTGTTTGATAACATGGTTCAAAAGAGTACCAAAGCAAAATAGATTTGTACGCCCTCCTTTAGTTGTTCTCCCTAAATCAGCTGGAAAAGCTATCTAGATAAGATGAATTATTCTGCATATAATACTAAAAAGACCGCAGAGAAATAAAGTGAAATTAATTCAGTATTGCGATGCTGGAAACACTGCTCATTTTCCTTAAACAACCTGAAGCATTACTCAAATACCAGTAAGATTTGCAACAACTCCTTTTTTTCCTGTGCTTAAGAATTGAGGCCCATCTTGAGCTTCCATCAGTTTAGTGATATTTTTCTTAGTTCAGAAACGGAAAATCTTCATTGCTATGATCAATCAGATCGATTCCCGATGCCAATCGTGGCACTGATTCTCATCAGTGAGTCATCTCACATCGCAGTTCTACATCAGAGCAGCGCTGCTGCTCTACCAAGTGAGCACAGTAACCCAGTTATGCAGAGCTCTGAACACAGAGCTGCTCTGAACAGGTTAAAACCACATCACATAAACAAACCACACACTTTCAAGTCTGAACCCACAGATTTTGTTCAGCAAGTACCAAGCTCTCCCTTTCACAGACGTAAGCAAGAGGGCATGATAAAACAATCATTAAGCACACAGAATAGGATTCTTTTAATGGCAGAGCAGGATGCCACAACAACACCACATTAGATCGAAGTAAAATGAAGTGCGGGGGGTTTGGGGCGATTGGGAGGGGAATATTGTAGGCTTATCCATCAGGCTGCTAGATGACAAGTCACTGAATTACAAGCATTCTGTATCCCAGTTAGGTATTTGTAAAATCGCGGTATCCATGCTGCCTTCTGTTGTAAAACGTTGACAGATGAACTGATCTCTTTCAAAAACTGCACATTATAAAATAGCATTCTCATGCCATCACTTCCTTGTGTGGGAATCAAATTTTGCTGACCAAATTTAACCTGGTGAGTCACAGCCTTGATAAATTTCTGTTGTTTTGCACCTTTTTTGTTCTTCAGACCAAATGTTTTGTCCTAAAAATTCAAAGACAAGTTACTTGTAACTGACCAAGAATTAGAACAAGTTGCTACAAAAAAAGAAAAAACAAAACCAAAAACCTGCCATTCCACCTGGGCTTTTAGTTAAACACAAACTGTTTCCCCTGGCAGCACGAACAATGCAAGCAACAGAGTGGACAGTGTGTCTCCCTCCCAACACTTCTAAGTGTGCTTTGCAAAAATCGCACTAAACGCTGCTGCCACCACCTGTTGTTTCTATTGTTTTTCATCCCACATCTGCATGTTCAAACATCAGTGCAGATGTACACGTGTGAAAACTGAACAGCCATACATACTGCTCTTCCCCTCCCGTATACGTGACACTCACGCACACTCGTATTTAAGTGCTTGACCTTCTTGTTAAGCAGGTTAATATTGCCATATATTTGTAGTGATTTCTAAGTATTACAGACGTTTCTCTTCCAACAGTACTTCCTTCAGTGCTTCCCCTACGCACTCTCTGTAAATCCAGACAGACGTTCATACTTCCCTAACTGCACAGCAAGTTCATTTACATTACCTGAACCAGCTCTTCCTCTACATCCTCAGTTGTACTGCTGTAGGCATTGAATGTTGTTTCTGCATTAGAATTGGATAATATTATTTTTATTTCACGATCTCCTTCTACTTAACTTGGGGAAGATCTCTGATAAGTTTACATCACTTATCCCCTAGACAAACCTTCCCAGGAACACACACTCTGTATATAAGTGTATAGATGTATATTTTGTCAGACACACCACAAGAATATCCTGATATCCTTATCAGAGATCTTCCCCAAGTTGAGTAGGACTCCCAAAAAGAACTATGATAGCAGAGATCGTGAAATAAAAATAACACTATCTAATTCTAACGCAAAAACAACATTCGATTCCCACACTTGGATGGAGACCTTTTGTTATTAATTAGGTTTCTTAGCTCTCCTGTAGCTACTTGACCACAGCTTAGCTTAGATCCACAGAAAGCACCTGAAGAGGCAGATACCTTGCTCTGTCACTACGTGAACACAAGGGACTGCACGGACATAGATGTGTACACACAGACTCCCCCAAACACTTCAAGAAATGCTTATGATGTGCCCAACTCAGCTTTCTCTCTTCCAGCTGTCATCCTTACACGTCCAAATTTCGGCAGCTGCACAACCATCCTGCACCAGCGCCTCCTTCCACTTACAGAAAAGGCCTCTACTGCCATCTACCGGAGTGCCTGCCGCTCCTCACCCACAACACGCCGTTTTCTACAGCGAGGAGAACGTTCTTCCCTAAGGCAGAGAATCAGTGCCCTCCAAGAAAGGTACAATTAAAAACAAAGGCAGCTCCTTGGTAATCAGACCTTGGTGAAGCAATTTGAATATCAAATACAAGCTCAAATCACATTGGAGATTCACAGAACAGAGTCAGAACTCAGCAATGTCACAAACGCCATCCAAAGCAACAAGGATTTCAGTGGTTCTTCAGCTATCCTGACTTCTAATGCAATTGAGATCCACTTTAAAACAAACAAACAAAAAAAAAATCACTAGAACTTGGAATCTATCTACAATAGCATCCACCTCTGCAGGAGTCCATTACGGGAGTTTAATCCACAGACCAAAAATAAGTTTCTTGATACTCTTATGTACTCCATGTGAAATACTTCTGCTATATTGACAGACATCACTACAGAGACATAAAAAGGAAAAAACACTCTTCACCACTTACTGCCTTGCACTTCCAATAGCCACAAGCAAGAGATGGGAGTAAAACCTTTTTCAAAACATAACCATATTTCTCCTCCACTTCATACCACAAAATGGTGCACAGAATGCAGAGTCAAGTGGAGAATGAAGAATTACTTAACTGCAAGCACAGCACCTTGCTCAAAAAAAGACTAGAAAAAGTTTTGGTATGTTATATGCTTGTATATTGTGTTGTATCCTTCTAAAAGGTAATTCGGAAGATCTGCAGATGACCAAAACACACCAAGGTGGAAGGATGCCCACTAACATTTCCTACCAACTGCTAGTAAGCTTTAACTCAGGAGCTCTTCCAGTCTCCAGGTGGAAACAAGAATTGTAATTGCTATGGGCAACTATTAATTTATTCTGGCAGCTGTGTATACACTGATTAGACACATAATTGTCACACTCTAGGCATTCCAATTAAGAAAGTAGTCTCCTGAATTTTGAAACTATTTCTTAATTTCCTACTCCTTTTTCCAGGACCCTTTTACAAGAAGTTTGGTGTCTAACACGGATGTCACCACTACAGATGTCAGTAGCACAATTATGTGTTAACTCTGCATTTAAAAGCATGTGTGCATATATATATATAGATGAAAAGTAAGCTTTCAGTTTAACAATAGCAAGGAAGGACAATTAGCTGAGTCGTTCTGTAACCACACACTTGAGATCTGTGACTCACTGCAGCAGAGATCAAAGAGGCACGACGCTTGATGAAATTCTTTCCACTGAACAAACAAAAGGCAGCAGAACCTACCTCAAGAAGAGATCCAGGAACACAGATCCTTGTGAGAAGCAGACCAAGTAACTACTGGTTAGGGATCAGAGCTGCTGTCTGCACTTCTTGTATAGGAGCTCATTCCAGGAGCCTAGCAATCGGTAGCACAAAGTCTGTCTCTGGGATGTACAAGAGACTCTGCAGCTTCTGACAGGACAGTCAATTAGCACAACCTTCTTTGCACTGAAGGCTGTTAGAGATTTTTATCCTAAATCCAAATAACTAACTTGCATGCAACTTAAGATCTGCAAAACTTTATCTAGGAAGACAAAAAAAAAATCTAGAGATAAAGTTAACTTAGCTTTAACAGGTTGTTTTTCCAGCTGTGAATTTTACTAACAGAGACTTGATTTTCACTCCACTATACTTCTTCTGGAAACCAGAGGCTCATTTCTACTCAGAAGGTTAATGTTCTATTACCACAGCTCAGTAAATGATCCTATTACTCCATAAAACAGCACTGTCATTCTCATTATTCACCAAGCCATGTATTTCAGTACGGTCCATAATATTTATCAGAACTTTACTGTTACTTCCACCTTAACTATTAAAATATTCCGCAGCAGTCCCTCTCTGATCTTGCTAGCTGGGCACTCACTTTTGTGACCTCTCCTTATTCAGATTTTAACACATTTAATGCAGGATAAGGTGAGAGTTGTTTCACATTCTTCAATCAGAAACCACACGGTATTTATACCTCATGAAAATACGTGACATTGATTTTTTTTTTAAACCTTCAGTGATGTCTGGATTGCTCTCCTTAAGTCAAGGGTGTTCATTAAAAGGCCTCCTTTGTAACATCAAATGCTATTATTACCTTTAATGCTAATTAGCTTATTATGGATCGTTCTATGCAGAGCTTATACACCCAAAGCCACTGACAATGTATCCCCATCATTTTCAAAGCATTTAATTCTCACATCTTTAATTACTTCTCTCAAAATAGCTATGGCATCAGGCACTGACATACATCATCTATAATTCATGAAACTTAAACAAAAGGATCTATTTCATTCTCTAAAAATGTGTTCTTTCTAACTATTAAGCATCTCTTATTCTTACATATTCTAGCGCATGCTATCAAACAGCAAAAAAATTATCCTATACAATTCCGTGGAGAATACAATTTTCTAGGATTCCTCTTTGGAGTCAGTGTCAGCTTTGATAACCCAAACCAAATTAATATACACCAAAAACACACAGCACACCACACCTTTAGATAGGAAATCGTGGGGATAAAATGACACAAAAGCTATGACATGCTTCCCAGAACAGAAAAACAGAAAGGGTGGTACCGTTCAGTAGGCCATCTGTGACACAATCCACACTACAGAAAGGTTATTCCAAATAGACAGCTGATGCTACCCTCGTGCAAATTCAGACAGAGCAGCACCGAACCCGGCAGACGCCTCCCCTGCCCTTCCTACCCCCATCTTGATGTTCCAGGAACAACACCAAAGCGGTTCTCAGGGCACGGCAGGTAACAACGTGCAAGGCTGTCACCCTCCAGATATTTTCTACTAAACCTGTCTCTCAATCTTGCAGCTTACAAAATTATTTTGTTCAACTCCCACATTTTGAAATATCTAACAACAAGCTTGTTTTCAGTCCCTCGTTCTTGGTGCAAAAAGACAAACGAACCTTTTTTAAAGAAGAAATGTAATGACTCCAAAAGCATTACTTAAATGTACCTAATCCGTTTGTAGAGGGCGACTCTGCAACTTAGCACAAACAGCCTGCAGCTTGTGAGCCCCCACAGCAATTCCGTAACAGTCAGCAGTTGGTGAATGACTGGACCAGCTACACAGTTTTCTAGACAACTGCCTCGGAACACAGAGCAATTCTGACACCTTCTGGCTGCTGCTCGGTATTACATATATATTACTTTCGTATCCCCACACGCACAGACCTCGACTCACTTCACAGCTCATTTTGTTCATCAGATCTAGTAGGCCAAAAACAATAGCAGCAATGAAGCATACAGCACCTTCTACTAATTAGCTTATCCCCATCATTTCAAATCAAGCCAGCAGGTACGGCAAGTGCATGTACAGAATTTGAGAGCTAACTACATCTCTACACGAGAACTAAGAACTCTCTCGCTAGTGTTGGAAAAATCATAGCACATATTTCACTTATTCTGGATGGGGTTTTGAGCAACCTGATCTAGATGGAGGTGTCCCTGCCTGTAGCAGGGGTTGGAACTAGATGATTTTAAGGGTCCCTTCCACGCTAAACTGCTCTTTAATTCTAAAGCCAATTCCCAGCACATGACCAAAAGACTGATAATAGTGATAACTTAACCCTTTTTCATCCAAGGAGAACAGTGCTTCAGCCTACACTCTCAGTCTCACCACAAAGGTGAGTAAATGAACCTCACTGCTTTCCAGAATGCTACATGATCCTAATTCCTGCCACTTTATGGGGACAGAAGACTTAAAACCAGTAATCTGTAAAAGCACTTAGCTACTCTGTGGAATAAGACAAGCAGCTGAAGAAAGCCACTGAAATAATTTAAAGCATTATAAGTAAAAGCCTATATCTTAGAAAGGAAAAAACACAACAAAAGATACTTCTTTTCTCATGCGTCACAACATATTGTCATTTTTAAGTTCATTAATATTCATTGATAATACACCTGATATTGCAGCAAAAATAATACTGACCCAAAGATAAAGAAACTCTAGCATGCAGAGCTCATTATAATAGTCCCCACTTGTACACAAAGGCAGAAAACACACAGTGTCCTTTTAAATCCTCAGAACAGCTTTGATGAATTTTGTTTAGAAGAACATAGAAGAGAAGGCCGCCTTTCTCTTAAGCAGGATTTAAGACAATGCCTACAATGAGGCTCCTGATAATTAACTCCTTGTAGGCATGTATTTAGGCTATTTTCCTCATCCAACCTTATGCAAAATCAAAAGACGAAAAAATAACTGTTTTCAGACCTATTATTTTGCATACAAATAAATTCTTTTCTTCTTAAGTCATGTTTTTAGAAGATTTTTTTCCCCTCAAAGTCATGTTTTACGCCTCAAGAACCTACTCATACATTACACTGTAAACATTACGCTCTGAGAAGAATAAGTGCTTAAGGAAATCATCCTCTTCCAGTACTTTTAAGATAGGTACCTCCAAATCACTACTACCACTAGAAAACACAAAATTAGAACTGCTCTTACCAGAATAACACAAATAAACACATTTCATTAACATTAATCATCTCAACATTTCTTAGCTTCTGGACCCCAACATGAGAAGCCACAATCCCCATCCAACAAAAGGAACACCCTCTCATACAAAGCTGGTTTAAGTCTCCTCTAAGCTCTTCTCAAAACTTATCACCCTCACTCCGCCACACAAACAAACAAACCAGACAATTACAAAACATTTACTCCCCTGAAATAACTTCACATAATTCATCAAGCTTCCCAATACAAAAACAACACACAAATCAACCCATACACACATCTAAAAAAGCATATAGCCCACCCTCTAACAAAACAGCATTACATAACATTATATAGACAGCTCTTACTACTAGCCAGAACAACACCACCTTTATTAACCAATTAAGTATCTTAATTAACCAATTATGTTTCACTTTATCTTATAAAATCCTCTGTGGGATGCTTGCTTCTTCTAATGACAGGTATTGTTAATTGTATAGAAAACAAAGCAGAATAGCTACATTATAAAATTTCAATGTATTTTAGGAATGTAAAATGAGATATTGTTACTTTGTAAATAAGCAACTACAAGAAGCATTTGAATATCTGCCTTTGGTTGTATAAGGAGCTTTATGGATCAGGATGTAAAGAAGGATACAGCTGTGTGGTGTTATGAGGGGGCTACCAAAAGCTCCCTTACCAACAAAACAAAGAAGGTAAGGTTCTTTCTAGGCAAGTAGGAGCTGCCTTTTCTCCTTGGAACTGGTACTCACAGGACAAACATTTTCTAAACTGGTATCTGCTGGAGGGAGAATGGACCTTGCAGGAGTGCACTGATGATAACTTGTCCCAGTGGAAGAAGAGCTGCTCTGCAGGACTCTGTGCTCCCTGAGGAAGCAAAGCTCACAGGCAGCCTTGGTTGTAGTGCTGGTCTGTTCTCAGGCAGGCTGCAGCTGTTGGCATGCTAAACCTGACCCCTGTGTAGTGCATGGAGCAGGGTGCACCTTCTGCTTGTAGAAAAGCCTGCTTATTTCTAAGGGCTGCTATTTAGCACAGTTCCCCCGGTAGCCAGGGTTCACGTGTGTCAGAATGCTCCACGGAGCAGCAGGTTCCTTCCCTCAGTCCTAGTGAGCATGCAATGCAGTCCCTTAGTTGCTCTTCTAGGGCAGTTCTCAGGGAATGCCGAGTTTCCCAGCTGACCCGAGGAGGAGCAATGCAGGGCCGCGCACGCGGTGCTCTACACCTGGCTGTAGCTGAGAGCCTTTCTCTCCCTGACTCCTTCCCTTGCAGGTTCTCTTGCGTGCACTTGGGAAGATGGCAATACGAGATAAAGCGTCTCTTTTCCTTTTAGCGTTCTCTCGGTTACTTTTCCCTTCCTCATAAAGAGCAGAAGAAACATACAGCAGCAAAAATTACAGCTGCAAAGATGCGCGAGCATCATTACGTGCTTTGTCTCCGCTCCCTGCACCTACTGAAGCTCGAGCACGCTTCTCACGCGATGAGCGGCACTGAGCCGTCTGCCTCACGCCCCTCTGCTAACAGCCGAGCGGGAAAGCCGACTGCAGCGGGCCCCTTTCTCTCCTAGTTTTACGACGCTCGCCTCCAGCCGCGCTGCAACCAGCCCCGCGGGACGCGCGAGCGGCGGAGAGAAGTGCGCTCCGCCCCCTCACGGGAGCCAAGCCCCAACATGGCGGCCCCCGCGGATCGCTGCCGATGCCCTCCCTCAGGGCGGGGCCGTTGGCGCAGTCCCGGCATGCCCCGCGAGCCAGCCGCTTCGCGCCTGCCGGTGGCCGCATGCGCGCCCCCGCCAGGCTCCGAGTGGAAGCCGAGCGGCCGTCCCGCCACGTACCCAAGAAGCAGCAGCAGCAGCCTGCGGGGGGCAGCAAGAAGGCGGAGCAGAACAAAAAGGAGAAGATCGTGGAGGCGAGGCTGGCGGGCTGCGGCCTGCAGTTCCTCGTGGCTCCGGGCGGCCTTTTTCGGCCTTTGGGCCGGGCCTGCGGGCCGCTCATCCCGCGGGGCCGTAACGCAGGGCGCCGCTGCAAGTGGGAGCCCGGGGTGTGAGTGTGTGTGTGTGTGTGTGAGATGAGCGTACTTGGACTGATGCGTACACAACCTCCGGAAGAAGGAGGTAAGGAATGAGTACGAGGGGAGGCCGCTGCCGCAGGCCGGGTGTTACCTGCGCTAACCCGCCCGCTGCCGGGCTGCAGCTGCACGGCCGCGAGATCCTGTCCCTGTGTCTTCTGTTATGTGACACGGTGTGAGTGGCAAGAGGGTGACCTGGGAGTTGTTTCCTCCATAGCTCTTCTATGATAGATTTATGTTTTACTATTACGGTTTCCAGAGGTGTGTTTGAATGGAGGTATTATTGCCAGATGAACATCTGGCATTTCTTTGTGACAGGAGGGGAAAAACCCTGCCGTCACATCCCCTGCACAGATAGGTTTTATTATTGTATGTTTCACTTGGGAAGATAGCTTGTTTCAGATGCATGTGTGAGGGGAGCCATCTTCTTAATTAGCTTTCTGAAAAGGTTTTATGTGGAAGCCTTATTGCTAGAAGTCTAGCGGTGTTGGAAATCTCCAAGTAATTTTGTCAGGATTGTATCTCTGATAAAAGCAGATGATATTTGCGATTGCAATGGCGGGCGTCCCGCAAGCAGGAGCGCGCCTATGGACGCATCATGACAGCCTTTAGACCCTGTTTTCTCCCCCTTGCCTCCTCCCCTCCCCTGTTTCCCCACTGGCTGTGTACTCCAGGTTCACAATCTTACAGAAGGTTTACATTTGCTATTTACCAGTTAATTTATTTATTATCTGGTGTCAGTCAGCAGCCATTCTGTTGTTTCCAAGAAGTCTCGGTGCTCTCCTCGTATTGATATGATTTTCTTTCAAGTCGTTGTTAAACAAAGAGCACTGGGGGGATGATGCCAGGCCTCAAAGATTGAACTACGAACCAGGCTGGATCCATGCTGGTGACTATCTCACTCTGGCTGCCTACAAAGACTCCTTGCTTCTTTTCTGTCTTATCTATCGCCCTTAATCCCTTCCCCATTACCCTAATTCATCATAGTGTCCATCTTCCCATTCCCCATCTCCATAATTAAGATTTGTAATACACTGGACCTAACAACAATTGAACCATAAAAAGAAAGATTTTATATTGTCTCATTGTGTTACTTTGATTTTTTTGCTTTACCATATTCTTGCAGTCCAAGCCCTTGTTCTTTTTGTACTTTTTCCCCCCGGTTTCCATTGCTGTTTTTCTTTCCCTTTTGCCTTTGTATACTGCACCTTTGGCTTTGCTTTCTACTGCTTATTTTTCTTTCTGATTGGTTCTTTATCTTTCCGTTTATTGTCTCTGTTTTCATTGGTCACATTGGTTTGCTTTCCTTTGTTCCCTTCGTTTTGCTTT
>NW_024962267.1:15555926-15604884 GCF_019238085.1 Lagopus leucura | reverse complement strand
TGAGGACAGGCTGAGGGAGTTGGGCTTGTTCAGCCTGGAGAAGAGAAGGCTGCGGGGTGACCTCATTGCAGCCTATCAATACCTGAAGGGAACCTACACCCAGGAGGGGAGTAAACTCTTCAAAAGGGCTGATAACAGCAGGACTAGGGGAAATGGTTTTAAGTTGAAGGAGGGAAGATTTAGGTTGGATGTTAGGGGGAAGTTCTTTACTAGGAGAGTGGTTAGGCCCTGGAACGGGCTGCCCAGGGAGGTTGTGGATGCCCCGTCCTTGGACGTGTTTAACGCCAGGTTGGACGGGGTCCTGGGCAACCTGATCTGAATGTGTATGTTTGGTGGCCCTGCTAGGCAGGGGGGTTGGAACTATATGGTCCTTGGGGTCCCTTCCAACCCGGGTGATTCTGTGATTCTGTGATTCTGTATTTGTGTTATCGGTTTCTCTGTTGTTTAGCTTTAGTTGTTATGAGTTTGAGTAATGGGTTACACCATTATGAAGGGGTAAAGGGTTACTGTGTTGGATAAGGGGTAAGACTTATGGGTTCCCATGTTTGGTTTAATGGTTGCTGTTTTGGATTATGAATTAAGGGTTCCCATTTGGGTTAGGGTTTGCCTAAACCCAGGGAGAAACCGTTGACACAAACCCGAAACCATTTGCCTTAACGCTTCGCCCTCACCCAGAAGGGTAACCTTTAAACCCGACCCAGATGCGTAACGCTTGACACATAAGCCTTAAGCCTAACCGATCTAGGAAGCCTAAAGCTTAACCCAGAAGGGTATCTCAGTACTCACCAATCACACTGAACAGGAACACTTCACCACAACCCAGAGCAGGATGAAGCTGAGCTCGTCTGCTGCCGGGGCTGCTCTGAGGCACAGGGTATGGCAAGCAGCTGCAGGCAGCGCAGCTCGCACTGGAGGTGCCTGGACCCAACTGCCAGCTGTCCTTGGGCAGGGCCCTCTGTCCTCATGGAAACGCACTGTGACAGCATAAAGGTTCCAGGAACCCGGCTGATGTCATCTGCACTGTGACGCTCTGTGCTCTGCCTGGCCTGGAGCCGATGCCTCCAGGCTGTTGTTTAATGATGTCTTAGTGTTTTTTGTGTGTTCTTTTGTGTTTGCTTTTTGTTTTCTCTTGTTTTGTTTTTTGTTTGTCAGTTGTCACCTCTGCTTTGCCATGACATTAAATCCTATTTCGTTGGAGTTCTGTTGGTAGTGTTTATTTGTGTTTTGGGATATGGATATGGGATCGATTTGGGATAGAATACAGGGGTAAGGATTTAGGATGGGATGTAAACATGGGATGAATATGGTCTGGGATATGGATAGGGGATGAGATATGGGATGGGAAAAGGGGATATGGATTTGGGATGGGCTGTGGGTATTGGATGGATTTGGGGTATGGTTATGGGATGGACATGAGGGTCTGGAGATGTGTTACACATACATATGTATATTGCCCCCACCCCCTGGGAACAGTGTGGTCTGTGGTGGGGGACACACAGAAGCGGCCCCCAGAGCGGGGCCCCCAGTTTTGGGATGTGAAACGCTGGGGGACGTGGGAGCATCCCCAGCTGTGGGACTGTCCCCAACTCTGGGGTGTGACTCTGTCAAGGTGACATGAAAATGTCCCCAACTTTGGGGTTCAATACTGTGGGAGTGTCTCCAAATCTGGGGTGTGACACCATTGGAGTGACAGAGAGGTGTCCCCAAATGCACCTGTGACACTGGGGGGGGGTGTCCTAACTTTGGGGTGTGACACCTTTGGGGTGACACAGATTTGTTTGCAGCTTTGGGGATGACATAGGGGTGTCCCCAACTTCAGGGTGTCACACTCTGTGGGTGTCCCCAGCTTTGGGGATGTGACACTGTGATGCGATGTCCCCACTTCCCCTGGGAAGTCCTCGAGCAGCTCACGGTGTCCCCAACTTCGGCAGAATGTCCCCAGGGGGGTCCTTTCATCCCCTCTGCATGAGGGTTGACACCCAATGACAATGACATCCCGTTAGGGCTGTTCTGCATTGATGTCACCCCTGGTCCCCTCTGGTGGTGGCACAGAGTTCACCACTATGTGCATCCGTATCCTCGTGACAGACGATGGTGACAGCACCAGAGGGCTCCGGTGTCATCAGGTCCGGCTGTGGGGGTGGAGGGGTGACTAAGGACAGTCAGAGGCTCAGTGACAGCATGGGGCCACCTGTGCCTGCCCCCATGTGGTGGTCAGAGCACAGGGAATGGTGTCACCCAAGAGATGGTAACACACAAGTGATGGTGACAGAAGTGACAGCCAGTGATGGGAATGCTGTGCTACAGCTGTTCCACACTGAGGTCACATGCAGTCACCTTTTTGACAGTGCATTAGGATGATGGTAACACCCAATGACAGAGACAATGGTGACCCCCAATGATGGCAACATCCCAAGGACAGTGACACTCAGTGGTACCCAGTGATGGTGACAACAGAGACACCCAAAAGCGGTGACACCCAATGATAATGACACCTGAAGACAGTCACAGTGGTGACATCCAGTGACGGTGACAGCTGTTGCCGGTGAGACCCAATGACATCCGGTGCACCCAATGACGGTGACATTCAATGATGGTGACAACAGTGACACCCAAGTGATGCCAACACCCAGTGATACCCAATGACAGTGACAGCAGTCACCCTGTGCCCCTCTGGGACATCTCCAGATCCTTCCAGAAGACAACAGATCCCTTGCAACCTACCTAAGGACCGTCCGGACCCACCCAAGTCCTCTCAGGGACATCCTCAGACCCTTCTGAATCACTCTGATAACATCCTGGACACACCTGAGGACCCCCTGGACCCCACAGGATCTTTCTGGAACATCCCCAGACCCTTCTGGATGATTCCAGGACCACTCAGACCCTCATGAGGACTGCCTGTAGTTTACCAGACTCTACTGGGACATCTTCAGATCAGCCCAGAGACTTCTCAGTGCTCCTGGACCCATAGTGGGAGCTTACAGATCCTCACAGGGGCCCACGGAATCAACCTGGGGACTCCCTGGATGCCCCAAAACCCCTCTGGGACATCTCCAGACTTTTCTGGATGAGTCCAGAACCCCCTGGATGCCCCCAAACCTCTCTAGGACGTCTCCTGCAGATCCTTCTGCATGATTCCAAAGTGGGATAAGGGGGGTTCTGTGGGGGGTGGGAGAAATGGACTAGTGAGGCTTCTGTGGGTTGGAAAGGGGGTCTGGAGATGGAGGGAGGGGTGGAAGGGGGAAACTGGAGAGTTGTGTGGAGCTTCTGAGGGGTGTAAAGCGGGTCTGGGGGGAGAGAGTGGGGTTGGGGGGTGAGGGGGGTGTGGCTAAAGAGGAGAACGAGGCTGACCACGTGAGTGGAAAGGGGATCTGGGGGTGGAGGGAGGGGTGGGAGGGGAGAACTGGGGGTTGTGAGGGGGCTTCTATGGGACATAAAGGGGACATAAAGTTGGGGGTCAAAATAGGGGAACGGACTCCAGAGAGCAGGGAGGAGGGCATGGGAGTACAGGGGACTCCAGGGGTCAGAAAATGGGGTCAGGAGTGGGGAGAGTAAGGGAAGACACGGGACCCCGGGGGGCAACCTGGGGAGACTGGGGGATGGTAGGAGATTCTATGGATCAGAATGGGGGAATTGGAGCGGGGGTACTTGAGGGAACGGGGAATTCTGAGGGTCAGATAGAAGGGACAAGAGGGTGGGGGGGGGGGGGGTGAATCTAGGGGAGAAAATGGGAAGACTTGAAGGGGGGGGGGGGGGTGAAAGGGGATTGAAGCAGATTGATTGAATTGAAGCAGATGTAGATAAGATATGGCACCAAACTGAAATACTGCACAACAAAAGACAGTGTGAAGTGAAACCAACGTGACTTTCTGGCTTCCCAAATTGCAGTGGCTGAAGAAGTTATCTGTGGGGATGGTGTGTGCAATCGCTGTACATATGCATCCTTCCTTGTAGCGTGATTGGATGTTGGAGATGTGTCTCTAAGCATGAAAAGTCGAAGGTGGTGAGGATTAGAATGTGAACATCGTAATCCTGATGGAAAAGCAGGGATTGATGTGGGGTGCTCTGTTCAGCAGTAGGGCTTAGCACATCAGTTTAAGAACCAACATAAGAGTTTAGCAAAAAGAATCCATGAGTGATAGTTCTGAACCTTTCATTTCAGCTTTAGTGGGAGAGCAGCCTCGTTCCTCCTCAGTAACTTTGTGTGGGCACACAAAGGAATACTTCTACCTCCTGCCTCTGATTGTGCCTCACAAGCTTCTCACCACTTCTGCTTTGGTCTTCTCTGTATCTGCTAATACCTCTTTTGCTTTTCTCCTTGTCTGCTTGTTACCTCCATCCTTTTTCTTCTTCCCTGCGCTTCTTTCTTTCTTGTCTGTTCTCCTTCTGCTCTTATCCTTCTCATAGTCTTTTACCTTTGTTCTCTCCGCTCCTGCTCATCTCTCTTGCTGTCTTGCCTGTATCCTATCGTGTTTTTCATCTTCTGCACTTCTTCCTTACCCATATCTTCTTCTTACCCGTATTTTCTCTTCTTCTCAGTGTCCAACATCTGCATCACAACTCTGTCTGAATTAGTTTTGGGGTGGAAAAAGGTACCAAGGTAGATAGATTTGTACAAGAGAACCTCTTACACTGTGCCTGAAAGGAGATCCAAAGGAGCCGTCAGGAACCAAGACCATAAAGGAGCTGGTTTCAAATGGAGAATTTTCCAGAGTTCTTTCCAGTTGTTGCTTGGAGGAACTGAGGTTTTTATCCTTGTATCTCTGCAGAAAAGCAGGGCGGAAGGAACGTTTATGGTGAGGTGCTCAGGTGAAATTGCCCTCCTTGCACAAACAGTCTGTGTCCATGTGATGCACGGTGAAGAGAAGCCTGCTGTTCTGTGAGTAAGCCTGCCAAAAGGAAGTAATGGTTCTGGCCTTTTTGGCAAGTCTCTGAGGTGAGATCTTTGGACAGGCTGCTTGATTTGCAGGGGAAATGGCATTTCAGTTGTTTGTTGCCACGCTTGGTTGGTGCTTGTATGAACAATATTCATCATCTAGACAAGCAGTGCTCTAGCACCAGGGAAGGGAAAAACCTCATGTACATCCAGTCTTCTCCATGAGCCTTATGTTGTCTTTCCACAGAGTCTTTAAATGCCTGTGGAAATTATGGGGGGGGGAAGTGGGGGGTGGATGGGGATGGGGAAGAGATGAGGAGCAATTTGTGTGCATCCTGTGCCCACGGAGCAGGTATCACCTAGTAAGAGCTAGGAGCCCTTCAGGGCATCGTGGACTTGTTTTCTTTCCTTGTTTGAGCACAATGGTTTTGTAGGTGCTGCATGCATTTTAAGTAACTGTGAAATCTGCTGAGACAACAGGCGTCCTAGAGAGAGCCCCGCTGCACCCTTTTTGTTCAGGCTGTTCTATTCTCTCCTGAAATTAAAAGGGACTTGAAAAACCCAGATGTACAACTTGCTGCTGTTCCAGCCTGTCAAGTGGGGATCATGCAGTGTGACCACCATTGGGGCAGGAGGGAAGTAGCTAAGAAATTCATCTGCCCACATGAAGTAGCAGGTCTTGAAAATGGTAATAGCCCTGATAGGTCAATTAGCAAGGGCTTAGAATTCTAGAATCACCAAGGTTGGAAAAGACCTACAAGATCATCCAGTCCAACTGTCCACCTATCACCAACAGTTCTCACTAATCCATGTCCCTCAACACGATGCCTAAATGTTCCTTGAACACTTCCAGGGTGGGTGACTGCACCAGCTCCCTAGGCAGCCCATTGCAGTACCCTACCACTCTTTTGGAGAAGTAGTCTTTCATAACGTCCAGCCAGAATCTCCCCTGGTGCAACTTCCCTCGAATCCTATCGCAAGTTACGGGAGAGAGTTAGCAGTGAAAGTGACTGATCTGTGTGGGACAGCCCTGACTTGGCTAACGGTGCTGCAGGAATGGAACAGTGTTCACGTAGATGGCAGGGAGCTTGTTCTTGTGAAATGGTCCCTTGTGCTCCAAGAATCTCTCTGACTTTCTGTCATGGACTCTTCCTCGTGGTTTTCAGTGTGTACAGAGGCATTGCTAATAAGGAACAGACCTCTTCCTAGGCCATGGAAAGGAAGGTACTTGCAAAGCAAAGGCAGGCAGGTGCATGCAAAGCTGTGGGCTTGCTTAGCAAAGCGAAGCATTTGCACACTTCCAAAGCAAAGGCAGGGAGACGCATGTGATGCAAAGGCAGGTGGGTGCTTGAGAAGCCATATCAGGTAGAGCTAAAGATGCCTGAGCTGTGTGAGAGCTCTGAGAGTGGGATGGAGAGCTCATGGCCAAGAAAAAGCCTATGGTCCTAGCCGCCCGGGGAGAGGGTGAGATTGCTAAAGGGAGGGAGGATTCTTTGGGTTATCTGACGGGTCTAGAAAGGGAGCTGAAAGGTTTGGGGTTCCTTTGCTGTGCTCTGCCCAGGCTGTGACAGTGCTGGGATTTGTTTTGGAGTTACTCTGAAAACAAAAGGGGGGTTTCAGTGCAGTCTGAAGCCCTGCAACTCTGCTGTCGGGGCTGCAGCCCAGGATAGGCGCCCTGTCCCCACGTTAATATGTCCCCATTTTAGTACGGTCCATAATATGTATCCAAACTCTCTCATTACTTCCACCTTAACTATTAAAATATTCAGCAGCAGTCCCTCTCTGATCTTGCTAGCTGGGCACTCACTTTTGTGATCTCTCCTTATTCAGATTTTAACACATTTAATGCAGGATAAGGTGAGAGTTGTTTCACATTCTTCAATCAGAAACCACACGGTATTTATACCTCATGAAAATACGTGACATTGATTTTTTTTTTAAACCTTCAGTGATGTCTGGATTGCTCTCCTTAAGTCAAGGGTGTTCCTTAAAAGGCCTCCTTTGTAACATCAAATGCTATTATTACCTTTAATGCTAATTAGCTTATTATGGATCGTTCTATGCAGAGCTTATACACCCAAAGCCACTGACAATGTATCCCCATCATTTTCAAAGCATTTAATTCTCACATCTTTAATTACTTCTCTCAAAATAGCTATGGCATCAGGCACTGACATACATCATCTATAATTCATGAAACTTAAACAAAAGGATCTATTTCATTCTCTAAAAATGTGTTCTTTCTAACTATTAAGCATCTCTTATTCTTACATATTCTAGCGCATGCTATCAAACAGCAAAAAAATTATCCTATACAATTCTGTGGAGAATACAATTTTCTAGGATTCCTCTTTGGAGTCAGTGTCAGCTTTGATAACCCAAACCAAATTAATATACACCAAAAACACACAGCACACCACACCTTTAGATAGGAAATCGTGGGGATAAAATGACACAAAAGCTATGACATGCTTCCCAGAACAGAAAAACAGAAAGGGTGGTACCGTTCAGTAGGCCATCTGTGACACAATCCACACTACAGAAAGGTTATTCCAAATAGACAGCTGATGCTACCCTCGTGCAAATTCAGACAGAGCAGCACCGAACCCGGCAGACGCCTCCCCTGCCCTTCCTACCCCCATCTTGATGTTCCAGGAACAACACCAAAGCGGTTCTCAGGGCACGGCAGGTAACAACGTGCAAGGCTGTCACCCTCCAGATATTTTCTACTAAACCTGTCTCTCAATCTTGCAGCTTACAAAATTATTTTGTTCAACTCCCACATTTTGAAATATCTAACAACAAGCTTGTTTTCAGTCCCTCGTTCTTGGTGCAAAAAGACAAACGAACCTTTTTTAAAGAAGAAATGTAATGACTCCAAAAACATTACTTAAATGTACCTAATCCGTTTGTAGAGGGCGACTCTGCAACTTAGCACAAACAGCCTGCAGCTTGTGAGCCCCCACAGCAATTCCATAACAGTCAGCAGTTGGTGAATGACTGGACCAGCTACACAGTTTTCTAGACAACTGCCTCGGAACACAGAGCAATTCTGACACCTTCTGGCTGCTGCTCGGTATTACATATATATTACTTTCGTATCCCCACACGCACAGACCTCGACTCACTTCACAGCTCATTTTGTTCATCAGATCTAGTAGGCCGAAAACAATAGCAGCAATGAAGCATACAGCATCTTCTACTAATTAGCTTATCCCCATCTGTATGGGAACTGCTGAGTCACGGCCTGAACCTCTGATTGATCACCTGAGGTGAGCCTTGAGTCAGCCAGAGGAGCACAGGTGAAGGCAATTCAGCTTGCTGCCGGAAGGGGTGCAGCCAGGCTCCAGCCCTCCTGGACCTATTTAAGAGCTGGCTACCAGAGGGGAAGGATCTCTTCTGGAGATCCCTCTTTTGGTGTCTTCTGGTGAGTTCAACCCAAGGGTAAGCTCTTCCACTTATTCTCTTTTTGTGATCGTTGTCTGCTTTGCCTTACTCTCTTGATTATATTGTGATTATAACATCTTGATATCTATTGATTATACACAATTATATTGTGATTATAACATCTTGGTTTTACACCATCATTTCAAATCAAGCCAGTGGGTATGGCAAGTGCATATACAGAATTGGAGAGCTAACTACATCTCTACACGAGAACTAAGAACTCTCTCGCTAGCGTTGGAAAAACCATAGCACATATTTCACTTATTCTGGATGGGGTTTTGAGCAACCTGGTCTAGATGGAGTGGTCTAGATGGAGGTGTCCCTGCCAGTTGCAGGGGTTGGAACTAGATGATTTTAAGGGTCCCTTCCATGCTAAACTGCTCTTTAATTCTAAAGCCAATTCCTAGCACTTAACCCTTTTTCATCCAAGGAGAACAGTGCTTCAGCCTACACTCTCAGTCTCACCACAAAGGTGAGTAAATGAACCTCACTGCTTTCCAGGATGCTACATGATCCTAATTCCTGCCACTTTTTAGGTCAGAAAAGTGAAAATCAACTATCTGTAAAAGCAATTAGCTACTCCGTGGAATCAGACAAGCTAAGCAGTTCAAGAAAGCCTCTGAAGTAGTTTAAGATATTATAAGGAAAAGCCTCTATCTTGGAAAGCAAAAAAAAAAATACAAGATACTTCTTATCTCACGTGTCACAAAGCACTGTTAATTTCAAGTAATTTGGGCTTCCAGAATTATCCTAAAGGCAGCAGCTGATGGGCCAAATAAGGGGACATCCCACCAAAACTGGAGGGAAAACTAGATCCACCCAGGTTCAAGGAAGGCAGGGATACCAAAACAATACTTAATGGGAAGCCCTTGTGGATTTACTAGAACCTATACTAACAGATAAAATTTCTGCAGAGGAAAACCTGTTTTCAAAACCCTGCAAATGAAGTAGGTGATACCAGAAGCTAGAGGAAACTTAGCTGTGAGCTCACCATGAGGCAAAATTAGCCTAAGTGTACGTGATTAGCAAAGAATTTACTTCCCCCATGTGCCTTTCCCTAAATTACTTTCAGCAATTTTGTGGTTGGTAAATGCCTGCTGGTAAGCGAAAATAATTCTGTTCATGCAGCAAGACATGCTCCTCCCAAAAACATTTTACTTAATACAGCTAATACTGGCACTGTAAGATAACAGTCTAGAATGGGTCTTCCTGACGATCAAAGGATTAACTGCTTCCTGCAGTAATCTAGGTGCAGACTTACTCAAGTTCTCATAAGGCTATCTATGTGGAAATTCAACAAAGAGCTCACATCATATGAACAAGCAATGCCTGCCATTAACATTTTGGTTAAAATAATGAACAACTGTTTAAGCCCATTTTAAGACACTGCATTCACAAACTCTTCACTTCTGGCGTGGGTTTAGAGTTAGAACTACATGATTGCCAAGAACAAGTATAATATTCCATTTCTGTACTTTTAACATTGCGCCCTGTCATTGTTACTTAAGACTGTTTAAATAAACCCACAGCTTGTTTCAGAAATGATGCAGAAATAACCTTTGTTAATTATAACACATCCTAACCAGAGTTCGCCTGATCCATTATCATCCCTCTACTCAATGAAATTGCAGTTGAAAGCATACTTGTACTTCACTTCTCTCTGAAAGCTAAAAACAAAAATAAATATTATATAAATATATATATATACATATATATGCACATACTTGAGGAGAAGGGAAGTCACTGACCAATGTATTTATTCAGCGCAATACAGCATAACAGCAATTTATTTCTGTAAGACTAATTTTGGTATATATACCCTTTGGCTATCTGACACTGCAGCAAATACAATATTGGCCCAGCAACAAAGAGGATCCTCTAGCATGCAGAGCTCACTGTAATAGTCCCACGCTTCTGCACAAAAACAGAAAACACAAAGTGTCCTTTTAAGTCTTAAGAATAGGTTTGATAAATTTTGTTCATGGGAACATGGAAGAGTAGGCTGCCTTTCTCTTAAGCAGGATTTAAGACAATGCCCGCAATGAGGCTCCTGTTAATTAACTCCTTGTAGGCATGTATTTAGGCTATTTTCCTCATCCAACCTTTTCTGAAATAAAAAGATGAGGAAATAACAGTTTAAAGTATTATTTTACATACAAATTAATTGCCCTCTCCTTAAGTCATGTTTTTCGAAGAATTTTTTTCCCTTAAAATAGTTTTTTACACCTCAAGAACTTACTCATACATTACACTTTAAACATTACGCTCTGAGAAGAGTAAGTGCTTAAAGAAATCATCCTCTTCCAGTACTTTTAAGATAGGTACCTCCAAATCACTACTACCACTAGAAAGCACAAAATTAGAACTGTTCTTACCAGAATAACACAAATAAACACATTTCATTAACATCAATCAACATTTCTTAGCTTTTGGACCCCAACATGAGAAGCCACAATCCCCATCCAACAAAAGGAACACCCTCTCATACAAAGCTGGTTCAGGTCTCCTCTAAGCTCTTCTCAGAACTTATCACCCTCACTCCACCACACAAACAAACAAACAAAAAAAACAGGAAATTACAGAACACTCACTTTTTTGTAATACCATCACATAAATTATCAAGCTTATCAATATAAGAACAACATATAAATCTACTTAAACATACATGTACATCTATACAAACATGCATATAGCCCACCCTCTAACAAAACAGCATTACATAACATTATATAGGCAGCTCTTACTACTAGCCAGAACAACACCACCTTTATTAACCAATTAAGTATCTTAATTAACCAATTATGTTTCAATTTATCTTATAAAATCCTCTGTGGGATGCTAGTTTCTTCTAATGACAGGTATTCTTAATTGTATAGAAAACAAAGTAGGAAGCAGTATAGAAAACATAGTAGGATGGCTTCATGACAGAAATCTCAACATATTTTAGGTATGTAAATTGAAATATTGTTACTTTGTAAATAAACAACCAGAAGAAGCATTTGAATATCTGCTTTTGGTTGTATAAGGAGCTTTATGGATCAGGATGTAAGGAAGGATACAGCTGTGTGATGTTATGAGGGGGCTACCAAAAGCTCCCTTACCAACAAAACAAAGAAGGTAAGGTTCTTCCTAGGCAAGTAGGAGCTGCCTTTTCTCCTTGGAACTGGTACTTACAGGACAAACGTTTTCTAAACTGGTATCTGCTGGAGGGAGAATGGACCTTGCAGGGGTGCACTGATGATAACTTGTCCCAGTGGAAGAAGAGCTGCTCTGCAGGACTCTGTGCTCCCTGAGGAAGCAAAGCTCACAGGCAGCCTTGGTTGTAGTGCTGGTCTGTTCTCAGGCAGGCTGCAGCTGTTGGCATGCTAAACCTGACCCCTGTGTAGTGCATGGAGCAGGGTGCACCTTCTGCTTGTAGAAAAGCCTGCTTATTTCTAAGGGCTGCTATTTAGCACAGTTCCCCCGGTAGCCAGGGTTCACGTGTGTCAGAATGCTCCACGGAGCAGCAGGTTCCTTCCCTCAGTCCTAGTGAGCATGCAATGCAGTCCCTTAGTTGCTTTTCTAGGGCAGTTCTCAGGGAATGCCGAGTTTCCCAGCTGACCCGAGGAGGAGCAATGCAGGGCCGCGCACGCGGTGCTTTGCACCTGGCTGTAGCTGAGAGCCTTTCTCTCCCTGATTCCTTCCCTTATAGGTTCTCTTGCGTGCACTTGGGAAGATGGCAATACGAGATAAAGCGTCTCTTTTCCTTTTAGCGTTCTCTCGGTTACTTTTCCCTTCCTCAAAAAGAGCAAAAGAAATATACAGCAGCAAAAATTACAGCTGCAAAGATGCGCGAACGTCATTACTTGCTTCGTCTCCGCTCCCTACACGCAGCGGTATCGGTGCTGGAGCTCGAGCACGCTTCTCACGCGACGAGCGGCACAGAGCCGTCTGCCTCACGCCCCTCTGCTAACAGCCGAGCGGGAAAGCCGACTGCAGCGGGCCCCTTTCTCTCCTAGTTTTACGATGCCCGCCTGCAGCCCCAGCCAGCCCCGCGGGACGCGCGAGAGGCGGGAAGAAGGCGCGCTCCGCCCCTCACGAGAGCCAAGCCCCAACATGGCGGCCCCCGCGGATCGCTGCCGACGCCTTCCCTCAGGGCGGGGCCATTGACGCAGCGCGCCCTGCCGGGAGCCGAGCGGCCCCGCGCGCCCCACGCCGCAGTCCCGGCGTGCCCCGCGAGCCAGCCGCCCCGCGCCTCCCGGCGGCCGCTTGTCCGTCCCCGCCAGGCTCCGAGTGGGAGCCGCGGCCGTCCCGCCATGCCCCCCAAGAAGCAGCAGCAGCCTGCGGGGGGCAGCAAGAAGGCGGACCAGAAGAAGAAGGAGAAGATCATCGAGGTGAGGCTGGCGGGCCGCGGCCTGTTCCACGCGGCTCCGGGCGGCCTTCTTCGGCCTTGGGGCCGGGCCTGCGGGCCGTCTCCGCCGCTCATCCCGCGGGGCCGTAATGCGGGGCGCCGCTGCGGGTGGGAGCCCGGGGTGTGAGAGTGTGTGTGTGTGTGAGATGAGCGTACTTGGACTGATGCGTACACAACAGCTGGAAGAAGGAGGTAAGGAACGAGTACGAGGGGAGGCCGCTGCCGCAGGCCGGGTGTTACCTGCGCTAACCCGCCCGGCGCCGGGCTGCAGCCGCACGGCCGCGAGATCCCGTCCCTGTGTCTTCTGTTATGTGGCACGGTGTGAGTGGCAAGAGGGTGACCTGGGAGTTGTTTCCTCCATAGCTCTTCTATGATAGATTTATGTTATACTGTTACGGTTTCCAGAGGTGTGTTTGAACGGAGGTATTATTGCCAGATGAACATCTGGCATTTCTTTGTGACAGGAGGGGAAAAACCCTGCCGTCACATCCCTGGCACAAGTAGGTTTTATTTTTGTGTGTGTCACTTGGGAAGATAGCTTGTTTCAGATGCATATGTGAGGGGAGCCATCTTCTTAATTAGCTTTCTGAAAAGGTTTGGTGTGGAAGCCTTATTGCTAGAAGTCTAGTGGTAAAACTGAAGGTGTAGACGAAGAACTGGTTCAGGTAATGTAAAAGAACTTCTTGCTGTGCAGTTAGGTAAGTATGAACGTCTGTCTGGATTTACAGAGAGTGCGTAGGGGAAGCACTGAAGGAAGTACTGTTGGAAGAAAAGCGTCTGTAATACTTAGAAATCACTACAAATATATGGCAATATTAACCTGCTTAACAAGAAGGCAGAACACTTAAGATACGAGTGCACGTGAGTGTCACGTATACGGGAGGGGAAGAGCAGTATGTATGGCTGTTCAGTTTTCACACGTGTACATCTGCACTAATGTTTGAACATGCAGATCTGGGACGAAAAACAATAGAAACAACAGGTGGTGGCAGCAGCGTTTAGTGCGATTTTTGCAAAGCACACTTAAAAGTGTTGGGATGGAGACACACTGTCCACTCTATTGCTTGCATTGTTCGTGCTGCCAGGGGAAACAGTTTGTGTTTAACTGAAAGCCCAGGTGGAATGGCAGGTTTTTGGTTTTGTTTTTTTTTTTTCTTTTTTTTTTTGTAGCAACTTGTTCTAATTCTTGGTCAGTTACAAGTAACTTGTCTTTGAATTTTTAGGACAAAACATTTGGTCTGAAGAACAAAAAAGGTGCAAAACAACAGAAATTTATCAAGGCTGTGACTCACCAGGTTAAATTTGGTCAGCAAAATCCACGTCAGGTAAGCATTCAGTTGAATTATTTTTCCACCATGTAGTGAAATCCTCTTTGACTGTAGGAATTGATTGTCATTTAATACTGAAGTAGAAAAAATACTGAGATGTTACTCAGCTTTCTGTTGTGAGAAGCACAGATTTAGCTAGTTGTATTTAAAATAGCACTCCTTGACAAGTCTTTTTGCAAAGGTTGTGTAGCTGAAAGTGCCTCCATAAAGATAGCACAGTGTTTTTTGTCTACTGAAAAGTAGAAAACACATCTAATAAGAACACCTGTTTACACAGTACGTTACCATAATTGCATTTGAAGTATCCCTAAAAATGATTGTAACACACTGGCTGTTGCCAAAAGTGCAGCTGTGTGTTCCTTCTCTCTTTTTCTTTGATTCCCATTCAGTCTAAGAAATCATGAATCATAAATTGTGACTAATCTTAAATTGGGGATTGAGGATAACTTAAAAAAAAAAAAAAAAAGTGCTCTTGTACTTAATGTTCTACCTATGAAAGTGTGTACTGTAATTGGGAGTGCAAATAAGTCCAGCAGTTGTGTGGCTATTTCGTAAAAAGGTCAGACAAACTGAAATCTGGAGCTGCTGTCACTACCACTTTGATCTGCTTTTGCAAGATGAATTAAAAATTGATGTGGCTGAGACATAAAGTTTCATTGGTTAGAAAGCAGGATTATTCTTATGGAAGTGAGCCAGGTCTTACTCCTGCAGTGCTGGAGAGGTTAGCAGCCTGGTATTCATAACGTTCCTGCTCTCTGAATAAGCCTGTAGAATAATTACGTTTGCAGCAGTTAACCTCAGGATGTTGTGGCCTGTGCTAGATGCCTTACGTGATACGAGGATGAGCTAACAAATGTCGAGTATGACTTCAAAAGTCAAGTTGATGTGCATGTCCTGAGATTACTGACTTCTTGTAGTAATGGGGTCTATTTGGTATCACTCAGAAACATTGATGCGACTCAGGCAGTCCTTCTGAAAGGTGTGTGAAGTCCCTGAATCTGTAGCATGGACAGCAATACTACTACATGATAAAAAAATACTTTTTTCAAACACTCAACTGATGGTGTTCGGAACCTCATTCCACACCTGATGGCACCTATCTTACCTTGTAAAAACAGTTTTCATTTAGGATTGTCCTGGAGAACTTAACAATACCTTAAAGCAAGTACTGCTGTGTCCTTAGGAAAAATGGAAATGCTATCAACACTGAAAAAAACAAAAGCAAATCAAACTGTTTTTATGTTTTTGGAATCTTTAAGTGAAACAGAAGCCTAAAGTACATCTGTTGTTGTTAAAAATCAGGTCAGGTTTTTTTTTTTTTTTGTAGTTGCCATGTTAGGGTCTGCATACTTGGTAAAATAGAGTTTGGGAATTGCTGTATAAAAGCAGGGTGTTCTGTAATCAATTCCAGTGTAAAACAGCTTAGCAACTAAGCTCTTCTGTGAAGTTTGACTGAGTATTGCCAATAACGTGTCTGAAATATTTGTTAAAAGTCCCACTAGCTTCTCTTAAGGATAAAAATCAAGTCATCTAAGCATGTTGTGTTTCTCTCATGACCTTTTTCATCTATCTCTACCCTTCTCTACCAGTCTCGTGCTAGATATAGGCCTTTCCTGGCTTCTCCAAAAAAGGCTGAGGCAGGGGTGCCATTTTTGTCTTTTATACCAACTTTTCCTAGGTGAGCCTGTCCCTTAGTCTTCCCCCCTTGTGCCTATGAAAACTAAGAAAAATGTTCTCGTTGTATAACCTACTAGTTGGCATTGAAACATTGCTGTGTTGATACCAATTCAAGCAAGTAGTGTTCCAAAAACATTTCCCTGCTTCTACACACAGATAACTCGGGAGCGCTGTTGGTATGCCTGACAAGAAAGCAAAGCAGGGTGTGGGTGATTCAAGAGAAGCTTTTGGCACATATTGAACTACCTCGTTTGAGAGTGCTTGCCCTGCTGAAGCATCACACAAGAACAACTAGCATTTCCTCAGTCTGAAAGTTCCACTTCATTTCCTAGCCTGTGAAGGTGGTACAGGAGTAACAACATCTCACATCTCTGACAAATTCTAATTCAAATCTCTTCTGTCTGAAATGTCAGTGCCACTAGATGGCATTTGCAAAGGCAGGGATTTGGAGGAACTTAGAAATCGTAGGCTCCCAGCTCATGCCTCTCTCCCCCACTCATTCAGAATGATTTTATGTATTAAGGTAAGGTTCTTGTAAGTGAGAAGTGTCATTATGATTTTCTGTCACTAATAGCAAATTTGGCATCGTTGCAGGCTGCCCAAACAGAAAGTGAAAAGAAATTAAAAAAAGAAGATAAGAAAAAAGAACTACAAGAACTAAATGAACTCTTCAAGCCTGTGGTTGCTGCACAGAAGATTAGCAAAGGTATGAATGCCTGAAACTTTTGTTTTGTTCTACTGCTCATATGTCTGTCTCAGGAAAAACATTTAGAAATACTTTGCTGCACTGAGGTATTTCTGGGTGGATGGCCTGGTTTTTTTTTCTGTAATGACACTTGTTTAAAGTGGCCTATGTCCCCATGGAAGGATGAACATGCAGATGTTACAGGTAATAAGCTAATCATTGTGTTCACAGAAAACGTTAATGCACATCAAAAGAGCAGAACTTTGTCAATGACTTCTGCTCTTTCTCGTAGTTAACAGTAGGATGTTGGTTTCAAAAATGTGGTCTGAACTGAGATGGGTTATGGAGCGAGCTAGTATTGCAATGATTGTAAATTGCAAATGAATTGCTAAGTGCTTGATAATGCTAGAAGACTCCACAGTTGTTTGCCATAGGGAAGAAAAGAATACCAGCATTTCAGGAATGGACTGTATGTTAGTTACTGTGTGCTGTATTGTGCTTCTGGCACAAGAGTTGTTTACCAAAGAAGTGTGGGGGTTTTTTCGTTGGTTTTGAAGTGAACTTGGTGTTTTGTCGTTGTGTCTTTTAGCAGCAATAAAGGCAAGGTTCTTTATTTTTATCTGTAGTGGTAGCTATTGAATGAGAGGTATTGCAAAACACCAACATAATCCTAATTAAAACTTTGTCTTTCTGCTGAGCTTGCCAGCAAGTTCAACTATGTTACCTGATGTTCTTGTAGGGGTTCAGTTGCTGATAAACTAGTTCTTTATTTAAGGTCTTAAACAGCTGCTGCTGAGCATAATCTAGTCCCTGGTGACTGGAACCAAGCTTGAAATGAGCGAGTGAGAAACTGAAGCTTAAAATCATACGTTAGTACTTGAGAACATAATGAAATCAGTAGTACTTCATCTGTTACATCTAGTAGATAAATTTAAACCCTTCTTCATTTCTTCTTTTGCCTCCTGATGATCAAACAATCTGTTGCTGTGGTATTTACTTGAAAACCATAGTTAGTGATTGGGTACTTCCCATTTCAGCAGCACTGGCTTATTTTTAAGGCTAGAAACAGCAGTCTCAGTATTATTGAATGAGTACAGGTTAGGTTAATAAAACTTCTTCTAGCATATTTCTGATTATGTTAAAGAAAGGTTGACATTCAAAAGATGTTTTACCACATATCAGAACCAAAAATGGCCTACTATATAGGGAAGAACTTGTGTGGAATGATTTGTTATGCGTTACATGAGCACATTCTTCTCAGGCACACTGCTACCCATACTTCCTGTAGTCAGATCTTCATTGATAGTCATTATAAATATCCTGCTATACAAACTAAATAAGATGCTTTCAGAACACAATGTATCTACTTGAAGTGAAGAAAGGGCTGTTGGGGTGAACTTTTCATTAAATAACTTATTTTTTTAAAACACCTTTTCATTCTGTGCAGGTCCTAAATATGGTAAGATCTTAGACAATGTTCTTTAAACTTTTAAGATACAACTTCTGTTCTGTTCTAGTATTTTGCTTACAGATGTTATTAAAATAGAAAAACTTTCTTCACTCAGGTGCTGATCCCAAATCTGTAGTTTGTGCTTTCTTCAAGCAAGGGCAGTGCACTAAAGGGGACAAGTGCAAGTTTTCTCATGATTTGTCCTTGGAAAGGAAGTGTGAAAAACGAAGTGTTTACATTGATGCAAGAGATGAAGACCTCGAAAAAGGTACACTGCTTCTAGAAAACATTCTGTAAATCATCTTCTGATTCTGCAGTTGCATTTTTAAGTTGCTTTTAGTTAAGCAAGTTGCTTTTGTATGATTCCCAAGACCCTGGTCACAGTGATAGCAACCCATATTGCTGTGTTCAAAATGTAAATGAAGCTTGATTGCTGCTCTTAAAAGCTGGCTCACAAGTATTCTGTAGTCCTTATTTGAAAAAGTATCACTAAGTGATCTTGGATGGGGGTTTCTGAGTTCTGCTATGTGTGAAGTTTTGTGTCATACGAATAGCAGGTCATACAGTATTTGTTCTTCCTCATCATTTCTACATTATGAAGAAGTTTAAGGTGTATAAGTAGAGTCACATTTCTTAGTCTTTACCTGAAAATACATTTCACATATGTACAGATAAAAGCTTCTCAAGTTTTTGAGGAGGATGTCTTGTGAGCTGTATAGCGAAGGAAGAACACTGAGGTTTACCGAAAGCAAGTGTAGTGTTTTGCACCTGTGAAGGAATAACTGCAAGTATCAGTACAGGTTGGGGTATGACCTGCTGGAGGATCTGAGGGTCCTGGTGGATGACAGGTTGACCGTGAGCCAGCAGGGCGCCTTGTTGGCCAAGAAGGCCAATGGGATCCTGAGGTTCTTTAAAAGGTGCGTGGCCAGTAGGTCAGGGAAGATGATCATCCCCCTCACTGTGCCCTGATCAAACCACAACTGGAGTACTGTATCCAGTTCTGGGCTCCCTGGTAGAGGAAAGCCAGGGATCTCCTGGAAAGAGTCCAGCGAAGGGCCATGAAGATGATAAAGGGCCTGGAACACCTTTCTGATGAGGGAAGGCTGAGCAACCTGTATCTGTTCAGCCTTGAGAATAGAAGACTGAGAGGGAATCTTTTTCACGTTTAGAAATACCTTAAGTGTGGGAGTCAAAAAGACACTTCTACGTCTTTTCAGAAGTCTGTGGGGACAGGACAAGGGGAAACAGCTGTAAACGTAAGCATAGGAAGTTCTGCACCAATGCATAAGGGAACTTTCTCATGGTGAGGGTAACAGAGCACTGGAACAGGCTGCCCAGGGAGGTTGTGGGGTCTCCTTCTCTGGAGACATTCAAGACCTGCCTGGACGCCTATGTGTGCAGCCTGCTGTGGGGGACTGCTTTGCAGAGGTATTGGGCTCGAGGATCTCTAGAGGTTTCTTCCAACCCCTGCAGTTCTAAGATTGTGTTTTATTACAGAAGTCTGAATTGGGTTGGTTTTTTTTCCATAGGTTAAACTAAAACATAAGAACTGCATGTTACTACTGTTAATTAGGGGAAAAAGAATATTGTTTAGGATTTGGGATGTTTGTGCAAACTTCTGTTGTCTTCTAGACACGATGGATAACTGGGATGAAAAGAAACTAGAAGAGGTGGTGAACAAGAAGCACGGTGAAGCAGAAAAGAAAAAACCCAAAACTCAAATAGTATGTCTTCTCTTTTTTCATTGAACTGTAGTTTTTGTTATTTAGCAGCAGGGACAGGCTGATTGAGTCGTTTTGGCTTTGTGACACCTGGCTGCTAAGAAATTAGTTTGTACACTGAATGCTGTATCTTAATCCTTTGTGCTATTTATTTTTTTTGATTCTTCAGGACGACTATGCCTTGTTTACAGTCCCAAATAGGCTATTGATACTTGCCAGAATTAAACTTAGGTATGACTAAGTGTTACAAATTGCTTGTCAGAAGTTTCAGAATGATATATTTATGTCAGGATCATGAGTTGGAACATGAAACATCTGAAATTGTTTATTTTGATTAAAAGTACACTCGATTTTCATGACCAAACATAAACCCTTAACATTCTTTTACATGTGCTGCTGGGTTTACTGTAGTGCAGTCACTAGTCTTTCAAGTCAGCCTAAGTTGAGATTATATTAAGGGCGAAAGCTGTTGAGTATTTGAGGTTTTAGATAGTTAGTTGCTCTTTTTATATCTACTGTTTGTAATGGAGTGCATGGCACGTTTATTCACTTTTGACCACAGCTGGCTTTGAATTACTGTACTTTGGGCATGTAGTAGCTGTGCTAGTGTAAATTGCTGGGGATGAGAATACAGTACTGACAACTGTTGTTTTATGCAGGTCTGCAAATATTTTCTTGATGCTATTGAAAACAACAAATACGGATGGTTTTGGGTCTGTCCAGGCGGCGGAGACAATTGCATGTATCGCCATGCTCTTCCTCCAGGTTTTGTACTAAAGAAAGACAAAAAGAAGGAAGAAAAGCAAGATGAAATTTCCTTAGAAGATCTAATAGAAAAAGAGGTAAAGTTTCAATTAGGTACCTCTTGGTGGTGTTTGTTTTCATTATACTGAAAAGAGGAGGAAAACTGTCAGTAACATCTTAGTGAATTATTGAAAAGCATTGAATGGTTGTATATCTATATAAGCTGGACTGAGGAATGCATAGTAATTCATGTTTTTTGTTTAGCTAGTTTTCTTCCTCTCAATCAGCTGAGTGAGTTTCTAAAAGTATAGCTGGATACTTACTGTTAGGGTAAGATGGATAATCCTGTTTTAGGAGGCTTCTGTTTCTTACTGCTGTTTGTCCTTTTAACTCTTACAACTGTTTCTTCCTCAGCTCAAATTCACCATTGCCTTAGTTCTTGCTTAATTCTGCCATTCATTACTGTATGGTTCTGTTAAAAGGAATCAGCATGAAGAAAGGGCCCTCCCAAAGATGTTATACTGCAGCTCTGCTGCCACCATTCCCTGGCAGTGCCAGATGGAAAGTAACTTAAACTAATACCACAGGCTTCTTCCTCCATTTTCCATGTTCACTTAAGTGTTGATTTGTCTCAACTGGAAAACTGATGTGGAATCTCACTTTAAGTTGATGAAGCATGTTTAACAGTGGTGAGAGTGCAGAAGCAATTAGAAATAAATGTTTTCAATTAGTTTCTAGAAAAAAGTAATTACGTATCCTTAATTTGTTATCCCTAGGGTTTGCTTTTGGAAACAATGTCTAGCATTAATCAGTCTTTCTACTTGACAGCGTGCTGCCTTAGGACCAAACGTTACCAAAATCACATTAGAGTGTTTTATTGCATGGAAGAGAAGAAAAAGACAAGAAAAAATTGATAAGGCAGAGCAAGATATGGAAAGGAGGAAAGCAGATTTTAAAGCCGGCAAGGCGTTGGTGGTACGTTCTGTGCTTTCATTCTTAATGTAAAGAGTAAATAGAAGCTGACTACTTTTTTAGGAAAACTAGAATTGTTGCTTTTTTTTTTCTTTATTTAACAACCTTATAAATTCTGTGAAATTATAAATTAATTGCCTTTTCTGCTAACAGATCAGTGGACGTGAAGTATTTGAGTTCCGACCAGAGCTGGTTGATGCTGATGATGAAGAAGCAGATGACACTCGCTACACTCAAGGAACAGGAGAAGATGATGAGGTAAGAAAAAAAAAAAAGGGGGGGGAAAAAAGCTAACCAAAATAATATTTTGAGTTGCATTGGAAATTGAAAACGTTGCTTTTTTGCAAGGCTTGCTCCTAATTTGAGAGCTCTTAAGGTACAATTAAAATTTCAAGTACTTAATTCAGTGCTAATACGGAATGTTTTCCCAATTACGATGTCAAAAGGAGGATGGAAAAGGTCTGTAGAAGTTCTGCAGAAATGATAATCTGTGTAGAAGAGTGATTCATATGGAAAATACTGGTGTACTTTTCAGGTGGAAGACCCTGTGTGTGTAAATGATATAGACCTGAGTCTGTATGTCCCAAAGGCTGTAGATGAAACTGGCATTACAGTGGCTAGTCCTGAGCGATTCAGCACATACGCTTCAATAGAAAAAGATGGTAAGTTTATTATGTAGGCATCCCTTTTAAGGGAATGAATTGATAAGTTCTTTTTTTTTTTTTTTTTGAAAGCTTGCTTCCAAAAAAGCAAGCAGAAATGTGTTCTTGATATGCCAAAAAGCATTATTTGTTTGTTTGTTTGTTTTAAAGAGCAGAAGCAAAATGATTATCATGATCATTGTACTTACTGGAGGCAATGATTCTAGTAGATCTGTGTGCACTTCTTATTTTTCTTGAGTTCAACTTCTAAATAAAAAGTAGTATATAATATTTTTCCAGCTTGCATAGATTAACTTCTAATTTCTACAAGCTAACACTTCATTTTGCTGCAATTGTCAAATGCAAACCCCAGTCTTCCAAGTTAACCCGAGTCTTTGAAGTGCAGATGTTGAATAGGAGCAAAACATGAAGCCTGATCCTGTTATAAAAATAGGAGTTGAGGGGTTAGATATGTGAGTTATTGTTTTCAGCCTGTTCTAGTAACTAATGATCCAACCTTGTATGTTAATTGGGCATGTGCCGTTTAGTCTATATAAGCTCAGATACAAAAATTGACAATATTAAGTGACTGGTTGAAAAACTTCAGAGCTTGTCTGGTATGATTGTGAGCTAGAGATTAAGACACGTGTGACACTAAAATGTGTTAAAAACTGTATTTTCAGATAATAAACTAAGTGAAGCTTCTGGAGGTGAGATAAACAGCAGTGAACAAAATGATTTAGAAGAAGGTCGTGATGGCGATGAGGAGTTAGAAAATGGAGTCATTGATGCAGTGCCCGTTGATGAAAATCTTTTTACTGGCGAGGACTTGGATGAACTAGAAGAAGAACTAAACACTCTTGATTTAGAAGAATGAATTAAAAAGCTCATTGGAATTAAAGTCCATGTGATAAAGTGCAAACTGACTACACTTTTCCTCCTTCTTGAATAGAATTCTTAAACAGGATGTTTATGGTTACCCGGCTGATTCTGATGGGCACGTCATATACCAGGAATATTTTACTTCTGTCTCATCTCCAAACTTGCTATGATCACAGTAAGAAACTCAGAGTAGTTCATAATTACCTGACAGCTGAATTTGCAGAGAATGAGATCATAAATTTCACCTCAAAGTAGGAAGTGTAACTGCTTTGCCAGTATGTGGGTGTAAGTGAGAAGTTGATACCAGCTGCAGTACGAAATTAAAGTGAACGTTCCTGACCAGAACTGCATTTGCAATAGTGATTGTGTTGATTTAGAAACTGCCTGACTTGCTTTTAGGCAGAGCACTCTAGAGGAGCTGATGCAGATCACGCTTCTTGACATGTTGATAAGCTTTATTTGATCAGCTGGATACTGAGGATACAGACAGTGAACTGATACATCAACAGTACAATATGGTGCCCTCTGTTGAAAAACTTCCAAATTTTCCCACCACCTTTTGCCAGCAAAACTGTAAATAAAAACTACCAACTTAAAAAGCCCCGTGTTGCTTTTTCTCTGTTAAGATATGACAGCAAATGGATAATAACATGATTTTCTGATACAGTGATGGATGCTTTCTCCCCAGTCCTCATGAAGTGATTGATGTTGGCTTAAATTACATTAGGGTTAATGGCAGTTGGATTTTTTTCTACTCTTCACGCAGTTTGTAGAATTGAACAGCTGACTTCCCCTCCTGTTGTCATCTCCCACCCATCCATCAACAGATTTAATCCAAGCTATTCAGTGCCCGTTTTGGATTGAGTCTCATGCTTTCCCTGCTCTGTTTGTATGTTAGCTAAGGCTTTGAGCTCTGTGGAGCAGGGATGTTGCGGTCTAAAAAATGCCTATGATGTCTTGGGTATTCTCTAAGTTGTGCAGTAATAACATTTGGCTGAAGGCAGAGCTGTGGATGCTGTTGTGTACCCTGCAGGGGGCAGCTGTCAGGTTTCAGTGAAGTCAAGTTGCCCTTCAAAATTTATCAAAACCTTACCATGATGATGTCTGTAGAGGTGCTTTCTCAAGGGGGCTCAAAGTTTTATGCCTCATTGCCACACTACTAAGTATCTGTAACAGTACTGCTGTACTAAGGGGTACCGTTTATATGGCTGTTTTTTCTGAAGTTTTCAAGTTACTACTTAAAGTTTGTTAAGCTTCATGGCATTGTTAGCAAGCTTACTTGAACCACTGTTGAGTGGTAATACGAGCTTTAATGGTTATTTCTGACACTGCTGAGTCAACTTGTATCTTTAATGCTATTTCTAAAATAGCTGACTTCAACCTTTTTTGCCCTTTTTGGGATCTTTGTGGAATTTTTTTTCTCTTATAGAAACAAGAAAACAATGTCTGGGGAAAAGAGGTCTACTGGAATGGGCTCCTAAATGTAAGTGTTTAAAGACAAGCTGCAGTATCAGATAATAAATGTTTATTTCTGCAGTTTTCTCTTGTGGCCATAAACGAAGAGTGTTGACAGATTATTGTATTATACTGACCAGAAATAGGCTATCTGGATTTCAGGACACTTAAGAATGCAATTCAAATTTGAATGTATGATGCCTAATTTTTCAAAGTTGTATATTTTAAATGGGAATAAAATAATTATTAAGGATTGAAATGGCTATATTTTGTTCTGGAGACTAATATGCAGCGTGTAATACTGATGTCTGTCATCTTGTCTGTTTCAGTGATGTAAACATGTTACATCTTCACAATTGCAACCACGTTCTTAAATTATTTGTACTTTGCAGGTTAGCTCATTTCAGCTGAAGGAATGTAAAAATAAATGAGCAGGATGTGCCCTTTTTGAGTTCAGTATAAAGGGCTCAGTGCAGTGCATACCCTGCTGTGTATGTTGAAACTAAATAGTAGGATATAGTCACGTTGCATAGCATTTACATAAATTGAATAACCATAACTTAATAGAAAAAATAACAGTTTTCTTGGGCATTAAGTTTTGGCTTAACTCTCTGTGGTCATGAAGCAATAGTTTGCTGCCCCTCTGATTTGGCTTAATTGATTCTAGCATTTCTACAGACTCTGCTTGCTCTTGCTTTGGCCTCTTGGCTCTGTAGAGATCTCTAACCACAGAAGCAGGATGGGCGCTTCTCAAGAAGCGTTCATGTAGCACTCAGGCATGCTTCTGAGGATTGTTAGCATTATGCTGCTGCTTATTCCTTTTGCTTGAAGATAAGCTTAAATGTAACTAGTTGAAAAATGCTTTCATGAGTTAAAGGCTAAAGTAGCAGCTAATAGAGTTTCAGTCATTAAATGCTCAATTAGAAATGGGTGCTAAGACCTTACTGAAGGTAAATTGTGGAAAAGAACAGCTGATTAAAATGAAGTCCACCTGAATGTTACCTACCCACGAGCTGTTTCTACAGATGCAATTGTCTTTTAATTCCTCCAATGTAAAGTGAATAGCCGATGCCATAGATCTGCTTAAAGAAAAATGAGAAATCCTGAGATAGCAGTGTCTTCACCTGTGTGTTTTTAGGGGTCAAAAAACCAGTCATCTTACTATTGCGGGAAGGCTCTATCCAGAGGATTCAAGTTAGGCTATGTGGACGCATAGGCCAGGGAGGAAACATTTCTGAGGAGCTTCACTCATTCTGTGCAGTGCACACAGCCTGCTCTGCTGTTTGCCTCATCTCTGCCCCCACACTTAAGTGGAAAAAAAACCTTGTGAGAACTGTGGTGTAGCTATGGGGCTTTCATATCTCCTGGGGAAAAAATGCTGCTTGTAGCTCTCTGCCTTCATTCTGTTTCTGTGCAGGGAACATCTGCATAGAGCCCGTACTTTTTCATAGTAGTTTCAAACAGCAGTTTGCTGTTAAGGAAGTGGAATGCTTGTTGACTTTAAAGCTTGAAAGACAAAAATCATTTCAGTCACAAGATGACACTTTTAACTGAAAATTCTCATAGGACTTCTGAGGGCTGTATAATTGAAAAAGTAACTTACCTCCTCCTCGATGTTACTCAGAAAGCTTCCTACTTTAAATACACATGGCTGGTAAATGCCTGGGAAAAAAAAAGAAGGAAAATTAAATGTGAAGGTTGACCTTAACTATTCCATCACAGCATTTCCACTGCAAGCAATTAGTAGATCATTTCTTACTGGATGACATTTCTCAGCTGTATTTTATCAAGGGGGAATTCGATTAACATTTGATGGAGCAGTGATGTTCTTGGCAATGCATTATTCTCCTATATCCCATTGTGTTCATTTCACAAACAGATTGCATAAAAAGAACTTGCACATATAAAATACACTAATTTCTGAGTACTTTCACAATTCTTTAGTCAGATGTGTGAAATAAGTGTTGAAAAAACTTGTGTAGGACATTCTGATGGCTGATTGCTATTTATGTTGCCAAGTGAATGCCCCTTTAAAAAAAAAATAATTAGCCAAATAGAATAAGTTTTGCAAGTGTTAGTTTTTTGCAGACTTAATTATCTTGCAAGTAAATAATGGCACAGTTCATAAACTGCTAATATTCATGTGCTTCTTTAGGATAGCTTAATGGAACTTCAGTCAGACATTCCTACAAGGTTAGACCTTCCTTTCCCTCACTTTTTATTACAGCTATAAGATGAGCAATCTCATTGTTTCAAATGCAAGTTTATCTCGTGTATGTGTGTGCATATGAGTCTCTCAATGGCTTTTTTTTTTTTTTTTCAATCATGTTTCTTCCTTTTCTCCCCTCTGAATCCCTTTACATTTCCAGCATCTTTTAGCAAGCAGCTGACACGCTTTGTTTGGAACATGTCTCCTAACTTAAAGTATTTGATCTCCAGGGAAAACACTTAGCAGAAGCAACATCTTATGTCTTCCTCAGCTTTGACTTGGTGCCAAGAAGAGGAAGTGATACTGAAAATAAGTAAGTATTTTAGTTTGAAGGATACCATTTCTTACTGCGTTTCTGTGCTAGAAAAACTTGTGTACAAAATTAGCAACTTCACCTCCCCAGTAGTGCATGAGAGTTTTCTATGAATGGGCCTTAATCAGCAGAATCTTTAGTGGAGCAAATGGTCTTTGTTCCTAGTAATGTGCCGGATGTGCTTGATGTAGTTGTGATCCCATTAAGTGCTTTTTACAGTGATATCTGCAAATCACCTTTCTCTTCCCCCCACCCCTGGTAGTATTAGAGGCTTAGAAGTGACCTTGGCTTATTTTCTGTCACTTCCAGTTTCTGCCTTTCAATAGAAGTTCTGTCTTTTCACAGAGAGTGGCTGTTGCTGGTGTTAGCAACAGGGCCAAGATGTTTTATTCATTTATGATGCTATAGTCTTAATATGTGAACACAACAGGCTCCTTCATAACGCATTATTGAAATAATCAGTTCTTTTGATCATATGTACCAGCATTTCATTTGTGTTAAAGAGACTTCAGGCATCTGTGGCTGAGAACATTCAAGCAGTGCAATATATTTGGACACAGGTTTGTGAAAGGCTGGCATGAAACTAAAGAAATATTTCCAAACTGAACCAAATTCAACTTGAAAAGTGTCAAGGTGAACTCTTAAAATAAAGCAAGATATAGTGGAAGATGAAGTATACAACTTCTAAAACATTCCTAGATTTCTATGAGGACACACGGAAAGACACAGGGCAAACTACTGTAAAAAGTTCACAAGACAAAATGGTATTCTTTGTACAATAAGGCATTAGAGAAAAATATTCTACCAGTTGTACATCCTTGGCCTTGTGTTAAAATGAAACTGTATTTTCAGTGTATGATATGCTTGTAGAGCACGTTTTGCAGTTGTGGAAAGTTCTCTAAAACCTTATAGTTCTCTGACCTGAGAGTGTTTGGTCCTCTTTGCACTTCACTTCCATTCCTGTTTTATTCCTTGCTTTACATCCCGACACTGAGGCTGTCATTTCTGCACTCTGAACACTGCACACAAGATTGAATGTAAAATACTGCTGTAGTGTGCCTACACAATAATCCAAATTCCCTGTAAGCTCTTAAACGAAGATTTCGGCTAACTTTGGAAACATTTAAATTTGAAGTAGTTTAACTGGGTAGGGAAGAGTAGACTTGAAAAAACAAACAAACAAAAAAAAACAACAACAAAACAAGATGAACTGACCTCTACTTAATCATTTCATGGCTGCAACTGCATGCCTCCTTAACATCTCAGACATTAATTGGGTAATAGCCGTATTTCTCAGCAAGAAACCTTTGATCTTCTCTCTTCACCCCTTTCTTCTGTTGTCTTCTCTCCCTTCCAAGCATGAACACGCTGTTGCATAGAGTTTTCTGCCTGACCTCTGCTCTGTGCTGATGGGCTGAGTGTCTGCCGTGTGTTCCAGCTGGCTGCCTTCTGCCTTTGGCTGCTCAGTGGGTGTGCTGTGGAGCTCCGTGCTGCCCAGTAGCATGCTCTCGTGGTGGGGCTCTGAGGTTTTGTTTATGGAATCAAGAGAAAAGTTGGTCAGAAATGACATAATAAAGGCATTATTGGTAGTATGTCAGATGAATCGAAATTGAGGAGGGACGGGCTATAAGGGGTGAAGAGGGGTTTATTTAACTGCAGACACCTCACCTTTGTGAACTTTTTCCTTGAATAAAGAGCTAGGGGGTGTCTACACCCACTACTACAACTGCATGTTGTTTAGTCATATCAGCCCTATATCGGTCTCCAGTCTTTTTCCTGTCATTATAGAAAGTCTGTGTTCTGTGAAGAGCGATTCTGTTATGTGACCCACAAAGTGTCCTCCACACAGGAAACATAAAGCTACAGTTTGACAGAATATGTGCTATAAATAGATGGGTGCACATTCTTGGTATGTATGGGAGGCAGGAGGAAGTGGAACAAGAATCCATAGATGGTAAAAAAAAAAAAAAGGGAGAAGTTTTAAAATACGCTCTTTATTAAGGCAAAGAATTGTCTGCATATTCTGTCACTGGTTACTTGTCAACATTAACTGGCAAATTTCTTTTGGTTGAAATGGGGAACAGAAGTTACATTCCAGGAATTCTTCAGCCAGTAGCACCCAGCTCAGAGCCTATTGGAACCAACGCCTGGACATCGCAGGCTAGGCAAAAGCCAAAATAGTTTTAAAAGATAACCATAAAAATATAAAGGAGGGGGAAAAAAAAAAAAAAAGAAGAAAGAAAACTGAAACAAACAAGATCCCATCCTTTGTGCCTGTAGATCAGGGCTGTAAGAAGCATTCCATTTCTCCTTGCTCCAGGCAGAACTCTATTTCAGATGTGTTTCTGCCAGGTAGAGTTGCTTTCCAGTAACAGCTGAGTGTGGGTTGAAGTCTTCTATGTACACATCACAACACATTTTCAAAATGTGTTTTCCCAGCTTCACAGCCCCGCCTGTTGGCTGGAGTTTGGTGTGGTGGCTTCCCAGGCTTTCCCTATCTCCAAAAGAAATGGGGTCATGTTTACATATATTATTGTATTTCTTCCTTTTGATCCTTTTCTCCAGAGTATAAATGCTGTTTAAAAAGATATTCAAGTCTTTGGGGTTTTTACTGAGCAACATCAGGTTAAGTTGATTTGTTGGATCTAAAGATCTGTAAACTAAAATCTGAGGAAGATGGGATTTGTAACACTGATTTTGTCAGATAGAAGAGATGTGAATCCCTTTGTAGATTGTGTGGAGCTGCTTCTGAACTGGGTGATCTGAAATCCCAACATACAAAAACTCCTGTTGAGTAACCAGCATTCTGCAACGCTCAGTGGGGATGGAGGAGACGCTGACTAACACTGAGGTAATGCGGCTATCACAACCGAGCAAACCAGAAAACAGCCTGGATCCGACTCATTTCCTTTCCAACTGGAAGATCTCAAACTTTGCCCTGAGCGTGGTTCACCAGTTAGAAACTGCTTTTATTGACACTCTCCTATTGCTAGAGGAAACTTTGCCTGAGAGGTTCTAGTAACCAATGAGTGGGGTTTTTCTGGACTGGTGAACCCTGGTGGAACCACAACAACCCGAGCTCACAACACAGCTGTGGTGGTTTTGCCTCACCCAGTGGTGCTTTTGTGGTTTGCAGTGTTCAGGGAATTTCAAGAAAATAAGCATTAGTTGATGAGTGTTAGACAAAAATAACACTGAAGTAATAAGATAAGACCATTTTTAGTCAAGCTTGCTTTCTACTGCTGTATTAGAGACTGAGTTACTTCTTAAAGGTCTGCTCAGAGCAGTTAAACTGCTCTGTGAAACTGAATGCCTGCATGGCAAAAGAGAAGAGCTCTCTTATGGTTGAAGGACGCCTTTTGCCAGCCAACGACAGTATCAACAAACAAGTCAGTGGCAATCCATTCTGTGCTCCAGATGTTAGTAGAGCTGGATCTGAAAAATGCTGGATCTGCTAAGAAGCGGAAGCTTTTCCCTTAGCATGGGATGTTTTTCAGGGCCTTTTAAATAGAACCACTGTGGAATGCATATTTTTAACTTATCCTGAATTACGGGATTTTGGCTGTTTCTGTCATGACTGTAACATTACGAGAGAGGAACACAGGATTGCAATAAAAAAAAAAAAAAAAACATTCTGAAATTCTCTGTTCATTCTACAGGCTGAAAGCTAAGGAAAAATTAAAAAGGAGCAATGAGTTCTCCAAATATGCCTGGTATCCTGCAAAGCCTTACTCAACTGTGTTAATGATCAGTTGTATGAGGAAAAGCTAGCAAGGTCACAGCTTGCTGTCACTGTTCTGCCCACTTCCTAGTGGCTACTTTCCACTGCTGTATGCCTTAGCAAACTGCAGATTGAAAAGTAGTCGGTAGAGCAAATATAGAAGCATATAATTTGTTTGTTTGCATTGCGTAACACAGTTCTACTAGCTGTTAATCTACTTGTTAATCATACTGAGAGCTAAACAAGTTAGCAAGGAAAAATTACACTTTTACTAGAAGGGTGTTTCCTGCTTTAGACTGATACAAAGTCTGTTTGGGGCCATCATTCCTTTGTCTGTGATTCTGTCAGACGTAATAACTCAGTGCCAGCTATAGCCTCAATCACTTTTTTTAGCAATAGAAAATGCTTGTTTCAATTTCTAGTGAGATATACTTTGACTGGAAGTGCACCCCAGGCCTGCGTTTCTGCTCCCCGTGCTGAGGTGGAGGCAGGAGAGCTGCGGGCTGCCCGGAGCGATGGACAGGTTCTATGCAATGCAGCAGCCCAGGCAGTGCCCCGTCCTGGTGTGTGACTCATTGTGGTGTGGGAGCTGAGTCAGGGGAAGAGCGGGCGGCATTCCCTGCCCCAGTGATAGCGGGCAGATAGACTTGTGAAGAAATTGTCCTACTGAGGAGAGGAAACCGTCTGATGAAGGTATCCTTGGGGATGAGCAACCTCTGATGTATGCCACGGCTAAATTACTCCCCTGGCTTTTCACTTATCCATCCACTGACAGCACGCAGCAGTGCTGCACAGCCACTTCTTGGGAAGACAAAATTTACCGTTCAGTAAGCAGCCCTCATATCTTAATCATATCATACATCTTAATCTTATCATATCCCTTGCTGTTTGTGTAATGAGAAGGTATATGATCAAACAGAGAAAATAAATACTCCTTTTGCCAAATCTACAGACATACCGAGGATTTTGTTATTTTACGCTTCTAGTATTTGCTAAGATTTAGAAACTTATTTACCTATCTGAAGTTTTGCTTTGATCAGGTCCACGGTGTAACAGCTGTGAGAGACAAGTCACTGCATCATAAAAGTTATTCTTCATCATGATTTTACCTATGGAGAGGTGACAAGATAAGGAAAATCAGCAACAAGCGTCAAGCCTGGGCATAGGAATTCTCCTGTTTTTGGCAAAATTATAGATTTTCAGTTGATTTCCTCAAGAAATTATTATCACTTGACAGTAAGAACAACTGACAGTAACACAGAATGACCAGGTCCTTCTTTCTGGCGGTGCCATGCGTTTACCTGCACAGGCCCCTTTCTGTCCTTGTGCTGCAGTGTGTCAGACTGCAGACAGGCAGGCTGTGAGACTTCATAACTGATTACTTAATTTAGCTTGCGTATTTTCATAAAATCTGACCATAACAATATACAATGGAATTGAAGTTTTTACCTGAAGCAACTTTCTCTATTAGGTGAGAAACTAAAATTATCACCCCAATGTTCAGTTCTTCTCCCTGAAATCCTTCCTTTTTTTTCTTTCATGTGTGTGCCACAACAATGGGCTATCAGTGAACACAGACTAAGTAGGCATCACCAAGAACAGTGCAGTGCTGTAAGTTTGCCCTCCAAGATAAACAGGAAGCTGATGCTAATTCTGAAATGTGATTCATTGTGCAATTGGTGACAAAGCACACTTCCTTTTTTTTCTCTTTTTTTTTGTGGGGGTGAGGGGGAAGAGAAGAGGGGAAGGTCCTTTGAGAGCAATAAGTCCTTGAAAGATAAGCAAAAAATAACATGCTAAGTGGTCCTGGGTCAACGTTTCAATATCATGCTTCTGAACGAAGCCGATTACATCAAAACTCAGGAATGCTTGCTGGCTACGAAATGGTGTTTCTTCTGTCCAGCGGGTTAACGGGCAGCTCCGTCGCACGAATTCTGGCCGTAAGAGGCTGCCTACACGTGCTCTGACCGCTTTATTATTTTCTCCGTCTTTCGGTGGATTGCTGCCAGCTGGGCTCACTCCGAACGGCCGGCCCCGTACGCCGCGCAGTTCCTACCGCGGAACTATAAAGCAAAGCAGAACACTCCGCGCTCGAACTGAGTCCGATATCTCATTAGCGGTCCCCGAGCCGTCGGGGAGCGGTCCCAGTCCTTCGGAGGGCTCGGGCTGCCGCCCGCGGGAGCAGTTCCTCCCGGAGCAGGACGGGCAGCGGCAGCCCCGCGGTCCGCCGTTCCGCAGCCCGGCTCCGCCCCGCCGTCCGCAGGCCCGAGCACCGCCGCTCCGCCGCCCGGGCCACTCTCGGGTCGCTGGCGCGCGGCTCCCCGCGCTTTCTTCTCCGGCGGTCCCTCGCTCCGCGGACCCCACCCGCGTGCGGGGCCGCCTTCCCACGGCACGGCCGCCGGAGCAGGCCGCGTCGAGCCGCCCGGAACGGGCCGCGGAGGGGCCGGGCGGCGGCAGGAGCGGGGCCCGCCCCCGGCACCACATGATGCCGCTCCTCCTTCCTGCCGTCCCGCCGAGAAAAGGGAACTGGGCGCGGAGCAGAGGAAGCGGCCCGCTCCGGCTCCTGCTCCCGCTCCCGCGCCGGCGCCGCCCTTTTCCTCCGCGCGGGGCCGGGCCGGGAGCGCCGCGGGCCATGGCCGGGCTGCGAACGCTGCTGCTGCTGGGCTGCGCGCTGACCGCCGCCCGTGCCTTCAACTTGGACGCCGAGCGGCCGGCCGTGTACTCGGGCGCCGAGGGCAGCTATTTCGGCTTCGCCGTGGACTTCTTCGCTCCCGATCCCTCCTCGTAAGTGAGCGGTCCCTCGGCCCCACGGTCTCGGAGCGGGTCTGGAGCGCATCTTCGCGCGGCTCCGCTGCCCAGCAGCCGTCCCGTCTGCGCTCGCCTGTGTCGCGACGTCTCCTCTGTCTTAATCCCCCGGAGCGCGTTATTAAAAGCAAATATGTTCTATTTGCGTTCCTCCCTTTATTTTAAGGCGGCATCTGCGGCTGCCGAGCGGCCGGCAGCGGCGCGGGGCGGGCTCGTTCCTTTCTTCTCCCGTTGGAATCGCCCTTTTGCCTTTTCGCGTTTCTTTGATGGTAACTGTTGAGTCCCGGGTGGGTGAGCGTAGTCTGGGGCTTTGTTTGCAACTTGAAACGCGAACGTCTTAGCCTGAGAGACTTTCTCCGTGTCTTTGAGAGAAGCCTTTCCCCGCGACTTTAGCTATGGGTAGAAGTTACTTTGTATCTGGTCGGCTTCCCCTGCTGCCTTTTAGATCAAACTTCTTAGTGAAACCGAGTCGCTCCGCAGCTTTTACAGCAGCCGGCCCGGCGCAGTCAGATGGGTGCCCTGGGAAGCAGGCCGGGACGCTCCGTGCGCGGGGTCCGCGATGCCTCCGGCCGCAGGCAGCGGTGCCGCGGATCTCTGAGCTGCGGGAGGGGATGCTCGGCCGTGCTGAGCCTGGGTGGCTGTGGTGGGCGCTTGGTGGGGGCTGAGTCCCGCACACCTGGCAGGAGTGAGTCCCGTTACACGCTGCTCTGAACCTGTGCTTAGAACCTCTTCGGTACAGGACGGAGGTAAAAAGCAGCTGAGTTCGAGTAATTCAAGTTCAATTAAGCTGTTTGGATCACCTAGTGGTACGGCAGAGTTAATAGCTCTCAAAAGCTCAAGCTGTTGTTTTTTAGCTGCAGGCAGCAGTGTGAAGCACGTTGAGGAGTCTTGTATGAAAAACGTAGTCCGTGAGTTGGTGGCAGTCTTTTATCCGGGTGCTTTTTGTTTTCTGACTCAGGATGTAAGTGCAGTTCCAAGTGGCTGAAGGTGCGACTTACAAAGTAAAAGAGGCCTTGCATACACAGAAGCACTAATTTTTGTAGTCTGTCGTTCCCATGTATGAGTGTATTTGAAAACCTGATGGCCTTTATCAGCACGTGGCAAAGCACTGGAAAGAGAGGATTCCTCTAAGCACAGCTATGGAAACCTGACTGCAGAGGCTGCGAATGCGTTCCCAGTGTTGTTTGCAGCATTATGTTGGGGTGGCTGGTGCCCTGTGTAGGGGATGGGTAGTGCCACAGCACAGCTGGTGTATGCTTATGGATATAGAAATCTGCATCAGTTGCTGTCTTTACCAAAGTATGTGGAGTACAGTCTTCTTTGTGGATGGTCACTGGTCTTATAATTTGCCAATAGTGTTACAAATTGCTCAAGTCTACTGGCTTGGTTTCTGATTATAGAAATTTTTTTTTTTTTTTTTGCTTTGGGAAAAGAGGTGACTGAATCTTTATGGAGTTCCACTGCAAGTCTTTAATTGGTGACCACCTTAATATATCCCATCATGGTGATTGTGTTATGAAAGAAAGGTTAAAATGAGTGTGACTTATTTTTTTTAAAGCAAATGTTTAGTTTGGAGGGCTTCTCAAAACTAATGAACTAAGAGTGAAGAGGGAGGCAAGTTACCACTTGTTTAATAGATTGTATTTATAATAATTAATGTATTTCTTCACTTGGCATTAGGAACGTTTATTTTTAGACCTTTCTGTTATGCCCAGACAGAACATTTAAGTCCATTAAAGCATCTCAAATACTTTCTCTTGAAAACTAGTCTGTGAATGCCATTAGGGGAACCAATGGATTGTGGGAAGTCTGGCTTTTCTACCAAGTCCTTACCAGGGAATTTTGAAGGTTCTGCAAATTAAGTGGAGTTGAAAAATAATGTCATTTGTTGGTATTCATATGAGTTGAGCTTTGGTAAGGTTCTATGTGTTTATACCTGGATTTCATGTATTTAGAAGAAAAAACATAGCTCAGAACTAAAAAGAGGATAACAATCACAACCAGAACAAGTCTGCCAAAGTTTGGATCTATCTACTAGGAGACTTACTCTCCAACCAGCTTATTTGGCTATGCCTATTTCAAAACCAGCTGCCCTACCTGATACGAGATAACATTGCCTGCGAGTGGAAGACTTCTCTCTTTGACAGTCTAAATGAAAGCAGTGCAACAGAAGCAGATTCTGATAAAAGGAAGCATTTAGTTCCACGTCTTTGCTTCTTCTGTATGTCACTGCCTCTGCTTCAAATGGACTTCCTAAGAAAAGTGCTGATGAGTCGCGTGTCTGAGAGCTGTGAGAGTTCCTGGGAGAACTTAATAGCCTTGTTTGGTCTGGCTTTGCATTCCATCTGTTTCTTACTCTGCAGCTTCTGCATTTTAACACTTGCACGATCCCAGTGCCATAGCAGTTCCTGCTCAGAGTGGACCTCACTTACATAAGCAGGCATTTGTACAGTGACCCATCTTAATAAGAAAATGATTATTTTGTAATGAATTTCAGTGGGGATTCATAAATGCGCAGGTCTGTGGCTGTCAGTGACTTGGGTGCTTGGTGATTGCGTTTAGCAGAGGGTTGGCTGATGCTGGGCTGACTCACTGCTCACTGCCTCCTGAGCGCTGCTGTTCTGTGTGTACATCACTGAATGCTGACCAACTTCCGTGAATTACTCTTACATACAGCATTACCTAGAAATGATGCCAGGCAATTTCTTTGTTAAATTACAGAAATACGCGGCTACTTCTTCTGTGGTGTCAATGCAGATTTTTCTGAAAGGGGGATAAAAGAATATAAGAGGTGTTTATGTCATTGAAATATCCCTTCAAGCAAGTCAGATTATGTCATTCTTTATCTTCTTTCGTCTCTTAAGTCAAAATTAGTTTGCCTGCTTTCGCTTGCGGAAAGGAGGGAGCCAAGCCCGGTATCAATTCCTCTGACACCTGAAGTAGTTTTGGCTTTAAACTTAATGCAAAAGCTTTATCCATTCAAATCTATGAACTGTTAGCATGTCATGAAGTAGCAGTGTCTGTGCCTGAAGTTTTGAGACTTTTATTTCTTCAATTTACTGCAGGATATTTCTTCTGGTGGGAGCTCCAAAAGCAAACACCTCCCAGCACAACGTGGTAGAAGGGGGGCAGGTGCTGCAATGTAACTGGAATTCCAACAGGAACTGCCAGCCCATCATCTTCGACTCCACAGGTAATGTGCGGTTTGCTGCAGGGGAAGGGGGCTCTGCCGTGTTCCTGGGTGTACAGGGATTGCTATTATCCTTATTTCATAGCAGAGTAGGTGGTGTATGAGGAAATACTCAAAGCTTAGTCTGAAACTGGGAATATAAGCTTTAGACTGTGGAAAAAACACCTTTTCTTACTTTTCTTCTTGGGTGTAGCTTTGTAACGTGTGACATTCCTAATAAGAGTTCTCAGGATGCCTCAGGTCAGAGGCATTGCTTACCCATCTCTGAAGTGTATCAGAGCTGAGCAGCAGCAACGCTGACATAAAACATCTCACTCAGCCCTCATGCTCTAGTACACACACTGATTGCCACAAACTGTGGCAGGTCATGTGAGAATGCACCGCAAGTGCTTTTCTGCTTGTGCCATTCAGTGCTGAGTCCTGTTTTCAGCAGCCTGTTTCAGGCCAGTGGAAAAACCTGTGTGTGTCCTGGGAATGCATTAGCAAGACCTGCCTGGTATGGAGGAGGAAACACCTGTGCTTTGAAGTCTGGTAGGGTATAATTCATTTTAGCCTTCGCTGCTGTGACTTGTCAGTCCAAAAGCAGTAAAGTTTATTCAGCTTTTGTAGATCAGGTACAATTGCACTGAGGAGACTTTTTGCTCAATCCCATTGTCAAGATATAGCACAGAATGCTGGTGATGTTGGGAGTTCTCAGATGTGTTTATGTATATTTCTGAAAACTGACATGTTATCAGCTTCTTGCACGTAAAATGCACAAACAGAAGAGATGCAAATAGTGATGCACGCAAAATGCAAGCTGGTATCTGTCTGCAGCTGCCTACAGAAAGCTTTCTTTCAGATGACTAAGAAATTTTTTTTTTTTTTTAAAGAATAATGTGTCTCAAATCTATCTCTAAATAATATTCTCCAGTAATATAATAGCTGAAGTGCATCTCTTAGGGAAAGATGAGTCTCTTGGGTTAGGTTCCAGATGCGTCCTCAAATGAGAACTGCTGTGGACTCACCCATAAGCCAGGCACAATAAACAGATACAAAGGCCTCACTGCTTTGCTTGATGGCTGTGCTTAAGATATATGCTACTGAGCAAATGAGCAGCATTTTGCATATAATCTACCATTTAGGTAATGGACAAGGTAATCGTTTGAGTTGTAGCAGTAGAACAAGCAGGTCATAGTGGCTTAAGAGGATTCATGACAGGCATGTTTTAACTCATTCCAGCCTTGTGGCAGTGAAGTGGGAAATAATGCATTTGTCGATTATTCTCTGGGTGAAAAGGGCAATTGTATTTCAGTGTAATAAAATAATCAATGCTCTGAAACAAAATTGTCTTTTTCTTTGTCTGTAACACAATGGTTGATTTCCTACATTAGAATGACAAAATCTAATGCCAGCACAGTGCAGTCCTTCACTCTTGCTTGCCTGTAACTCACAGTGTAGCACTGGGAGTCAGGGGAGGCTTATGATGCTACTCACAGGAAAGAAAAAAGCAGCTGAAGATATGTGACCATTAATGTACAGTACTGATGGGAAGGGGTTTTTTATATAGCTAAATGCAGTCTCTGCAAGGATTCAAGCTTATCCATCACTCCTTCAATATTTGTGTATTGTGGTTTGTAATTGCAGCGGCATTGCTTAGCTCTGGAAACACAAAGCAGATCTATTTTAGATTATTTAGCTGTTTTGTTAATAGGGAAAGTAGCACACCTTCTGTGTAATTCATTAGCTGGGTTTCTTCAGAGTTCTCTAATTGCTTACAGCTAGTGACAAACCTGCCCTTTGAAAATAACGCGGGTGTTCGTATACGTGGCTTTCTCTGCATCTCTGTCCTCCTGTCTGTGGCTGCACAAGGTCTGCACAAGGACTGGCATGATCAGAACTGCCCGCTGTAGGGCATGGCCCTGCTCGTGCCTCCTGGCCCCTGTGCCAGATGGCACAGCCAGCAGGCCTGGGCCAGACCGAGTCACCGCATCACATGCACAGCGTGATAGAAGAGGCCATGTCCCTGTGCTAGCAGTGCAGCCCAGCAAAGAGCAAGTCATATTCTGTGTGAGGTTTTCTATGCCCACTGACCTTCAGGTTGTATCACATGTAGTGGATGATAGAGGTAAAGCAAGGGAGGAGCTTTTTTCCCCTCCTCATTTTCTTTTCCTTGTAAATTTGTACCTTATTTTTATTTGTACTTTATTAATATTTACCTCAAGCTGTGATATCTTTTTTCTTCTGCGTCTGTACGAAGGCTACACTGAGCTCAGTTGCATATCAGTGCTTGAATAGAAATGGGTTTTATTTTCTGTCACTTGCTTTTGGTGATATGGTTCTTAGCACAGCAGTTTGGACACTTACAGCTGTTGCATTTGTCCTATGGTATGTAGCTGTAGCAAGAGGGTACTGCATCTTTGATATTGATCTCTGAAGGATTTCTTCAAGTGCTTGCTTTCTGCTAGTTGTGCTGGTCACTCACCCTCAGCTCCTCTGGGGAAGAGCAGTAACTAGTTGAGCTGATGCTTAGTCAGCTAAGTCCCTACTCCTGCAGTCTTGCTTGTTTTCCTCCTTCCTGTGCATAACTACTTTTAGGGGAGATAGCTGGGTGCCTCACAGGAGGAGTCCATTCATGGAGCTTATCTATTTTTCATGCTGAAAATGAGTCAATATACATATATGTATGTTTTCATCTGAATATGTAACAGAAAATTCCTTGTTAAAAACATATTATGATTTTTAAGCTGCTGGGCAGAATAAGTTCTTCTTTTGCTGTTGTATGTAGGATGTTTTCTCACTTAAAGGAGCGATAGAGTTGTGAAGGGGATGGAGGATCTCCTTTGCCTAGGTGTCCCAGAACTCCCTGCACGGTGAGAGTATGTTTTACATGTGTGCCTGTGTGCGTGTGTTTCTGTGTGCACATTACAATAATTGCTTTTGACATTCTGGTATACATGGTGGCTTTGGAAGGCAAAATATTTATGTCACACATTAACACTTCCCAAATGTAAAGATGCTTCGCTGTGGGGCTTCTGAGAGTTTTAGCACTGACATCAGTTGGCTTTGATTTAACGTCGTTATGACTATGTGAAAATTGCATAACAAATGTGTGGTAGAACATGCCCCCAGATTCGAGGTACATATGGCTGTGCTTCATGTGTTTTTGTGTACGTAGCCACAATGTTGGAATACTTTTTTTCCTCTTTGGAAGGGCAATATTATTGGACAAACATTTCAGGCGGATTTTTTACACTTAGAAGTAAAATTAAAAAGAAACCAACCACTCAGGCAAGCTTCCTCACACGTACGAGTTTGTTCATCTGATGGAAAACTGAAATATGATTCAGTGCCTGTGTCTCTAACAGGTTATCCTGCTGCTAGAAATAGACCTTGCTAAAAAGTGTTGAATAAGAACTGAACTTCTTTGCCTGGTTCCGGTTTTTCTTGCTGATTCAGTAGCTAAACATGCCACTGTCACAAAACTGAAGTTTCTTGTCATTGTGTTCTTCTGTATATCGACTTCTTATTGCATTTACCACAGTTTCATCACAAATTCAATTGAACTGTTATGTCAAGTAATTGTTTTTTTTTTTTTTTCCTTCTGTCTTTGTCATCTTTCAGAGTTTCAATGTGTAGGAGATTGTATTTCTTCAGAATGAGCAGCTGGTAGAAACTTATATTAAGGTAGCATATAATTCAAAGTTGCCAGTTTTGTCTAACAAATGATATTATCAGATCATTTTCTTTGCTAGGTGTTACATATTTTACACTCACGTTTCACATTTGTTATTTGGTTGGTGAGTTTTTTTTTTAATTATTTCTTTTAATTTGTATTTTATTCCTATTTAGCTGAGGCATTTTTAGTATGATGAATTTTGCAGGGCGTGTGAGTTCTAGTGCTAATTCTCTACAGAACTGACTGGAGAGGTGGTTCCTCTCTTTTAAGTTTGGTTTTGTCTTTTTACTTAGCAGCTCTTCTCAGGAAAATGCATGTTCCTGGTGGGTTCACTGTAAAAGGAATGCACTTAATATAACAGTCCTCTTTTCTATCACTGACCAGTTCTGAGAAGTCCAAACCCACTTGTTTTAAAGATGCACCTCTCTGCCTTCCCACAGTCTTGGTTGGGGCTTTGGCCAAGCTGGACTGGTGGGAGGCATCCGTGCTCATGGTAGGAGGTTGGAACTGGGGTCTTTAGGGTCCCCTTCTACCCACACTGTTCTGTGATTATTTGTCAAAGGATTTTAGAGAGTGGGTGCATTCTGAATTTTTGTTCTGACAAAAGAATTCTTCAGAGACCCATGTAACCAGCTGGAATTAATGGAACTGTACACGTGTGAGCAATATGTAGCAAATTAATGTAAACCAAATGAGTTTCCTATGTACTTACTATCCAAAAGGAAACAGTTGTCTTCATAATTTTATTTTATTTCTGTCTTGGAGCCCTAGCTCTGTATCTGTCAAGAATATTGGGAACTGATTTGGTAGAAGTAGCACTTCTTCATACTCCCATGTCTTTTAATAAAATTCTAACAAAATAGTTTTGTGATGATGTTAAGTTTTTGATCATAGCTATAACTGGGAGATGTACTGGCTCCAGAACAGGATGCTTGAAAGTGCAGCTCGTTATGGCAGCATAAAGAAGAAGTGCGGTGCTCAGACTGTTTCAAGAGCTTCAGCGTAGAATAATCTGATGAAATGCAGAAATGCAGACAGTTCCACAAACTGTTACGAAGGAAAATATGCTCATCAAGCAACTTTGAACCTCTATGCTAATGAGTTACAGATTTCTTGAACAGATTTTGTTTTTAGTACAGACAGCACTGGCTGCTCAGATAATGCATTGTTGTGCTCTTCTGATATGCTTGGCATAACAGATTGATGCAATGCTTAATTTTCATTCCTTCTTTTGGTGGAAAGTTTTTCCTATTGTTGTGTTAAATCTCAAAATGCAAGATTAGGGAGTCTTACAGAAATGGTTGAATGCTTAAAACAAAGAGCATCTCCAGTGCTGAAGTCCTGTTCAGCTCTGTGTGGTGTGTTCTTACTACTTTGGAGAAATAACTTCAAGTAGCCTCTGCCCGCCCACAGTTTTGCCCTTGGACAGTTGTTTTGTTCTTCTTCTCTACAGCTTTCCATGTTTTTGACACACCGGAGTTGTTTCAAATGAATGACTTAGTCTTAATTATTTTTGGATGAAATTCTCTGAAAACTGTTTATTTTGACCAATGCTAAAAGATGGGGGGAAAAAAGCTTTTGAGAAGGAAAATTAGAGTAAAACCTCCCGATTCTTCCTTATGTTCCCAACTTGTGTGTTGTTTTGTTTTGTTCTTTTTGTTCATTCTGTTTCTTTCCATTCCCAAGTGGGTGATTGTAGACAATTGGAGTCTTTGTGCGCAAGCTTAAACCACCAGTTTGGCATAGCTGTATCTATCTGTGACCTATTTAGTTTGAAGTGGATATCTTAACTGCCTGGTGCAGCTTTATTCTGTAGCATTGCACAGTTTAAGATCTGCTGATGTAGGGAAGTTATGAGTTGCGTGGGTGTCATGAGCTTGTATTTTGAGGTTTTGTTCATCTGCACAAATGAGTCAGTTATTCACAACAACTTCTTTTCCACCTGTGGAATGAGTGGGAAAGAATAAAGAACTAGGGGATAGGTAAGTATCCTGTGGAAATAGCATGCCTTTGCAAATACTTTTCATTTTTAGGAGATTGGTTCAGTGGGATTAAGGTGCACTTTGTGCAGGGATTTCACTATTGATTTCGTCAAGAGCAAACCAATAAATCTTGTGAAGACCATTCATTTGTAGTAGAATGGACTGATTTTATCTTGCTGCATCTATGATTACATCAGTCTCATTGAAGTTCAGTTGTTATCCTTATCATGTGCTGGGATGACTAAAGTCAGCCTTGGGCTTTGAGTACCTCTGTGAATACAAAAGAGGGAGGTAGAATGTATAAAACCTCCTCCGCTGGTTATTACAGCTGAGGGTGGAAAAATGCTCATGCTTTCATGATTAGGTAGAGTCCTGTATGAATGCTGTTGGCTGTGTGTTTGGGTAGCTGGATCCCAACTGTATGACAAGCTGGGAAAAAAAAAAAAAAAAAAAAAAGGCTCTTAGTTATAGTAGGCAAAGGAAAAGATCCAGTTGTTCCAGCTCCACCCAGAGAGAGAAACAGGATTCATAGCTCAGGAGAGGGAAGGGGAGTAGTGGGAATCTCTGTGTTCCTCTGTATCCTCAGCCGGTATCAAAGCACTGTTGCAAAACCCTGTGAGTCATCAGCTGCCTCACAGCACCAGGACTTTCAGGTGAAGTTAAACTTGGACTTGCTCCTTCTTGCCTGTAACTAGGGGTGAAATGTCTGAGGTTTTAGATGTCAGATAGCTAGCTTTCTGCTGTGTCAAATTCTGGCTTATGATAATAGTACGCTGGTATGTTTTATAAGGTTTTTCTTCTAGCTAGCTATATTGTGTTTCCTTTTACCTAGAACTGGCAACATCCTTTACTTTGGGTTTGTTACAAAGAAGTTTATTTTGACAGAAAAATCACAGAATCAAAATGGTGAATTGGGTGGCTATTTGAGGTTTACAACTTCGTGAGTGCTTATAGCATGCTGATACTGAGCCAGGCTTCTTCAGTTCACTGCTTCTTGTCTCATGGTTGTCTCAGTTCAGACTGGCACTCCAGAGCAAGAGTAAATGGATGAGTGCAGTTCTGTCATTACTATACAAAAACCAGAGAGTTAGAGACAGCTCCTGTCACTTTATAGTAATATTTTTATAACTGGTAACTTTTGCATTGGGAAGTAGAAGGCAGCAGCTATCCAAAGCTGATAGCCAAAAGCAAATCAGCTTTGAAAAAGCTTTCAATCTTTTTATTTTCATTTGGAAGATGATTTAGGCTATTAATTCTAGTTAGCATCCCTTCACGTTGTTTTTCACAAATTGTAATTACATGTATTGAAGTTCACAATTTTGCATCTTATGTCATCTAGTGAAGTGATGATGCTCCTCTGTCCAGGAGCACCCATGTGTGGAATTTTCCTGACCTTGACCATCACTGCCATCTCACACCCCCTCCCCAAGGAGGGAATCTTATGAGACAAAGCACTGTTGGCTTGCCATGGCAACCTTTTATCCATACTGAAAAAGACATGTGAAATCATCGTATGATGTCTACTACAATGGGAAGAGCAAAGGGAAAAACCACAGCATAAGTTGTCTACTCAGATACAACCCTACAGTCAAATGACACAGTCTTGGAATTAATGAGCCATCATGGAGGAGTCCCTGGAATGGCTGTGTTTTAATCTTAAAAAATAGCTTTTGTAGAAGAAATTGGAAGTAAAAAAAAAAAGTCAGAATCCAATTTGTATTAGTTGGCATATTTGCTTGAATGCCTGGTTTACATTACACAGCACTGGTGTGAAGGCACTAATAAGGCTTTCTTCAGATACTCCAAAGGACATGAGAAATAGAAGCAAAACATCAGTGGCTATGACAACTGTCACAGCAGTAAAGGCAACTATGTTACATCAAAACACTGGCTTGGATTTATAAATCCCTGTATGTCTAAATCCTATCTGTATTAGTTTGCTTTGTTTAAAGCAGCTCCTGTTTTTAACAGAGGGAGGCTTTTTTCTCTGCTCTCTTCCCTCTCCCTTCTCTCCTCCCCACTGAAAACTTTTGCAATGATAAAACAATAACAAAACCAGGCCCTTGATTTCTACTAAAACACAAACATCTAAGTCCGTCTCAATGTCAGTTAGCTTCACAGTAAAGCTAATAAACCTTATTTAACTTTGATTTGCTCCAATGAAGACTCACGTGTTCTTTATGTTTGTTTTCCCCAGTCAAGAACAGAAACCCAAATGGTTTCTTATTCAAAGCAAGGGAATTTTTGATGGCAAGGTGTTTTCTGGATTTCCTCATACAATTAGTATTTCTTTGGGAAAACTAAAGCTGGGAGAAAGAATCATAATCTACTTCTCTGTGGTTTGCTTCCTATGGGGAATTTTTAAGGGAAGTGGGTGGACAAATAAAAGTAACTTTTCCTCTTTAAGGAGAGTTAAGAGTAGGCCTGTATTTTAACATTCACAGTTTATGTCAAAAGTCTGTGCCTCCAAATTATTTTTCATTTGATTTAGATTTTTTAATTTCACTTAATTTAGGTTTTTTTTCACTAGATTTTAGATTTTTGTGTTCTAACAAACTTAGACCCAGCCGAACATTCTTCTCTTTGGAAAGATTGCCTTCACCTAGTGAAGCACTGAATACAGGATAAACTCACTCTGAGGCATTTTATCCTTGAATCAGGTGTTTTACATTATGTGCATGGGCACTGCCATTAGCTAAGGTGTCTAATGGAGCAGTTTTTACTGTATGTGCTATGGATTTTTTTTTAGTTTTTCTTTTATATGAACTTCCAGGTTGTTTTTTTTTTTTATCTTTCAGAGATCACGATACTGGCTTCTGATGTCATGACACTTGAAACATAATTGACTTGGGGTTGTGCCAGCTTCTGACTGTATCTCAAAGCCTTGTTGCTCATCTTTCAGTTTTATTTTGATGACAGTTTTCTAATATTATCCTTAACGTAAAGCAGAATTATGGCCTTCTAAATACTGTAGAAAAAAATGCCTTCACTGAAAGCCTGAAGAGGAAGAGTTGTTTATTGCTGCCATCCTGGATGTTGCTTCTTCCTTGGTGTGGGCAGCCCTGGAGCTTCTGTAGCTCAGGAATACAATGGGAAAATGCAGAGAGCTGTTGTTCTGGCAGCATGTGCTGGATGAACAATTGCTTCCCCTCTTTCCAGTGCTATCACCATAGTCTGTGGATGGATGGCACCACTAAGCAATAATCTGTCTTTTTTATCACCTCATTATGTCTTAGCTGATGCATTCAACTGAAACTGGAGGGAAATAAATTCCTTTATGTGTACAGTAAAATCAGCTTGCTGATAATGCTCTATGGTGGCTTACCTGCTATTCTGACAAGGTCATTACTTCTACTTATTGTCTAGTGCTTGAAGCTTACTCTGGAAGTCTCTATATCCTCCACTTTTTTATAAGATTTAGGATAGAATTGCACTTTACAGTGTAAAACTGTTATACTACTTTCCACTGTAGTCATAAATAGGTAGTGCTGCATAAATATCAAGAGCAGACAAAGGCCTAAAACTCCATAAAGTAATTGTTCCCAACAAGATTTATATTCTTTAAAGCATAGTGCTTTGTTTGGCAAGTAAAACTGAGAGGTGGCTTTGTATTTGAGAGTAGCTAGACAAACAGAGGGTAGAAGCCAAATCTGTCTTTAGGCTGTGTAACCTTGGGTGTGGTGTTAGAATGAGAATAAACCCAGTTTAAACTCATAATGCTGCCAGAAAGGATTTAGATCCCAGTCCTGGCCCTGTATCCCTGCCTTCTCCCCAGGAGGTCAGCACTGCCTCCCTCTGCTTGCAGTTAGCAGGGTTTGGCCCTGATCTACCTGCTTTTTTTCTATAGGGCTCCTTCTGTGTATGTGGCCGGAAGGGAGTAGGGCTATGACAAAGGTTGGCAGCAGGAACGTATGGACAGCATCACATGGAAACTTGTACTCCTTCTGGGAGCAGCTGCATCCTTTAGCAAAACTGTCCATATTTTTTCATGAGTTAAAGGCGAGGAAAGAGTAAGATACAGCAAAACAGAGACTTTCTATGTGTGCTCAAGACATTTCGTATTTGAAAATAATTTGTGCAGTCTTTAGGTCTTTTTTTTGTGAGGAGGTGACATGCAGACCTTCAAACTACATTTGTTTGAGCATCTTGTGACAGTATACAGGGTACGTATATTTGTGCAGGTATGCTTAATCATCAGGCCCTCCCTGTCTAGAGCACCTTTTCAGTAAGAAAGTGAAGGAGGGGAGGACAGAAGGAAGTGTTTTCTCCTTTTCTCTTCATTTTCTCATTACCTTTGAAATTAGGAAAAAAAGAAAACACGACACAATAGTTCTCTGTGATGTTATGTGCTTGGCCCTGACTTATGCGTAGTTCTGATAATAGAGCAAAATGAGAGTAGTCCAGATCTTGGCTTGTTTTGGCCGATTGAAGATAAGAACTGCTCTTACTGTACTTTTCGTGGGATTTTCCTAATGGAAGTGACACAGTCTCTCAAGACAAAGCATGCCTTCTGAGGTGTCTGACTTGCAAGGAAGTTGTGATTCAAGTGGTCACAGGTCTCGAGCACTAGAACTTCTGATTCATAACAAGGTTGGGCTTGGGGTTCCCCTCCAGTCTGTGGAAGTGATGTAGGGCGGGTGAACTCTTGGACTCCTTGGCTTTTAGGCACTGCAAACCAACAATTTGGGCAACGTTTTAAAAAATAATAACAATTCAGAGTGTTACAATCATTTTCTCAAGAGGCTGGGAAAGTTTCTACTTTATCCATTGGAAGCACATAAGAAATATGAAACATTTTAAAGACTTCTTATATTCGTAACAGCGCAAAACACCATTCGGTAAGTTGCACCTACCAAACTTCTTCACTGAACAGAGCAAACTGAAATTATTCCTCTCTATGAGCAAATTCATTACCATTTTTATTACTGTCTGCCTCACAACTTGTAAGAATGCTGATTGCTGCCTTTGTGTGCTGCAGTCACATTCAGAGTAGACATGTTAACACTCAATAGAGTAGTAGATGGATTTCTGTCCTGACTCCAGCCAATGGGAAGATTAACGTAACTTTATCAGGATAATGTTTCTTCTAGAAGCACATTCTTAACTTAGGTTTGGCATTGATTCTTGACCAGTGCTGTAATCTGACTTGAAAATCAAATATCTGAAGTATGAGATATTTACTGTGTTCCTGTCAAAGATTCTCTAACTGTTGCGTGCTTACAATACTAAAAATAGCTGCATTTTGCCTAGATTGTAAAAATAAATATCAATAAGTCATTTTGAAATCTTATTTTGCTAGAAGGATGATGTCTTCCAGTGTTACTGTTTTCTGCTTTTTTCTGGGTGTGGCAAAATCAGTGACTTAACATATTAAATTTTTACTGTAACAGTTCACCATGAAATTATGCTTTTTCCTCATTTTCTTTGTAGGCAACAGAGATTTTGCTCCTGATGATCCACTGGAATTTAAGTCTCATCAGTGGTTTGGAGCATCTGTGAGATCCAAAAATGATAAAATTTTGGTAAGTTTTTGTTGCTTTTCAGATGCTTCAGTACTGCTGTATTGTAGTGGAAAAGATACAGAAGGATCTTAATGACTCAGAATTTAAGTAATACTTCACTAATCAGCTTGATCTGTCTTTTTCAGAGTTTTAAAGTATTCATAGACAAAGGTTGTAGCAATTTTCTCTGGCTTTGAGAAAAGTAGTAGAATTCATTTTCTGAAGTTAAAATGTGTTTTGAATTCTTAAAGAACTCCTCACAAATGTTGCTTGAAGAAAATATTATTTCTAAATTTCTGGCTTTAAGTCAGCTCTTTCTAAAAACATAAATATTTCAGCTCGAACAAAATCTCCAGTAGTCCATGGTGCATCTGTCAAAATGTCTTTGGTTTCTAATCTGTTAAAAAAATGAAAAATAAGGCAATTCCATAGTGTTAGTCCTTCTAGTCCGCACCTCCCAGCATTTTGAAAAGGAGTTTTTTTTCCTCACTGCTGTCGTCTTCCTTAGGCTTGTGCCCCATTGTATCACTGGAGAACTGAAACAAAACAAGAGCGAGAGCCTGTGGGAACTTGTTACCTGCTTACTGGATCCAAATCTGTGGAATATGCACCCTGCAGGTCAAGTAAGTGATTTGTTGTGCTTCTGTTAGGAATTTTTCTTGTTACATTCTGTGTATATCTGAAGAAAGAAGTTTTACAGGTATTTCCCCCTTATAGCAATTTGAAATAAACTAAACTACATTTATATATCTGGATTCTTCTCCAACTGATGATCAGGGTCCAGACCTTATTTCTCTACTGTAGGTCAGAGGAAAATCTTTGATTCAAATGTAATTGGAACCAGAAGATGCCAGACTTCTTATTGACCACTTCACTAGCAATGGCTTGAGAGTTGAAACTGAAGCCCTTTTTTCTTCCTCTCGAGATGTGGATGTTCCTCTGTAGCCAGTGCAGTAATCATAATAATATTTTACTTCATGCTCTTCACAGCTGTCTGATTGGCATAACATTAGGACAGCACATCTGGCACTTGACGACCATCTCTAGACATTTCTGAAGCTTAATTATTCATGCAGCTTAAAGAAAAAGCTCACTTGCACAAAATCATGCAGAGGAAGCTTCTGATTTCCATGAATGTGTATATACATGATGACACACTTTTAATTCCATTCATTGTTCAGTGCTGAGTCTTACTTTCCAAATGCTTTGCATCCTTACTGTGTAATTGAGTTGGTATACAGTTCAAAAGCTTATAACCCTATTTTTCTTTTTTCTTTTTTCTTTTTTCTTTTTTCTTTTTTCTTTTTT